>NC_134355.1:574901468-575273968 GCF_048569485.1 Anomaloglossus baeobatrachus
GCCATCTCGCATGAGATAAGCCGTCCTAAGAGATCTCACACCAAGGTGGTCAGGTTCACCTTAAGCTGTCTGTAATTTATGTAATGTAATTGTAAATCACATGAAATGTATTGTGGTCTGAGGTTTTTTGTCTGCTCTAGGAGAAAAGCAGAAGTTCTATGTTTTATTTTTCTCTGAGTTAACTGCAGGGGAAAATGAGGAAGTTGTTATATACGCTGGATATATGGATATATATGGTTATATCTGCAGGTGAGATCAGCCACCTGGATGGGGTATATAGTGTCCTTATTGTTATGTCATTGTGTTGACCTGTGTCTACCTGTTGAGATGTCTGTCTATTTGCAGCAGGTGGAGTACTTGCTGGTTACGAGAACCGTGAAGTTCTATGTGCTTTGTTCGTACTTACTGGTTTATGCAAAAAGAGGAAGTTGTGTCACGGGAAGATACTTTGATATATGGAAGCTGTTTCTTCTATGAGTGAAGGAGAAACTTGGAAAAATTATTAACTGTCTATGTATATAGTGTATACACTGGTATGTGACCAGTCCGGTCGATAGTTGATGTTTGATAAGGCCTTGGACGGACCTGATCTTCGGGGATAGAAGATTTGGAAGGGTTTTCTATGTACAGGTGCAGTGTTGTAGAAGTTACAAAAGTGGGGGACTGACCCTGACTGTTACCTGGTACGGTGTTCCTGCTAAGCAGTGAGTTTAAGTTGTACTCATTGGTCTTGTTTTAGTGGATGTCAGTGTATTCTTACCTAGGAATTGAATATACTGGGGAAAACCCTTGATTTTAGGCTTAATCATTGAGTATTGATGTTCTGGACGGATTTGTTCAAATAAGGTGTATATAGGGTGAACAGAGGTTACTAGTACATGAAGTAAGAGATAGTGAGGGTGAATTTAGTTTCTATCACCCACGTGACACATCTTCCTGGTAGGACAGCTCGTTTGTGTTGTGGTTTGTGGACTGAGGTAGAAATTCTGTGTATTCTGTGGATGTGTATAGTCGCTGGTCCAAAAAAGGAAGTGGATTACGGCAGATCAGAAATCCAGGTTGACGTGTTAGTTTTAGGTCATATACCCTTGAAGCATGGGGTCTAATCAGTCCACACCTGTCAAGTTAACGGCAGATGAATTAGTAAGCGAGCAAAAAGGTAAAAAGAATGTTACAAATATGAAGTCGCTCTTGAAGGTGGCAGGAATCACTGCCAAGAAAGGGAGATTAGAGGAGCAGGAATGGAAAGATGTTTTGTTAAATAAGCAAGGGATTTAGAAAGATAAAATTGGCATAGTAGATATTTCTATATTGCACCAGATCAGAAAATGGCACCTCAGGAAGTGGCCAAGCCCATTAGGAAACAACGCCCCCCTCCTTCTAAGTCGTCCCCAGAGGGTTGGACTTGTGTAGTTTGTCCCCCTGCCCACCAAACGCCCTCCCTAGCCTGCCCAGACGTCATTTCAGGTTGGGCCGCACCTAGTTCCCTTTTCCAGCCATCTTAAGTCCCAAGGCCACTGGCCTATTTGTTGCTGGAACAACAGAAGCCACCGAGGGGGGGGCAGGAAGATGACAATGATTTAACAATGATCCACCCCACCACTAACAACATTGGGGAAGACCCCTAAACTTTGGTCTTAAATCGAAATTATTGAGTATTCGATAGACCGTTCTCATGGAGGTGTATGTATATCGTGAATTCTCTCCCTGACATAATATCTCATATATAGTTTTTCCTGGAAGATGTTTTCACCCAGATTAAAGCTGGGGATTCTTTCTGGCCAGTAATGGAGCCAGGTTTACAGTGAGGGTGTGTGTACCTTATCACCCAAGTGACACTGGAAGATGTTTTATGTATAATGTACGCAGTTTTTGGTGTATAACACCGTAGGGTTGAAAAGGAAAGGAAAAAAAAAAAAAAAAAGGAAGTGTTAGTTTCTATTTCAGTGTCCTGTGAATGTACGTATGTTGAAATGGAGAATTCTCCCAAAGGGGGGGAGGTTAGATGACACTGAATATACTATGTGTATTTTACCTGTCTGTGAAAACAGGAAACAAGAAGCATAAGCTGATAGATAGGGTGGACTTGTGTGCTCACTGTGTCCACGTAAGCCCACCCCATTATTTTCTGTTCTGAATGTAGATTTCTTTCTGTCACTCTGCCCTGGGTGGGGTATGGTATGGGGATAGTTATCAGGGTCTGACAGGAGATAGGGATACGCTGGAGGCTCGGCCCTGACCACCATCAGGTCTACCGTCGAGATGAGGGCGAGTACAGGGTCCCTAGTTACAGGGTCAGCCCAGGGGTCCCTATATAATCCATATTCCCAGTGACAGATTGAATACCTCCTGAATGTAGATGTCATAATACATGTCACTCCCTCCCAGAACTCTTCAGACGCCATTTTTGGCCAACACCTACTTCCTCTTTTAGCGGCTGTTTCTTATCGGTAATTATCTTTAGTGGACGTTTTAACTCAGACACTACATAGTTCATCTTTAGACGCCATTTTAGTCCAGCCGACACCCAGTTCCCCATTTTTGTTTTAGCAGCCAAAGTCACTGCTCTGTTTATTGCTGACATAGCAGGGACTGCAGAGGGGGGGAGACAGGGACCTGGAACACACACACTCCATTTTTGGTCATATATGCAGTTTTTCCCACTAATGAACCTTAGCAGAGGTTATTGCTGATAGTCCTGTGGAAACTTTTCCCTTCACTTTTGCATGTTTGTTTTTGCTGTATCTAGTATACAGTGTTTAATAGACCATATAGACTGCTCACTATTAGTCCTGGTGGACAGTGAATATTTTTCTGCCTATGGCAGTTGCTGCTTAGCCTGGTTTGAGATATTCTCACTTGTATGTTATCCTGCCTGATATCTTGCACAATCTCAGTTCCCTGATAGAGAGGGTGGAGGTTCATGTGGTCCCAAGGGGACATTGATCATCAGGAGTTGACATATATTAGAGTTTTTCGTTGGCAGCACCCAGTAATCCTTTGTGTCTTAGTTTACAGGGTCTGACAGGAGAGAGGGGTACGCTGGAGGCTCGACCCTGACCACCATCAGGTCTACCGTCGGGATGAGGGAGAGTGCAGGGCCCCGAGTTACAGGGTCAGCACAGGAGAGGTAGAGTAGATACGCTCCACTGCTTTTTCCTAGTTGTGTAGATGTAGTCAGGGGGTGCTGCTTGGTAGTTTCCAAACCCTCTTGTGCTCTTTTCTCTTTCCCCGGGATTTTAGGGGATTTTAGTTTTTAGAATTTCAGTGTTCTCCTGACCCCAAAGTTACACCCATTGCTCTTTCTTACAAACCTGGGTATAGTCCTTTGTATCCTTTGTATCAGGTCTCCGAGAGCCCACATGCAAACTACAGCTGGTAACACCTGAGTTACAGTCACAGTCACCTGAGTTACAGTCACAGTCACCTGAGTTACAGTCACAGTCACCTGAAGAGTATCATCACGTTATCTCCAGCCCAGAAGTCATTCTACATGTTTGCCATGGAGTAAGACAGCAGCCCTTTGAACACTACTCAGCCAGATTGAACACCTACCTAAAGCACCAGTTGAAAATCAGTGCCCGTATGACATCACTGCTCCCTGACAAAGTCACCATCTCCCGGTGTGGGGTCCTTAATCCTGCTGAACTTCTCCCTCTTCCAAGGGGGGAGTGTCCCACCTCTGACACCTTGGTGGAAGAGGTAGTCGACTCTGGCATAGTTGAGGAAACTCTGGATTCGATACAGTGACTTAACACCTTTGGACCCTGACTTAACATCTTTGCGGATGGATCAAGATGTGCATCAAGAAGACGGTTCAACATGGGTATGGTGCTGGTAGCAGAAGACGCTGTGCTGATAGAGCAGTCGCTACCCGCATGCCTGTCTGTAAAGAAGCAGATGTATGTGCTCTCGCTGAAGCCTGCAAGATGGCAGCCAGCATCTACTCTGTATGGAAGACAAGAGACTTGATCACTGCCAATGGAACTGTACGCCGCCATGAGGCCATAGAAGAACGGATGGAAGCTTTGCTATTGCCAGACAGAGTCGCGGTGAGCAGGGTTGAGGCCTACATTGGAGGAGTCAAGGGAAGCAGTATGAAGTGCCCTCACTGACAGAACATCCAAAGAAGCCCCAAGACCACTTACCAAAGAAACAGTCAGTCAATCTGTGCTTTTTGAATGACCCCGATGTGAAGAAAAGAGGATAGATGGAAAGTCTTGAGAAGACGTTGTCCTGACCCTACAAGAGCAAGTCCCAGAAGAAGAAGAGGACTGAGATAGGGTGCAGCTGTGGGCTCCCGGAGACCATGGAAAGTGGCTAGTGACCTGCTTTCACTGCCAGCCAGAGATATGGCAGGCCTTAGACACAGAACTGACTCTACACACCCCATACCAGCCACAGAATAGAGGGAAGGTTGGAAGATGGGGCAGTGTAGAAGGCAAGGGCATGAGAGTCTTCGCTTGCATTGTTCAGTGTCAGACACACCCCAGCAGGGATCACTAGGTTGAGACCCTATGAAATCCTGTTTAGAAGTACCCCCAGATACTTCAACTAAGCTTGTTGTTTGTTTAAACATTTGCCTAATACACGTTTTTGAGTTTTCTCCTCCAGATCCAACCAGATCTAGATTTTCCTCTCTTTTCTTTCTCTCTCTCTCCTCTTTTCCTCTCTCTTTTCTCAATCTTTCTCTCTCTTTCTCTCTTTTCTCAATCTTTCTCTCTCTTCCTCTCTTCTCAATCTTTCTCTCTCTCTCTCTTCCTCTCTCTTCTCTCACTCTTTTTCTTTCGGACGAAGATCCATGCATTCCACTACAAAGAGATGTCGGACCTGCCTGAGACCAGGAGATGGCTGTCTTCCCTCTTCTACCCGATACTTTGTGCCAGGACGATGATATCTAAGCATGTGGACCAGAAGACGACTGTGCATCCCACCTTTGATGATGTCCCACCATTACCGCCTGAGGACTGAGGAGCTTGAGACTCTGAGAGAAACCAACCCTGATAAATATTAGCCCATTAGAGGACTACTGCCACGTTCCCCGTCCCTGAATAACGTGTGCCAGCGGAATATAGCCATGAGGACAGTCTAGAGAATACGGTCAGGATCTGGCTTCCTATGCATAGTCTGTTGGGTGGGAAGATTCATCCACAAGGGATGGGGTATCTCGTATGTGAATGAGGTAACCATCGGCATTTGGACAGATCAATAGACCTGGAAAAGTAAGGAAAGACTTTTTGGCTATCTCCAAAGGGGGGACTGTTATGGACAAGATTATGAATTATTATGAGTATATAAGAGTTACATGGAGATATCTATAAAGAACAAGATTTAAGATGTTGTTTGAACTGTACCCCACATATCTCTTGGCATAAGACTCAGACAGACAGTCTGGGCTATTCTTGTGACCAGTGAATCATGCTGACATTGCTTAATATAAATGAGGAACCAAGCACATTACAGTAAATTGTATATCACAGAATAAGCTGTTCTACTTTATCCAATAGGAGACGTGTTACGTATTCTTGGCACCTAGCCAATAAGCCGGTTATATATACCTGTACAAACTTCCGGAATAAAGAAGTCTTACTTTCTATTCATATCTGAGCACGTCTCTGGTGTGTGTGAAAGAGTGGTTATGCATGCTACCACGAGTGACTCATAATTTGGACTGCAGACAGTTTAAGAGGGATGCATGATTAGATTGCATCAACCTAAACTAAGGCCTTATCATGCCGAGCCATCTTCCCGTCTCCTGCTGACAGAGACCACCATCTGCCACCTAGCCAAGGCACCAGGGATCCGACCCTGGTACCGTTCAACTTGAACTCTCTCCTCTGCTGAAGCTAAACCTAGCTCCAGCCCATGCTCTTCTCAACTTGAACTACTGACTTCTTCTCTTGTTTTTCCCACCCCAGGCTGTCTAGACCCTTAGGTGAGCATTCCGTAACTGCCTGGTCCCGCCCACTGGTGTGCCTGTCTTGCCCTGAGGGGGGTGACTAGGGTTTCAGGTCGGCTGTATGTGACCTAGGTGAGGGATGGTGTTATGCAGGGGCCTATTGTGTGGCTACCTGAGCTCTAGGGGAGGGGGGCAGACAGCCCTAGGGAAGGGGGGGCACACAGCACTAAGGGGGGGGATCACATTGCCCTGGTGGGGGAGGGGGGCATACAAGCCTGGTGGGGCAGGTACACGGCACAGAGGGAGCGGGCACACGGCACCTGGGAAGCGGGCACATAGCACAGTGGGAGTGCGCACAGGGGGAGCAGGCACACAGCGCATTGGGAGCGTGCACAGTGGGAGCGGGCACTAGCACAGTGGGAGTACACACAGAGGGAACAGGCATGAAATACAGTGGGAACCGTCAGACAGCACAGTAGGAGCTCACACAGTGGGAGCGGGCACACAGCACAGCCGGAGCGTCCACAAGGGGAGCGGGCATGAAACACAGTGGGAGCGCGCACAGGGGAAGTGGGCACACAGCACAGCCAGAGCAGGCACAGGTGGAGCGGGCACACAGCACAGTGGGAGCATGCACAGGGGACGCGGGCACACAGCGCTAGAAGCCATGAAACTGCTGCTGGTCTTCATTTGTGGGACAGGGCGCAGAGCACTAACCCAGCCCACAAAGTAAGTCCTCCGCACACAAGCACTGACCAGCGTTCAGTAGTGAATGCTGAATGCGCGTCCTTGCAGTGCACATGGGGATTTAAAGGGCCAGCAGCTGGAAAGAAGCTGCTGTCGGCAGATTCCCGGGGCCGCAGAAAAGGTCATTGTGGGCTGTATATGGCCTGTGGGCTGGAGGTTCCCCACCCCTGTTCTATAAACTACTGACAACATGTCTCCGAATTTCCAAGCTATAAATTTTGTATTTATTTTCTGAAAATAGTAGTTTCTAGAATAAAACAATTTACAATGTATGCCTGATACTAGTAAGTACAGCGCGCTTGTTTTTTTTTTTTTCTCTATTTTTACTTTATTTTTTTTTTATTACCCGAGTGCCGGATCCAAATCAATCCCGGCATGGGCCCGGAACTCGGGTACTTTTGGACCTCAGCAGGTCTGGACTTGGTCAGGCCATCACGAGGAAGTGCAAAAAAAGCGCAGTAAAAATGCTGTAAGGCCCTGTGCGCACTGGAAAATGGAATTTTCTCAAGAAAATTCCGCAGGTATTCAAAGATTACCGCACCCGCGGTAAAAAACCGCGGCAAACCGCACCCGAAAACTGCATGCGGTTTGCTGCGGTTTTTCCGCGGTATTGTCTGCGGTATTGCCGCGGTTTTGCCGCGTGCGGGTTGGTATGTGCTTTATTGCATTCAATGCAATAAAGCACATTGAAAAAAAGGAAAAAAAAAAGTCATTTCATTCTGAGATAGAGAAATAGACAGAAGAATAGATAGAAGAATAGATAGAAGAATAGATAGACAGAGGGATAGACAGAAGGATAGATAGAAGAATAGATAGATAGACAGAGGGTTAGATAGGATAGATAGAGGGATAGATAGATAGATAGATAGATAGATAGATAGATAGATAGAGAGATAGATAGATAGATAGAGGGATAGATAGATAGATAGATAGATAGATAGAGGGATAGATAGATAGATAGATAGATAGAGGGATAGATAGATAGATAGATAGAGGGATAGATAGATAGATAGATAGATAGATAGATAGATAGATAGATAGATAGATAGATAGATAGATAGATAGATAGATAGATAGAGGGATAGATAGATAGATAGATAGATAGAGGGATAGATAGATAGATAGATAGAGGGATAGATAGATAGATAGATAGACAGACAGAGGGATAGATAGGAAAGATAGAGGGATAGATAGATAGATAGATAGATAGATAGAGGGATAGATAGATAGATAGATAGATAGATAGAGGGATAGATAGATAGATAGATAGAGGGATAGATAGATAGATAGATAGATAGAGGGATAGATAGATAGATAGATAGAGGGATAGATAGATAGATAGATAGATAGAGGGATAGATAGATAGACAGACAGACAGACAGACAGACAGAGGGATAGATAGGATAGATAGAGGGATAGATAGGATAGATAGAGGGATAGATAGATAGAGGACAAATCGCTGCAGATTTCTCACGGTCGGCAGTGAGATCACATTACCGGCCGTGGGACATGCCCTGGAGTTACCTCTGCTGTCTCGCTGCGAGGCTGCATTCAGCAGTCTCTGTGTCAGTCACGGCTGGATGTAAGCATCGCAGGACGCCGGACCTGTGGATTACACCGGAGCGGTGGATTACGTTGGAGCTTTGTTTCGGGAGGGGTTAATAAAAGGGTGAACTAGGCTTATTTCTGTTTTATTTAAAATAAAAGATTTTTCTGTGTGTGTTTTTTCACTTTACTTACGGGTTGATCATGTCAGCTGTCTCATAGACGCTGCCATGATCAAGCCTGGAGTTAATGGCGGTGATCCGCCGCCATTAACTCCTTATTACCTGGATCGCCACTGCATCACGGCATCTAGAAGAGCTGGGGACACTCCGGTACTGCCGCATAATGCATGCGACAGTCCCGGGGCAGCTGCGGCTGATATTCTCGGCTGCGGGAGGGGGAGGGAGGCGGGGGACATTAACCCTGCCCCTCTCCCTCCCCAGCCTGAGAATACCGGGCCGCCGCTGTGTGTTTACTTCGGCTGGACGGTAAATATACAGCGGAGCCCACGTGTTTTGTTTTCTATATTTCCGTTTGCTTTCTATGTGTATTCTATATGTCGGGGGCGGGGAGGGGACGCTGCGCTCACCACGCTCGGGTCCAGCGCTGCTGCTGCTTCGCTTGCTGCTCGGTGGCTCGAGCGGTGGGCCGGATCCGGAGACTCAAGCGGCGCTCCTCACCCATGAGTGAAAAGGGGAATGGTTTTGGGGATTTATTGTCCGTGACGCCACCCACGGTTGTGGTGAGGTTGTGACACCACCGCTGCTCTGGACGGGGATCCCGGGAGCGATGACAGGGAGCAGCTTGGATGTTGTTTTTCCCCTCCATGGGTAGGGGGTTGGTTGTCCCGGGGCCTGGTGAGGGAGGAATGTCAGGCGGGTTACGAGGCCTGGTGAGGTGCAGGGTCGCGGGGGCAGCGCGGTGCCGCACGGCACGGTGGTACTCACTCAGCCAATGATGAATGTGTCGCGGGCGGAGGAGGGGACGCTGCGCTCTCCCACTGCTCGGGGCCGGCTGCCGCTGCTGCGGCCGCTGCTGCTCGGTGGCTCGAGCGATGGGCCGGATCCCGGGGACTCGAGCGGCGCTCCTCGCCCGTGAGTGAAAAGGGGTGGTTTGGGTTTTGGGGATATTGTCCGTGACGCCACCCACGGTTGTGGTGATTGTGTGGACACCACCGCTGCTCTGGACGGGGATCCCGGGAGCGGTGACAGGGAGCAGCTTTGTTGTTATTCCTCCCCTCCGTGGGTAAGGGGTTGGTTGTCCCGGGGCCCGGTGATGGGGTAGGGGTGGATGGCAGGCTGGGTGCGGGGCCTGGTGAGGTGCAGGGTCGCAGGGGCAGCGCTGTGCCGCACGGCACGGTGGTACTCACTCAGCCTGAGACGTTGACACAGTTCTCGGTAAAACACACGGCTGGAAAGACGGTTCCCACGGACGGCTGCTGTTGCTTTTCCCCGGTAGTTAACGGTGACTGTCTCTTTCCCTGCACCTAGTACTTCTGTTGGTTGCGATGGGTTCCCACCGGTTACCCGCTCCCCGACTTGGATATGGGCCAGAGGAGCCCCTCTTTGCCCGCAGGCGCTGGCCCTGAGAAACTGGTGCCTTGGCGGTGGCAGTGTCTCTCTCATACGGTTGGACTGTTGCCTTCAATCGGGACTTAGTTGTTTGGAAACCCGGAGGTCCCCTTCACTGACGGATTTGGCAAATTCACGGCGACTCCAAGCCTTGCCGGGATCCGAAAGGCCCCTGCCAATGGTGCTGGCTTCTCCTTGTGTACCGGTCCGGTACCGCCGGGCCACCACCCGTCCACGGTCCTTACGGCAACTCTGATAGGCCACTCCTGCAGATGGTCACCGCCGTCTGCTAACCTTGCTGTCTCTGTCCGGGGCACACACCCGGACCAACTTCAGGCTCTTAAGCTGTCACTTTCCTCCTTCCACTTTCACCTCTCAAACTCATCTGCCTGGTTTTCCCGCCTCCAGAACTGTGATCTCCTCGGTGGGCGGGGCCAACCGCCTGGCCCACCCCCTGGTGTGAACATCAGCCCCTGGAGGAAGGCAACAAGGATTTTTGGGTCTAGCTTTGATGTGCCTAACCGGGGTGTAGGGTGTGGTGATGCCATTACCTGTGACCCCTGGCTTGTCCAGGGCGTCACATTCCCCCTTAGCAAAATGCAGACCGTCCGCGGGCTGCCCGTCCAACACCGGTTTTATTTTTCTGTAGAAAGATAAGAAAAACGGTAACACATACAATTATACTAACTTCATCGCACAACGGGAGGCACTTTTCTTAAACGTTGCAAACGGTTTTAAACGGTTACGGCTTCCGCTCTCACCCACCCAAGTAACCTGGCCCTGATGCTGCCCCTAAGAAAACAGGCAGCACCCCTTGACCCCAGTCCTGCACCAAGTTACCCGAGCGGGATCTGTCCTTTCCAGGGGACCCACGTCCATGGGGAGCCCCTGGAACCCCCAGAGGGTAGCCACCGGTTCCGGTGGTGGCTGGGCCCCAGCCTGCTCCACTGTGGGCCCTCCCTCCAATCTGCCTCTCCGGAGGCAGTAACGGTGGAAGCTGCAACAACAACATTATTTACATCCCACAAGTTTGTGGTTGCCCTGCAAGTTCACGGGCTTGTCCGTAAGGAGTCCCTTACGCAACTTCAAACGGTCCCCACGGGGACAACGGTGCCGGCAACGAACGGTTCAATCAGCAGTAGTAGACAATCAGGTTAACTTCGGTTAATCATTTTCATTTTCAAAAACTTGCACAACTTTTAAACACAGTGCTTTCAACACACATGTTCACCCCCCCCTCTAAATAGTAGTTTCCCTGTACCTAAGTGGGGGTCTACCTAGGTTGGGGAGAGTGGACCTCCGGGGTCCAGTGTCAGTGGTGACAGGCAGCGGGGGAGAGGGAACAATCAGTCTCTCTTCCCTGTTATCGTGCGGGGCAGGCGGAGGCATAGGGGAGCTGGGCACAGGTTCATCCCTGGGCACTGGCACTGGCTCTGGCTCACGGTTGACCACCTCCATCATTTCTTCATCCACGGGTTGTGGGAATAGTATCACTGGAAGAATCACCGCGCCGTTCTGTGTAGGCCAGTCCACTGGGAAGTCACCCATCACGGTGTGGATTACCTCTTTTGCCTTCCCCGCTGGTGGAGGAACCGGAACTTCAGCCGTTGCCCTCAATGCTGGTGGGCACCTTTTCAGATGGTCCCGGGAAACCGTGGCCAAAGTGCCCCCTTGGTCACGACTGATCTGGTAGGCCTTCCCATCTTCCCATCCTGTGGGCTGTATGACGTATGGGGTTTGTTCCCATTGATCATCCAGCTTGTGGGTTCTCCTCTTCCGCTTCAGCACTACATCTCCAGGCTGGAAAGGGCCAGCAGACGCCTTCTGGTTGAAGCGCCGCTCCAATTGTTCCCGACTCCGACTTAAGTTCTTCTCCACATATTCCTGAATCTGCCGGTACTGAACCCTCCGCCGGGTGTCCCATTCAGCCGTCGAGGGGAGTGTTTCTGGGGCTTCCAATCCCATTTCCAGGTCCACCGGCAGTCGGCCGGGGCGAGCCCTCATCAGATATGCTGGGGTGCACTTCGTTGAGCTGGACGGGATATTGTTGTACTTATCGACCAAGTCAGGCAGCTTCTCCAGCCACAGGTTCCGCTCTTCTAGCGGCAACGTCTTGAGGAGGCCAAGGACCAAATGGTTCATCTTTGCACACATGCCGTTGGTTTGGGCATGGTAAGGCGTGGTCCGGATCTTCTTGCAGCCGTACAGCTGACAGAACTCATGGAACACCTCCGCTTCAAAGGCTGGGCCTTGGTCAGTAAGCACCTTCTCAGGGTATCCATGTGGTCGACAGAAGTAAGTTTGGAACGCTCTAGCAGTGGTATGGCCGGTTAGGTCTTTGACCGGGACAACCACCATGAACCTTGAATAGTGATCCACTATGGTGAGAGCGTAAGTGTACCCACTTCGGCTGGGGGTGAGCTTCACATGGTCCAGGGCGACCAGCTCCAGCGGTTGATGTGTAACGATCGGGTGCAGGGGTGCCTTCTGGCTGGCCTCGTCCTTCCTTCTCAGCGTACACGGGACGCACTCTCAGCACCAGGCCTCCACAGACTCCCGCATCCCGCTCCAATAGAACCGCTCCCTCAACAGCATTTCCAATTTCTTCCATCCAAAGTGTCCGGCACCATCATGGTACGCTTGTAGAATGGTGGGCACATTAGCTTGGGGAATCACCAACTGGCGGATTTTCTCATGAGTCTTTGGGTTAATCAGCTCACGGTACAGCTTCCCTTGGTGTAGATACAGCCGGGTCCGTTGTTTCCACAGGCGTTGGGCTTCAGCTGGGGCGGCAGGGTCTATTCCGGCAGCGCCTTGCTCCACTAGGGTCTTGACCAGGCGGACAGCGGGCGCCTGGTTTTGAGCTTCCTGCCACTCCTGACTGGGTAGCGGGTCCAGGTTCACCCGTTGTTGGTGAACATGGACCTTCTCAGTTGGTGGCTGGTGAAATGCAGGTAACTCGATCTCTTTGAGGTCATCATCCTCGCACCCTTCTTCTGACAAGTGGGGCATCCGAGAGAGTGCATCAGCATTAACGTTGGCACGACCGGCCCTGTATTTAATTGTGAAGTCATAGTTGGCTAGCCTGGCCACCCACCGCTGTTCCAACGCACCCAACTTGGCCGTGTCCAGGTGGGTCAGCGGATTGTTATCCGTGAAAGCGGTGAATTTTGCTGCGGCCAAGTAATGGCTGAACCGCTCGGTGATAGCCCACACCAGCGCCAGGAGCTCCAGCTTGAAAGAGCTGTAATTTTCAGGGTTCCTTTCAGTCGGTCGGAGCTTTCGGCTAGCATAGGCAATCACTTTTTCCTTCCCATCCTGGACCTGGGACAAGACTGCCCCCAAGCCCACATTGCTGGCATCGGTGTAGAGGATGAACGGGTGGCTGTAATCAGGATACGCTAGGATCTCCTCCCCGGTCAAGGCCGCTTTCAGCTGGTGGAAGGATTCCTCATGCCTCTCTTCCCACACCAGTGGGGCTCCGAGGGGTCTACCACCTTTGGTCTGTCCCACGAGGAGGTCTTGCATGGGGGCAGCCATCTTCGTGTATCCCTTGATGAAGCGACGGTAGTACCCTACCAGACTCAGAAACTGCCTTACTTCCCTCACTGTGGTTGGCCTCGGCCAGTCTTGGATGGCAGTGACCTTCTCGGGGTCGGGGGCGACACCTTCTGCTCCCACTACATGCCCCAGGTACTGCACTCTGGGTTTCAGCAGATGACACTTGGAGGGCTTCAACTTCATCCCGTACTTGGCAAGGGACGCGAACACCTCGGCTAGGTGTTCCAGATGGGTTTCATATGTCTGTGAATACACAATTACATCATCCAGGTACAACAGGACGGTCTCAAAATTCAGGTGCCCCAAACAGCACTCCATCAGCCGTTGGAAGGTACCCGGGGCATTGCACAGCCCGAACGGCATACTGTTGAATTCACAGAGTCCCATAGGGGTGGTAAAGGCAGTTTTCTCTTGGTCTTCGGGCACCACGGCCACCTGCCAGTACCCACTGGTGAGGTCAAGGGTGGAGAAGTAGTTTGCGGTTCTCAGCGCGGACAAGGACTCCTCGATACGGGGCAGAGGGTAGGCATCTTTATGTGTTATCTGGTTAATCTTCCGGTAATCGACGCACATCCGCATGGTGCCGTCCTTCTTCTTAACCAGCACCAACGGGGCGGCCCAGGGACTACAGCTGTCCCTGATAACCCCTGCCTCCCTCATATTCCTCAACATGTCCTTGGCGCACTAGTAGTGTGCAGGGGGAATGGGCCTGTACCTCTCTTTGATAGGGGGATGTTCACCGGTAGGGATATGGTGTTGGACCTCTTTAATCTGCCCAAAGTCTAGGGGATGTTTGCTAAAAACTTGCTCGTACTCCCGTAGCACCCTGTATACCCCTTCTTTGTGATGTGTAGGGGTATCGTCAGTGCCCACGTGTAGCTGTTGGTGCCACTCGTCTAACTCCCCTTGGGGCGGGTGAGTGCTGGCAGTAGGTAGTGAAACTGGAGGGGCTGCTTCATGGATGGTGTGGGGATCTAGGGTGAGCAACTTGGCAAGTGTGGCATACCGGGGAAGCCTGACTTCTTCCTCTCCACAGTTCAGCACCCTCACGGGCACTTTCCCCTTCTTTACATCTACCACCCCTTGGGCGGCCATTACTGTGAGCCAGTGCTCGGAGGGCATGGGCTCTATCATGGCAGGGTAGTCACGCCCCTGAGGCCCTACTGCTGCCCTACACCAAATCATCATCTCACTCCTAGGGGGCACAGTCAATCGGGCAACATCCATAACTCTCACTCCACCAATCTCCCCTCCCGTCGAGTTTACATGCTGGCGGTACATCAAGGCTCGGATCTCACGCTGCACAGCTCTTTGTCGGCTCCCCGCCGCCGTGGCGGCCAGCTGCTGCAGTAGGGCCAACACATCACTCATACAGTGCTCCATCACATTGGTTCCCAGCACTATCTTCGGGTTATGATCACTGGGTTCATTCATGATCACAATCATACCCTGGTGTTGCAGTTCAGCTCGCCCCACAGTCATGGCCACTTGTTTATACCCCACTTGGGTCAGTGGGAGTCCATCAGCAGCAATCAGTGTTATACTAGTATCTGGGGGAGCCAACTCGTCTGTCCCCCAATACCGTTGGTACAATGTGTATGGTATGGTGGTTACCTGTGATCCAGTGTCCAAGAGAGCCATCACCAGTATGCCGTCCACAGCCACGGGGATGATGGGCCGGGCCCTGATATACCGGTCCCGCCAGTCTGGGGGGTCACGGGGTTCTACTCCTGAGGATTGGCCGTGGCCCCAGGGGTTGCTTGTTTAACGGGCACTGTCGGAAGTAATAGCCAGGCTTGCTGCACCTGTAGCAGATTGGAGGTCTGTTCCGCGAATTGTTAGCACTTCTCCGCTGCATCCAGGGGACATCCTCAGGGCTGTCGGCGAGCTGTATCTTTGCTGGAGGCTGAGATCTGGTCAGAGGTTGGAGTGCGGCGAGAATCTTGGCGAGGTCTCCATCCATCCTGGGCAGCCAGTAATTCCATCGTGCTGCTTGGAGCTGTAGGTACTGGAGAGGCTGGTAGGGCAGGGGCCACCATGACGGGGGCCGTCTCAACTGGCCACGGGGCTGGTTCCAAGACTTCCGAAGCTGGGGGTTGCAGAGCTTTAATGGCCCGTTCCTTTAACACAGCAAAGTCCACATCAGGGTGTTCTAGGGCCCACAGCCGGAGTTGTTTGCGATCCTCGGAGGTCCTCATCCCCTGCACAAATTGCTCTACTAATATTTTGTTGCTGTCCGCCTCATTGATGGTGTCCACCCGCTTCAGTGTGCGGAGGGCGGTTTGCAGACGTAAAGCGTAGTCCCGAATGCTGTCCACAGACCGTTGCCGACATTGGTAAAACTGCATCCTCAGCTCGGCTTCGGTACTGGTCTCAAAGGCAGTCTGTAGTTTCTCAAAGATGGTGGCTACAGAGAACCGGTCCCCCTCGGCCCAGGTCTCCGCCTCCTGCTCAGCTGCGCCGGTTAGCTGCCCCAGCACTACCGCTGCACGTTGCTTATCAGTCAGGGGGTACAATTCTAGGAGCGGGCTAAGCTTCTTCCGGAAGACCTGTAACGCATCAGGCTTCCCGTCGTACTGTGGCAGCCAGGTAGCTCCGGGCACATAGGGCAAGGAGAACGGCATCACCTGAGCGAGAGCTGGGACCGCGGCACCCCCCCCAGCGCGGCCGGGACCTGGGCAGGCCCATTCCCATCCACGGGTGCCACTGCGGCTGCGACCGCCGCTCCTCCAGCAGCTCCGTCGGGCGCAGACATCTTGTTTCCGTCCCCCTTAGCCTCTTTCCGGCTCCTCCTCTATCGGGGCGGGGTTTTGGCCTTCGCGCCTCCACTACTCGAGGAGACGCTCGAGCGGGAACTTTTCGCGCCAAAGATGGCGGCTTCTGAAATTTTCTGGCCAGACACCTCCGGCGGTAACAAGGCGCACCTCTACCAGATGGCAGAGCGGTAAGATCCTGTTCGTGATGCCAAGTTGTCGCGGGCGGAGGAGGGGATGCTGCGCTCTCCCACTGCTCGGGTCCGGCTGCCGCTGCTGCTCGGTGGCTCGAGCGATGGGCCGGATCCCGGGGACTAGAGCGGCGCTCCTCGCCCGTGAGTGAAAAGGGGTGGTTTGGGTTTTGGGGATATTGTCCGTGACGCCACCCACGGTTGTGGTGATTGTGTGGACACCACCGCTGCTCTGGACGGGGATCCCGGGAGCGGTGACAGGGAGCAGCTTTGTTGTTATTCCTCCCCTCCGTGGGTAGGGGGTTGGTTGTCCCGGGGCCCGGTGATGGGGTAGGGGTGGATGGCAGGCCGGGTGCGGGGCCTGGTGAGGTGCAGGGTCGCAGGGGCAGCGCTGTGCCGCACAGCACGGTGGTACTCACTCAGCCTGAGACGTTGACACAGTTCTCGGTAAAACACACGGCTGGAAAGACGGTTCCCATGGACGGCTGCTGTTGCTTTTCCCCGGTAGTTAACGGTGACTGTCTCTTTCCCTGCACCTAGTACTTCTGTTGGTTGCGATGGGTTCCCACCGGTAACCCGCTCCCCGACTTGGATATGGGCCGGAGGAGCCCCTCTTTGCCCGCAGGCGCTGGCCTTGAGAAACTGGTGCCTTGGCGGTGGCGGTGTCTCTCTCATACGGTTGGACTGTTGCCTTCAATCGGGACTTAGTTGTTTGGAAACCCGGAGGTCCCCTTCACTGACGGATTTGGCAAATTCACGGTGACTCCAAGCCTTGCCGGGATCCGAAAGGCCCCTGCCAATGGTGCTGGCTTCTCCTTGTGTACCGGTCCGGTACCGCCGGGCCACCACCCGTCCACGGTCCTTACGGCAACTCTGATAGGCCACTCCTGCAGATGGTCACCGCCGTCTGCTAACCTTGCTGTCTCTATCCGGGGCACACACCCGGACCAACTTCAGGCTCTTAAGCTGTCACTTTCCTCCTTCCACTTTCACCTCTCAAACTCATCTGCCTGGTTTTCCCGCCTCCAGAACTGTGATCTCCTCGGTGGGCGGGGCCAACCGCCTGGCCCACCCCCTGGTGTGAACATCAGCCCCTGGAGGAAGGCAACAAGGATTTTTGGGTCTAGCTTTGATGTGCCTAACCGGGTTGTAGGGTGTGGTGATGTCATTACCTGTGACCCCTGGCTTGTCCAGGGAGTCACAAATGCAAAGTCTCTGGTAAAACAAACAGCTGTATGGCGGTGACTGCCTTTCCCTGCACCTGTGTTATGTTCTCGGTTCTGGTAGCTTCCCACCGGTAACCCGCTCCCCAGCTTGGATGGAGGCTGAGGGAGCCCCTCTTACCCGCAGGCTCTGGCCCTGGGAACTGTAGCCTTGGCGGTGACTGTATTTCCCTTCACGGTTTGAGCAGTTGCCTTCAATCGGGTCTTGAATGCTGGGAAACCCCGGAGGTTCCCTTTGCTAACGGATTTGACCGGTTTTACGGCGACTCCAAGCCTGGTCAGGGTCCGTAGGCCCTGCCGAATGGTGCTGGCTTCTCTTCGCTCCCCGATCCGGTACCGGCAGACCACCGTCCGTCCCCGGTCCTTACGGTTCACGTCAATCAGCCACTCCTGCAGACGGTCACCACCGTCTGCCAACCTTGCTGTATGTGCCCGGGCCACGCACCCGGACACCATCAGTCTGCTCCGCTACCACTTCACTCCTCAACCCTCCAACTCAACTCTCCACTTCAACTCCTTCCTTTTCCCGCCACCAGGACTGTGATCTCCTCGGTGGGTGGGGCCAACCACCTGGCTCCACCCCCTGGTGTGGACATCAGCCCCTGGAGGGAGGCAACAAGGATTTTTGTCTGACCTTGATGTGCCTACCTGGGGTGTGGGGTGTGTTGTTGCAGTGCCTGTGACATCCTGGCTTGTCCAGGGCGCCACATTCCCCCTTAGTAAAATGCAGACCGTCCGCGGGCTGCCCGTCCATCACCGGTTTTATTTTTGTTAACTGCAAAAGATAGAAAACGGTAAAAACATGTAAAAATCACAAACATTTTACAACGATACGGCTTCCGCTCTTCTCCCACCCAAACAACCTGGCCCTGATGGTGCCCCTGAGAAGTGGGCAGCACCCCTTGACCCCAGTCCAGAACCAAGTTGCCCGAGCGGGTACGGTCTCTTTCAGGGGACCCGCGTCCATGGGGACCCCTGAACCCCCGGAGGATCGCCACCGGTTATGGTAGTGGCGGGCCTGGGCCATCCCTTTCCTCTAGGCCCATCCTCAAAATCTGCCTCTCCGGAGGCGGTAACGGTTTAAGCCAACAATTATTTACATTCCACAAGTTCGTGGTTGCCCTGCAAGTTTTCGGGCTTGTCCGTAAGAAGTTCCTTACGCAACGGTTGCAGAAAGTCCCTACGGGGACTAGTTGCCGGCAATGGCCGGTTCAATCACGGTTCCAATCAGATAAACTTCTTCGGTTGATTCAATCTTATCATTCAAACTTTTAACTATACACTCAACACACAAAGCCCTCTTTAAAGAGTAGTTTCCCTGTACCTAAGTGGGGGTCTACCTAGGTTGGGACGGGTGGACCTTTGGGGCCCAGTGTCAGTGGTGGCAGGCAGTGGGGCAGAGGGAACAATCAGTTCCTCCTCCCTGCTATCGTGTGGGGCAGGCGGAGGCGTAGGGGAGCTGGGTACAGGTACATCCCTGGGCACTGGCTCATGGTCGATAACTGCCATCACTTCCTCATCGACGGGTTGTGGGAACAGTATCACTGGAAGAATCACCGTGCCGTTCTGCGTAGGCCCGTCTGCCGGGAAATCACCCATCATGGTATGGATTACCTCTTTTTCTTTCTCCGCCGGTCTGGGAACTGGAGCTTCAGCTGCTTCCCTGAATGGTGGTGGGCATCGCTTTAGATGGTCCCGGGAAACCGTGGCCAAAGTCCTCCCCTGGTCACGGCTGATCTGGTAGGCCTTCCCATTCTCCCATCCAGTGGGCTGTACTACATACGGGGTCTTTTCCCATTGATCATCCAGCTTGTGGGTCCTTCTTTTTCACTTCAGCACTACATCCCCAGGCTGGAAGGGACCGGCATGCGCCTTCTTGTTGAAGCACTGCTCCTGCTGTCCCCGACTCCGGCACAAGTTCTTTTCAACATATTCCTGGACCTGTCGGTACTGTGCTCTCCGCCGAGTGTCCCATCCAGCTGTCGAAGGGAGTGCTTCTGGGGCTTCCAACCCCATTTCTAAGTCCACTGCTAGCCTGCCGGGGCGAGCCCTCATCAGGTATGCTGGAGTGCATTTCGTAAAGCTGGAAGGGATGTTGTTATACATATCGACCAGGTCAGGTAGCTTCTCCGGCCACAGGTTCCGCTCTTCCAGCGGTAACGTCTTGAGGAGGCCCAGGACCGAGTGGTTCATCTTTTCGCACATGCCATTGGTTTGGGCATGGTAAGGCGTGGTCCGGATTTTCTTGCAGCCGCACAACTGGCAGAATTCCTGGAATACCTCTGCTTCAAAGGCCGGACCCTGGTCGGTAAGCACCCTCTCAGGGTACCCATGCGGTCGACAGAAATAAGCCTGGAACGCTCTAGCGGCGGTACGGCCGGTTAGGTCCTTAACTGGGACAACCACCATGAACCTTAAGTAGTGGTCTACAATGGTCAGAGCGTAAGTGTACCCACTTCGGCTGGGGGTGAGCTTCACATGGTCGAGGGCAACCAGCTCCAGCGGTTGATGCGTAATGATCGGGTGTAGGGGTGCCTTCTGGCTGGCCTCGTCCTTCCTTCTCAATGCGCAGGGGCCACATTCTTGGCACCAGGCCTCCACAGATTCCCGCATTCCACTCCAATAGAAATGCTCTCTCAACAACATCTCCAGCTTCCTCCACCCGAAGTGCCCAGCACCATCATGGTATGCTTGCAAGACGGTGGGCACGTTAGCCTGAGGAATCACTAGCTGTCGAACCTTCTCGTGGGTCTTCGGGTTAATCAGCTCACGATACAACTTCCCTTGGTGTAGGTACAGCCGGGTCCGTTCTCGCCACAGACGTTGGGCTTCGGCCGGGACGGCAGGGTCTATCCCAGCAGAACCCTGTTCCACCAGGGTCTTGACCAGGCGGACAGCAGGTGCCTGGTCCTGAGCTTCTTGCCACTCCTGACTGGGCAGCTGGTCTAGGTTCACCCGTTGTTGCTGGACATGCACCTTCTCAGTTAGCGGCCGGTGAAACGCAGGCAACTCGATCTCTTCGAGGTCGTCATCATCTGGCCCCTCTTCCGACAGGTGGGGCATCCGGGAGAGTGCATCGGCATTAACGTTGGTACGGCCAGCCCGGTACTTGATGGTGAAATCAACCTGGCCACCCACCGCTGCTCCAACGCGCCCAGCTTGGCTGTATCTAGATGGGTCAGCGGGTTATTGTCCGTGTAAGCGGTGAACTTGGCTACTGCCAGGTAATGGCGGAACCGCTCGGTGATAGCCCACACCAGTGCTAAGAGCTCAAGCTTGAAAGAGCTGTAGTTCTCAGGATTCCTCTCAGTCGGTCGGAGTTTTCGGCTAGCATAAGCGATCACCTTCTCCCTTCCGTCTTGGACCTGGGATAGAACAGCCCCCAAGCCCACATTGCTGACATCGGTGTAGAGGATGAATTGGCGGCTGTAGTCGGGGTACGCTAGGATTTCCTCTCCGGTCAGAGCCGCTCTCAGCCGGCGAAAGGATTCTTCATGCTTTTCTTCCCACACCAATGGGGCTCCTAGGGGTTTACCACCCTTGGTCTGTCCCACGAGGAGGTCTTGCATGGGGGCAGCCATCTTCGTGTACCCCTTAATGAAGCGACGGTAATATCCCACCAGGAACTGCCTCACCTCACCTTCCTCACTGTGGTCGGTCTCGGCCAGTCTTGGATGGCAGTGATCTTCTCGGGGTCGGGGGCGACACCCTCTGCACCCACCACATGTCCAAGGTACTGCACTCTGGGCTTTAGCAGATGACACTTTGAGGGTTTCAACTTCATCCCATACTTAGCAAGGGACGCGAACACCTCGGCTAGGTGCTCCAGGTGGGCTTCATACGTCTGTGAGTACACAATCACATCGTCTAAGTACAGCAAGACGGTCTTGAAATTTAGGTGCCCCAGACAACATTCCATCAGCCGTTGGAAGGTTCCGGGGGCATTGCACAGCCCGAACGGCATGCTGTTGAACTCACAGAGTCCCATAGGAGTGGCGAAGGCAGTCTTCTCTCGGTCTTCAGGCGCCACGGCCACCTGCCAGTACCCACTGGTGAGGTCAAGGGTAGAGAAGTAATTAGCGGTTCTCAGCCCGGCCAGGGACTCTTCAATACGGGGCAGAGGGTAAGCATCCTTATGCGTTATCTGGTTAATCTTCCGGTAATCCACACACATCCGCATGGTGCCATCCTTCTTCTTAACCAGCACCAACGGGGCGGCCCAGGGACTACAGCTGTCCCTAATAATCCCCGCCTCCTTCATGTTCCTCAACATGTCTTTGGCGCATTTGTAGTGTGTAGGGGGAATAGGCCTGTATCTCTCTTTAACAGGGGGGTGTTCACCGGTAGGGATGTGGTGTTGGACCCCTTTAATCTGCCCAAAATCTAGAGGATGTTTGCTGAAAACTCGCTCATACTCCTGTACCACCCGGTATACCCCTTCCTTGTGATGTGTGGGGGTATCATCAGTGCCGACGTGTAGCTCTCGACACCACTCGTCTAACTCCCCCAGGGATGGGTGAGAAGTGGCAGTAGGCGGTGAGATCGGGGGAACGGCCTCATGGATGGTGTGGGGATCTAGAGTGAGCAACTTGGCAAGGGTAGCGTACCGGGGAAGCCTAAACTCTTCCTCCCCACAGTTCAACACTAGTGATGAGCGAGTACTAAAAAGCTCGGGTGCTCGAAGCTCGGGCCGAGCCTCCCAAGATACTCGTGTACTCGGCCTGAGCAACGAGCCCAATGTTATCCTATGGGAGACCCGAGTATTTTTGTGAAATGACCCCCCGGCAGCATGGAGAAACCCTAAAAATGTCACAAAAGTCTCAGAAGAGTGCTCAAATGACATGGCAACAGCATGGGGAAGACCCCTTGAAGCATTTATCACTCAAAAGTCACAGCTGTGAACAATTTTGTCCGCGTTTTACGCCATTTTTACGGACTCACCAGAAAACCTTCCAAAATGACCCCAAAATGATTTTTCATGGCGGAAATGTTAAGGGCACATACCCAATAGTGAGATAGAGCTGGTGTATGTTACTTTTTGAGATCAATACATGAAAGATTTTACGTGAAAACATTGTGTGGCACTCCGATGTCCCTGAGAAGAGACGTACATGAAGGCCTCTTGAGTCTAATGTGCCCATTTTGAGGAAGTGAGTCTTTGTAGTATTTTCCTTTGCCAGGGCAGTCCTAAATTGTGAGGTTCACCAATGCCCCTGCATACAGACGTGCATGAGGGCCTGTAAACCTGAAGTGCCCATTGTAAGGAAGTGGGTGTATTATAGTATAGCCCTTAGGCAGGGCAGCCAAAAATTGGGAGGCTCCACGTTGTCCCTGGATAGAGACGTGCATGAAGGCCTGTAAACCTGAAGTGCCCATTGGAAGGAAGTGGGTGTATTATAGTATAGCCCTTAGGCAGGGCAGCCAAAAATTGGGAGGCTCCACGTTGTCCCTGGATAGAGACGTGCATGAAGGCCTGTAAACCTGAAGTGCCCATTGGAAGGAAGTGGGTGTATTATAGTATAGCCATTAGGCAGGGAAGCCAAACATTGGGAGGCTCCACGTTGTCCCTGGATAGAGACGTGCATGAAGGCCTGTAAACCTGAAGTGCCCATTGGAAGGAAGTGGGTGTATTATAGTATAGCCCTTAGGCAGGGCAGCCAAAAATTGGGAGGCTCCACGTTGTCCCTGGATAGAGACGTGCATGAAGGCCTGTAAACCTGAAGTGCCCATTGGAAGGAAGTGGGTGTATTATAGTATAGCCCTTAGGCAGGGCAGCCAAAAATTGAGAGGCTCCACGTTGTCCCTGGATAGAGACCTGTTAGGTTCTTAGTGCCTCCGTGCTTGCATTTAAAAACCGCACGTGTGTGCCTGTTGGTGGCAGCTTTCCGCTGCATTTGTGTGAGTTTTGCAAAAACTTGGATATAACACACAAGTCTAGTGAATACACATCAGCACAGCATTGCAAAATGCGCAAGGGCGTTGTCAACGAACAAGGAAGTGGACGTGATGGTGGTGCAGGCAGACACCGAGGTTGTGTGCAAGCTCTAATTTCGCCACAACAAAGGGCCACATCTAGTCGCTCGCACGTCCTGTCCCAAATTCTTGGGGACCGCAGCAGTACACCGCTCTTGAACCAAGACCAGTGTCAACAGGTTGTTAGTTGGATAGCGGATAATGCTTCCAGTCAGATTGGCACCACCACAAACACTCTGTCTTCCACACGGTCAAGTGTCAGTAGCCGTGATACTGCACCGCACATTTCAGAACCTGATCCTCCTTCCTACCACCAGGCCGAGTACACGTCCACGGACATTACTGATCCCACACTTGGACACTCGGAATAGCTGTTCGTTCACGTTTCCATTCACAAATTCTGGCCTCTCGCCAGCTCCTGTTGAAGTGGGCCATGACGAGATTGTATGTACAGATGCACAAATATTTGAGCAGCCACGTTCTCACGAAGTTGGCAACGTGTCTCAACAAGGGGTGGACGATGATGAGACACAATTGTCAGGAAGTCAGGAGGAGGAGCAGGGTGCGGAAGAGGAAGACGACGTGGTGGATGATCCAGTAACTGACCCAACCTGGCAGGAGGATATGCAGAGCGAGGACAGCAGTGCACAGGGGGAGGGAGGCGTAGCATCACAACAGGCAGTAAGAAGCAGAGTGGTGGCCCCAGGCAGACGTCAGTCAACTGTTCCCCGGAACAACACGACACAAGGTGCCTGTACAAATGTTAGGTCTTCCCGAGTCTGGCTGTAATACTATTGTATGTATTGAGGATTTCGATTGCGTTAGGGCAATGACAACCAGAGACGAGTTCTTGGTGCAAGACATTTATAATATGCAACCAGCAAATATGTACATAAACGGAACAAAAACACAGTAGAACATAAATACAGGAAATACCTTCCAGGGACTGAGCGAAAGGGAATTCCCGGGACCGCGCACCGGACTCCCCCAGGGAGACCACCAACAGCAAACCCCTATACAGGGACTGTCTGGCAATCACCCCAGAAGCCCTAAATGCGCAGCAGCCGGGACACAAAAGGGCAATAGGTAAGTCGAAAAATGTCTGTACGTGATGTGAGTCCAGAGTGGTATTAAACGGAAGGAACCGGGCAGAAGTTCCGACCAAAGACGGCAAACGGAGTCCAGGTACAGCTAGATGATACCAGATGAAGTCCAGAGTCGGTGTCGGTTGTTTTCCAAGAGGATCCGAATAACAATCAGGAACCAAAAGCAGCAGGGCAGGAGCACACAGGAAGCAGTATACTCAGGCACTGGACTAAGCTTTAGGGGCGGCTTTTAAACAGATGGACAGGAAGTAGGGCAACAGAACAGAAAACTCCATGTTAACAAAGGGCAAGCTCTTTCAAAAGAAAACTGGAAAACCCGGAACTCTGACACTGGCAGTTTTTAAGTTGGCTCCAGATGATTCTAAAAAGGCCATTTGCAACACCTGCCATGCCAGCATCAGCAGGGGTACCAAAACTAGCAGCCTGACCACCACCAGCATGATCAGGCACATGTCAGCCAAGCACCCGACTTTGTGGGAAGTACAACAGAGTCGAGGAGCAGTGCTTGCTGATGTCACTGCTACGTCTTCGCTGGTTGTGCATGCGAGCCAATCCCCTGTCCATGCTGCCTGCGAACAAGCCTCCTCCACTCCTGCACCTGCAGTTGCCTACGCAGAAAGAACACCATCATCAAGCACGTCCTTGTCCCAGCGCAACGTTCAGTTATCCATTCAGCAAACCTTTGAGCGCAGGCGCAAATACACTGCCAACACCCCACATGCCACAGTTCTAAATGCTAACATTTCGCGACTGCTTGCGCTGGAAATGTTGCCTTTTAGGCTGGTTGAGACAGAAGCATTCCGCGAACTGATGGTGGCAGCTGTCCCACGTTACTCGGTCCACAGCCGCCACTATTTCTCCCTGTGTGCCGTCCCCGCATTGCATAACTAACCACGTGTCACAAAACATCACACGTGCCCTGAACAACGCTGTTTCAGCCAAAGTCCACCTAACCACAGACACGTGGACAAGTGCATGTGGGCAAGGACGCTACATCTCGTTGACGTCACACTGGGTTAATATTGTGCAAGCTGGGACCCAGTCTGAGCGAGGGACGGAACACGTCCTTCACACACCAAGTTTTGCAGGCCCTACCTCAGTCAGGGTTTCACACACACTCTACAGCTCCGGAATGTCATGCTCCTCAGCCTCCTCCTCCTCCTGCGCATCCTGATCCACTTTACCCTCCACACCAGTCCCAAGCTGGAAGTGTCGCTGGCGGAGGAGGGGACGGTGCGCTCTCCCACTGCTCGGGTCCGGCTGACGCAGCTCTACGGCTGCTGCTGCTCGTTGGCTCGAGCGATGGCCGGATCCCGGGGACTCGAGCGGCGCTTCTCGCCCGTGAGTGAAAAGGGGTGGTTTGGGTTTTGGGGATATTGTCCGTGACGCCACCCACGGTTGTGGTGATTGTGTGGACACCACCGCTGCTCTGGACGGGGATCCCGGGAGCCTGTGACAGGGAGCAGCTTTGTTGTTATTTCTCCCCTCCGTGGGTAGGGGGGTTGGTTGTCCCGGGGCCTGGTGATGGGGTAGAGATGGATGACAGGCGGGTTGCGGGGCCTGATGAAGTGCATGGTCGCAGGGGCAGCGCTGTGCCGCACGGCACGGAGGTACTCACTCAGCCCAATGATGATGACACAGTTCAGGGTAAAACAAGTGGCTGGATGGACGGGTCACTCGGACGGCTGCGGTTGTTCCTCCCTGCAGGTTAGTGATGACTGTCTCTCCCTGCACCTAAGTTAAGTGTTGGTAGTGATGGTTTCCCAACGGTAACCCGCTCCCTGACCTGGATATGGGCCGGAGGAGCCCCTTTTGCCCACAGGCGCTGGCCCTGGGAGACGGTTGCCCTTGGCGGTGGCTGTGTCTCCCCTTCACGGTTGTACGGTTGCCTTCTATCTGGACTTGGCTGTTTGGAAACCCTGAGGTCCCCTTCAATAACGGATTTGGCAAATTCACGGCGACACCAAGCCTTGCCGGGATCCGAAAGTCCTCTGCCAATGGTGCTGGCTTCTCTTTGTATACCGGTCCGGTACGGCCGGGTCACCACCCGTCCACGGTCCTTACGGCAGACTCCAATCGGCCTCCACTGCAGACGGTCACCACATCCTGCCAACCTTGCTGTCCTGTCCAGGCCACACACCCGGACCAACTTCAGGCTCTTTGCTGTCACTTTTCTCCTCTCTACTACTTTCCTCCTTCCACTTCCTTAGCTTAACTCTCACTGCCTGTGTTTTCCCTCCTCCTCGGTGGGTGGAGACCAACCGCCTGGCTCCACACCCTGGTGTGGACAACAGCCCCTGGGGAAGGCAACAAGGATTTTGTGTTTTGACTATGATATGCCTGCAGGGAGTGTGGGGTGTTTAAGTGTTGTGCTCTGTGGCCCCTGGCTTGTCCAGGGCGACACAGAAGCACTGCAGCACTGCCTCGGCGAAGCGGCAACAGGCAGTGCTGAAGCTAATCTGCATAGGTGACAAACCCCACAATGCAGAAGAGGTGTGGACAGCTCTGAAACAGCAGGCAGATCACTGGCTCACAACTCTGAACCTAAAGCCAGGAAAGGTCGTGTGTGACAATGGCCGGAACCTGGTGGCGGCTTTGAGGCGAGGCCAGCTGACACATGTTCCATGCGTGGCCCATGTGCTCAACCTCGAGGTTCAGCGGTTTCTAAAGTCATACTCAGAGCTGTCTGATCTGCTGGTAAAAGTTCGCCGCCTGTCTGCACATTTTCGAAAGTCACCTACTGCTTCAGCCGGCCTTGCCGGCTTAAGACGCCGTTTGCATCTTCCGGCACACAGACTGGTGTGTGATGTCCCCACGCGTTGGAATTCAACTCTGCACATGTTGGTCAGGATATGTGAGCAGAAGAGGGCAGTTGTTGAGTACCTGCATCACCTAAGCCGTCGGGAAATGGGTCAAACTCCACACATAACACCTGAGGAGTGGAGATGGATGTCCGACCTATGCACCATCCGCCAAAACTTTGAGGACTACAACAAGATGGTGAGCGGCGATGACGACATTATTAGCGTCACCATACCGCTTCTCTGCCTTCTAAAATGGTCTCTGCTCAGAAAACAAACATGATGCATTGCAGGCGGAGCGCGATGAGTTTCAGCAAGAAACAGTAGTGGGTGTGGGTGATGAATGATAACACACAGCCCAGCCTCGTCTCATCACAACGTGCAGTGGAGGACTATGACGAGGAGGAGGATGAAGACATGGAGCAACTCTCTGGCCAAATTGAGGATATGACATGCAGTCATATCCTCGGTTCAGCGTGGCTGGCCAGAGGACAGGGTAGATGATGAGGAGGAGGAGGACAGCATGTTCAGTCATCGTGTTGGTCAGGATACTGAAGTGATGGCTGTTAAGAGTCTGGCACACATGGCTGACTTTATGGTAAGCTGCCTGTCTCGTGACCCTCGCGTTAAGAACATCTTGGCCGACAATCATTACTGGTTGGTAACACTGTTAGACCCACGCTAAAAGGAGAACTTTATGTCTCTTATTCCCGAGGCGGAGAGGTCAGGCAAAATGCAGCAGTTCCAGAAGGCCATAGTCACGGAAGTAGGCAAAGCATTCCCCTCACAAAACGCTAGCGGCATAGGTCATGAATCAGTGGACAACCGAGGCGTACAGCCGAGAGAGGCACAAGTCCAATCCGCCAGAGGTAGGGGAACAGTCTTTAAGATGTGTGACAGTTTTCTCAGCCCCTCACGTACCACAGCCCCTGAGGTGCGGGGTAGTGCCACAAGAAATCCTAAGTTTGCCCAGATGCTGAAGGAGTACCTTGCAGATCGAACAACTGTACTCCGACATTCCTCTGTGCCTTACAATTATTGGGTATCCAAGCTGGACACGTGGCATGAATTGGCTCTCTACGCCTTGGAAGGCCTGGCCTGCCCTGCTGCTAGCGTTTTGTCAGAGCGTGTTTTTAGTGCCGCAGGTGGAATCATTACAGATAAACGCACCCGCCTGTCAACTGAAAATGCTGACAAGCTGACTCTGATCAAGATGAACAAGGGTTGGATTGGGCCAGACTTCACCACACCACCAGCAAATGAGAGCGGAATTTAAAGTTTGCCATGTACCTCCACTCACCCATGGGTACACACTTCTGGACTTTGGATAATCGCTGGACTGCTCCTCCTTCTCCTCATGCGCCACCATGATGATGACCGTTACAAATTGCAATACTTAGGCCTTTGTTTCAGGTATACCCCCAGTGGTAATTTTTTTCGCCCATTCTTTGCAGAATGGACATTACAACGACAGGAGACCCGCTCCTTTGCAATGGGAACAATGTTTTGAGGCCCTCATGCACGTCTCTACCCAGGGACAACGTGGAGCCTCCCAATTTTTGGCTGCCCTGCCTAAGGGCTATACTACAATAGACCCACTTCCTTCCAATGGGCACTTCAGGTTTACAGGCCCTCATGCACGTCTCTATCCAGGGACAACGTGGAGCCTGACGCTGCCACCGACTGCCACACACGTGCTGTTTTTAAATGCAAGCACGGACGCAATAAGAACCTAACTGGTTTTTAGGAGCGACAATTACTGAGAAGTCTGACACTATCAGACACTGCTGACTGACGTGTATTATACACTAGACTTGTGCGTTATATAATAGTTTGTGCAAAACGCGCACCTGTACGCTGCCACCGACTGCCACACACGTGCTGTTTTTAAATGCAAGCACGGACGCAATAAGAACCTAACTGGTTTTTAGGAGCGACAATTACTGAGAAGTCTGACACTATCAGACACTGCTGACTGACGTGTATTATACACTAGACTTGTGCGTTATATAATAGTTTGTGCAAAACGCGCACCTGTACGCTGCCACCGACTGCCACACACGTGCTGTTTTTAAATGCAAGCACGGACGCAATAAGAACCTAACTGGTTTTTAGGAGCGACAATTACTGAGAAGTCTGACACTATCAGACACTGCTGACTGACGTGTATTATACACTAGACTTGTGCGTTATATAATAGTTTGTGCAAAACGCGCACCTGTACGCTGCCACCGACTGCCACACACGTGCTGTTTTTAAATGCAAGCACGGACGCAATAAGAACCTAACTGGTTTTTAGGAGCGACAATTACTGAGAAGTCTGACACTATCAGACACTGCTGACTGACGTGTATTATACACTAGACTTGTGCGTTATATAATAGTTTGTGCAAAACGCGCACCTGTACGCTGCCACCGACTGCCACACACGTGCTGTTTTTAAATGCAAGCACGGACGCAATAAGAACCTAACTGGTTTTTAGGAGCGACAATTACTGAGAAGTCTGACACTATCAGACACTGCTGACTGACGTGTATTATACACTAGACTTGTGCGTTATATAATAGTTTGTGCAAAACGCGCACCTGTACGCTGCCACCGACTGCCACACACGTGCTGTTTTTAAATGCAAGCACGGACGCAATAAGAACCTAACTGGTTTTTAGGAGCGACAATTACTGAGAAGTCTGACACTATCAGACACTGCTGACTGACGTGTATTATACACTAGACTTGTGCGTTATATAATAGTTTGTGCAAAACGCGCACCTGTACGCTGCCACCGACTGCCACACACGTGCTGTTTTTAAATGCAAGCACGGACGCAATAAGAACCTAACTGGTTTTTAGGAGCGACAATTACTGAGAAGTCTGACACTATCAGACACTGCTGACTGACGTGTATTATACACTAGACTTGTGCGTTATATAATAGTTTGTGCAAAACGCGCACCTGTACGCTGCCACCGACTGCCACACACGTGCTGTTTTTAAATGCAAGCACGGACGCAATAAGAACCTAACTGGTTTTTAGGAGCGACAATTACTGAGAAGTCTGACACTATCAGACACTGCTGACTGACGTGTATTATACACTAGACTTGTGCGTTATATAATAGTTTGTGCAAAACGCGCACCTGTACGCTGCCACCGACTGCCACACACGTGCTGTTTTTAAATGCAAGCACGGACGCAATAAGAACCTAACTGGTTTTTAGGAGCGACAATTACTGAGAAGTCTGACACTATCAGACACTGCTGACTGACGTGTATTATACACTAGACTTGTGCGTTATATAATAGTTTGTGCAAAACGCGCACCTGTACGCTGCCACCGACTGCCACACACGTGCTGTTTTTAAATGCAAGCACGGACGCAATAAGAACCTAACTGGTTTTTAGGAGCGACAATTACTGAGAAGTCTGACACTATCAGACACTGCTGACTGACGTGTATTATACACTAGACTTGTGCGTTATATAATAGTTTGTGCAAAACGCGCACCTGTACGCTGCCACCGACTGCCACACACGTGCTGTTTTTAAATGCAAGCACGGACGCAATAAGAACCTAACTGGTTTTTAGGAGCGACAATTACTGAGAAGTCTGACACTATCAGACACTGCTGACTGACGTGTATTATACACTAGACTTGTGCGTTATATAATAGTTTGTGCAAAACGCGCACCTGTACGCTGCCACCGACTGCCACACACGTGCTGTTTTTAAATGCAAGCACGGACGCAATAAGAACCTAACTGGTTTTTAGGAGCGACAATTACTGAGAAGTCTGACACTATCAGACACTGCTGACTGACGTGTATTATACACTAGACTTGTGCGTTATATAATAGTTTGTGCAAAACGCGCACCTGTACGCTGCCACCGACTGCCACACACGTGCTGTTTTTAAATGCAAGCACGGACGCAATAAGAACCTAACTGGTTTTTAGGAGCGACAATTACTGAGAAGTCTGACACTATCAGACACTGCTGACTGACGTGTATTATACACTAGACTTGTGCGTTATATAATAGTTTGTGCAAAACGCGCACCTGTACGCTGCCACCGACTGCCACACACGTGCTGTTTTTAAATGCAAGCACGGACGCAATAAGAACCTAACTGGTTTTTAGGAGCGACAATTACTGAGAAGTCTGACACTATCTGGACTGTTTTACACTGTGTACACCAGCCCCAGATATGATGAAGGCTGGTATACGGTCACCACTACCCTGCCTGCCTGCCTGTATACTGCTACAATAGTCCTGACAAGGACTCTTCTGGTCACTAGCCTGTATTCCAACCTGGCTATACCCTGCCTGTATATAGCAACAATAGTCCTGAGAAGGACTCTGCTACTGTACTCCGACCTGGCTATACCCTGCCTGCCTGTATACAACTAGAATAGTCCTGAGAAGGACTTCTGGTCACACTGTTTGCAGCCCTGCTCCGGAACTAACTATAAAGGGCCGCAAAGCTTTCCCTGAATCAGCGACACTCTCCCTACACTCACTGTCGGAATAGCTGTGAGCAGAGCACAGCGCGCCGGCCTATATAAAGGCTCGGTGACGCTGTGCAGGCCGGCCAATCACTGCAATTCCACAACTAACAGGGCTGTGGCATTGCAGTGGTCTGCCAGCCAATCCCTGCATGAGGGCTGGCTCTCAAAAGAGCGCCAACATGCAGAAATGAAGACCACGAGTAAAGCACGAGTATCGCGAGATTACTCGGTCCCCGCCGAGCAGCCCGAGTACAGTGATACTCGTGCGAGTACCGAGTAGTGACAAGCATGCTCGCTCATCACTATTCAACACCCTTACGGGCACTCTCCCTTTCTTGACGTCTACCACCCCTCTGGCAGCCATTACTGTGGGCCAGTGTTCGGAGGGCATGGGCTCTACCGCTGCCCTACACCAAATCATCATCTCACTCCTGGGAGGCACAATCAAAGCGCCACATCCATCACTCTCACGCCTCCAATCTCTCCTCCTGTCGAGTTCACATGCTGGCGATATATCAGGGCTCGGATCTCACGCTGCACAGCTCTCTGTCGGCTCCCCGCCGCTGTGGCGGCCAGCTGCTGCAGTAGGGTCAGCACCTCACTCATACAGTGCTCCATCACATTAGTCCCTAGCACCACTTTTGGGTTATGATCACTGGGTTCATTCATTATCACAATCAACCCCTGGTGTTGCAGTTCAGCTCGTCCCACAGTCATGGCCACTTGTTTGTACCCCACTTGGGTCAATGGGAGTCCATCAGCGGCAATCAGTGTCATGCTGCCATCTGGGGGGGCTAGTTCATCCTTCCCCCAATACCGTTGATACAGTGTGTATGGTATTGTGGTTACCTGAGATCCAGTGTCCAGGAGAGCCATCAGCGGGATGCCGTCCACTGCCAGGGGGATGATGGGCCGGGCTCCGATGTACCGGTCCCGCCAGTCGGGGGGGGGGCACTGGGTTCTACTCCTGAGGATTGGCCCGTGGCCCCAGGGGTTGCTCGTTTAACGGGCACTGTCGGAAGTAATGACCAGGTTTGCTGCACCTGTAGCAGATTGGAGGTCTGTTCCGTGAGTCATTGGCCCTTCTCCGCTGCATCCAGGTGACGTCCTCGGGGCCGTCGGCGAGCTGCATCTTCCCTGGGGGCTGGGACCTGGTTGGAGGCTGGAGTGCGGCGAGGATCTTGGCGAGGTCGCCATCCATGCAGCGGACCTGGGCAGCCAGTTCCTCCATCATTCCGCTTGGGGCTGCAGGTACCGGAGGCGTTGGGAGTGCAGGGGCCACCACGACGGGAGCCGTCTCAGGCGCACATGGGGCTGTCTCAGGGACTTCCGATGCTGGGTGCTGCAGCGCTTTAATGGCCCGTTCCTTTAACACGGCAAAGTCCACATCAGGGTGTTCTAGGGCCCACAGCCGGAGTTGTTTACGGTCCTCCGAGGACTAAATCCCCTATACAAACTGCTCCACTAACATTTTGTTGCTGTCCGCATCATTAATGGTGTCTACCCGCTTTAGTGTGCGGAGGGCAGTTTGCAGACGCAAGGCGTAGTCACGAATACTATCCGCAGGCCGTTGCCGGCATTGATAAAACTGCATCCGAAGCTCGGCTTCGGTACGGGTCTCAAAGGCAGTCTGCAGCTTCTCAGAGATGGTGGTTACAGAGGACCGATCCACCTCGGCCCAGGTCTCCGCCTCCTGCTCAGCCGCGCCGGTTAGCTGCCCCAGCACTACCGCTGCACATTGCTTATCAGTCAGGGGGTACAGTTCTAGTAGTGGGCTAAGCTTCTTCCGGATGGCCTGCAACGCGTCAGGTTTCCCATCGTACTGCGGCAGCCAGGTAGCTTCGGGCACATAGGGCAAGGAGAACGGCATCACCTGAGCGAGAGCTGGGGCCGCGGCGCCCCCCGCCAGTGCGGCCGGGACCTGGGCGGGCCCATTCCCATCCTCGGGTGCCACGGCGGCTGCGACCGCCGCTCCTCCAGCGGCTCCGTCGGCTGCAGATATCTTGTTTCCGTCCCCCTTAGTCTTTTTCCGGCTCGTCCTCTACAGGGGCGGGGTTTCGGCTTTCGTGCCTCCACTGCTCGAGGAGACGCTCGAGCGAGGATTTTTCATGCCCAAAATGGCGGCTTCTCAAAATTTTCGGCCGGACACCTCCGGCGGTCACAAGGCGCACCTCTACCAGAAGGCAGAGCGGTAAGATCCTGTTCGTGGCGCCAAGTTGTCGCGGGCGGGGAGGGGACACTGCGCTCACCACGCTCGGGTCCGCCGCTGCTGCTGCTTCGCTTGCTGCTCGGTGGCTCGAGCGGTGGGCCGAATCCGGGGACTCGAGCGGCGCTCCTCGCCCCTGAGTAAAAAGGGGAATGGTTTTGGGGATTTATTGTCCGTGACGCCACCCACGGTTGTGGTGAGGTTATGACACCACCGCTGCTCTGGACGGGGATCCCGGGAGCGATGACAGGGAGCAGCTTGGTTGTGGTTTTTCCCCTCCGTGGGTAGGGGGGTTGGTTGTCCCGGGGCCTGGTGAGGGAGGAATGGCAGGCGGGTTACGGGGCCTGGTGAGGTGCAGGGTCGCGGGGGCAGCACGGTGCCGCACGGCACGGTGGTACTCACTCAGCCAATGATGAATGCAAAGTCTCCGGTAAAACAAACAGCTGGATGACGGGTCCCACAGACGGCTGCGGTGGTTCTTCTCCCGGTAGGTTGGCGGTGACTGCCTTTCCCTGCACCTGTGTTGTTCTCGGTTCTGGTGGTTTCCCACCGGTAACCCGCTCCCCAGCTTGGATGGAGGCTGAGGGAGCCCCTTTTGCCCGCAGGCTCTGACCCTGGGAACTGTAGCCTTGGCGGTGACTGTATTTCCCTTCACGGTTTGAGCGGTTGCCTTCAGTCGGATCTTGACTGCTGGGAAACCCCAGAGGTTCCCTCCGCTAACGGATTTGACCAATTTTATGGCGACTCCAAGTCTGGTCGGGGTCCGTAGGCCCTGCCGAATGGTGCTGGCTTCTCTTCGCTCCCCGATCCGGTACCGGCGGGCCACTGCCCGTCCCCGGTCCTTACGGTTCACGTCAATCAGCCCCTCCTGCAGAAGGTCACCACTGTCTGCCAGCCTTGCTGTATGTGCCCGGGCCACACACCCGGACACCGTCAGTCTGCTCCGCTACCACTTCACTCCTCAACCCTCCAACTCAACTCTCCACTTCAACTCCTTTCTTTTCCTGCCTCCAGGACTGTGAACTCCTCGGTGGGTGGGGCCAGCAGCCTGGCTCCACCCCCTGGTGTGCACATCAGCCCCTGGAGGGAGGCAACAAGGATTTTTGTCTGACCTTGATGTGCCTAGCCGGGGTGTGGGGTGTGTTGTTGCAGTGCCTGTGACGTCCTGGCTTGTCCAGGGCGCCACATATATGTCTGTGTCTGTGATGTGTGTGTATTCTGTGTCTGTGTCTGTGATCTGTGTGTGTGTTTACTCTCTGCTCCGCTTCCTCTTCCTGTCATAATGACATCACTTCCCTGCAAACCGCAGGCAAGTGATGTACATTACCGCAGGTAAACTGCGAAATACCGGAGGGAATAACGCAGGAAAACGCAGTGAACCGCACAGAATTTGCTGCCTGTGTTATTCCCTGCGGGATTTCACGATTACATTGCAGTCAATGGAGTGAAATCCCACAGCGACGTGCGGAAAAGAATTGACATGCAATTGTTTTTGCTGCGGGAATCCCGCAGCAATACATGCAGCTGTCAAAATCCGCCTAGTGCGCACAGGATTTTTTTTTCCCATAGGTTTTGCTGGTGATTCACTGCAGAGATGTTATGAACATTTTCTGCAGCGAAACATGCAGCAAATCCGCAGAAAATCCGCGGCAAAATCCGGTAAGTGCGCACAGGGCCTTAAAACGCCATACAAACTGCACCAAAAGCCTGCTTAAACACTATACTAAAAATGCACCAGAAGACTTCCTACCCCAAGATAAGGTTTTGCTGCAGAAAAAAAAACACAGAAAAAATGCCCTGTATTAACATAGCATAAAGGGTACATATGCTCAGCATAAATCAGGGGTCTCAAACACACAGCCCGCGGGCCCCTCAGGCTAGTTCGTGCGGCCCCCAGGCCCATGCCCCTGGTCACTATCGCGGCAGGTGCAGGGGCCGCAGCCACTGTCTGCGCTTTATGTCAGATGAATGTGTTGCAGACTCTGCGCTCTTGCGCCGGCAATACAATCATCTCACATAAATCACTGACAGTGACACTGCAACTGCCGCGATAGTGAACGGGGGCCTGGGCCCGGGGGCCGCACGAAGCAGAGATGAGGCAGCGGAGGGAGCGCGGGACAGGTGAGAAGAAGTGTGTGTGTGTGTGTGTGTGTATGTGTGTGTGTGTATATATGTGTGTGTGTGTGTGAAGTTAACCCCTTAGCGACCTATGATGTACTGGGTACGTTATGGCTCCTTAAGGACCCATGACTTACCCAGTACGTCATGGCGAAATCACAGCCCCGGTGGCTACGATCGCTGCAAATACCTTAGATTCGGGGAGGAGGGGCCCTCTGCCTGACCTCAGGAGGTTGGTGTCTCCTCCCCGGACCTACGGAGGCTGTGATTGGCTGACGAATGCCGCTCAGCCAATCATAGCCACTAATGTTTCAGCCATTGAAAATCGCTGAAACATTGAAATCCAGCCAAGATCAGTGCAGCTGTAGCCCTGATCATTGGCTGGAGCTGGGTGACCTGTGTTTCACCCGCCCCCAGCTCTGATTGGAGAGACCAGCCTTGTGACCGATCTCTCCAATCACTGTGGATCTGGGGCCACAGACCACTCCCCATCAGCTTCACTCCGGCGTCTGTGGAAGGTGAGGGGAGCAGTGCTGACCCATTACTACAGGATGGGGACAAGGCTGGGGACATTACTATAGGATGGGGACATTACTATAGGATGGGCACAATACTATTGGATGGGGACATTATCACTATAGTATGGGGACATTATTACTATAGGATGGGGACTAGGATGGGCACATGACTTTAGAATGGGGACAAGGCTGGGGACATTACTATAGGATGGGGATAAGGTGGGCACATTACTATAGGATAGGGACAAGGCTGGGGACATTACTATAGGATAGGGACTAGGATGGGCACATGACTATAGAATGGGGACAAGGCTGGGGACATTATTATAGGATGGGTACAAGGCTGGGGACATTACTATAGGATGGGGACAAGGTGGGCACATTACTATAGGATGGGAACAAGGCTGGGGACATTACTATAGGATAGGGGCAAGGCTGGGGACATTACTATAGGATAGGGACAAGGCTGGGGACATTACTATAGGATAGGGACAAGGCTGGGCACATGACTATAGAATGGGGACAAGGCTGGGGACATTATTATAGGATGGGGGCAAGGATGAGCACATTACTGTAGGATGGGGGCTAGGATGGGGTACAATACTACAAGGGGACAAAGATGGGCACATTACTGTGGGATGGGGCACAATACTACAAGGTGGGCACATTACTGTAGGATGGGGACTAGGATGGGGTACAATACTACAAGGGGACAAGGATGAGCACATTACTGTGGGATGGGGACTAGGATGCGGTACAATACTACAAGGGGACAAGGATGGGACACATTACTGTGGTATGGGGCACAATACTACAAGGGGACAAGGCTGGGCACGTTACAACAATATGGGGGAAAATTACTAAAAGATGTTGGTCAAAATTTCTATATAGTGCTAATTGTAAGACTATTAGTTACAAGAAAGGAATAAAATATATATATAAAAAAAAAATGTTTATATTTAAACAAATAATGTGCACGTTTCCTATAATGAACAAGTGAAAATGTTCATAATCAGTGATCCCAAGGTGTGTAAAAAAAAATAAAATATATATGTATTATATATGGTACCAATAAAAATGTCACTTTGTCCTGCAAAGAATGCGGCCCCCCAAATTATTTTTTTTCCTCTGTGCGGCCCATACACCCAGCCAAGTTTGAGACCCCTGGCATAAATGAACACACCCCAACAGATCTTTCTGAAAACCTTTAGTTTCCTTTCAAAATCAACATTTTCTATGGGCCATTGATTGCAAGAAGAATTTTGAACACAAATTCATTCAAGACCATGTTGCAAAAGGGCAGAGTAGCATGGCAGGGCAGAGTGGAAGAGCAGAGTGGCTGGGTAGAATGAAAGGGCAGAGTGGTAGGGCAGTGCAGAGTGGCAGAGCAGAGTAGCAGGGCAGAATGACAGTGCAGAGATGCAAAGCATAGTAACTGGGCAGATTAACATGGTAAAGTGATAGATTAAGTGGGCTTTACACGAGACGATAGATTGTGCGATATGTGGTTGGGGTCACGGTTTTCGTGATGCACATCCGGCATACCGTACGACGTGGTTTCGTGTGACACCTCCTAGCGACGTAGTATCGCTCACAAATCGTGAGTCGTGTACTCATCGCTAGGTTTTATAAAATTGTTTAATTAAAATGGCGGCGGTTGTTCATCGTTTCCGTGGCATCACACATTGCTCCGTGTGACACCACGGGAACGATGAACAGCAGCTTTACCTGCCTCCCGCGGCACCCGCCGGCTTAATGGAAGGAAGTAGGTGGGCAGGATGTTTACATCCCGCTCATCTCCGCCCCTCAGCTTCTTTTGGCCGCCTGCCGTGTGACGTCGCTGTGACGCCGAACGTCCCTCCCACTCCAGGAAGTGGACGTTCGTCGCCCACAGCGAGGTCGTCCGGAAGGTAAGTACGTGTGACGGGGGTTAAACGAGTTTGTGCGCCATGGGCAACTAATTGCCCGTGACGCAAAAACGACGGGGGCGGGTACGATCGATTGTGCTATCGCACAATCTATCGTCTCGTGTAAAGCAGGCTTTAGAGTGGCAGGGCAGAGAAGAGTTACAGGTCCAAGTGGTAAGGCAAAGAGATGGTCAGATGTTGCAGAGCAGAGACAGATGTAGTGTATCCGACCATCTATACTACATCTGACTGTCTGCGCTGCCACTCTGTCCTTTCACTGTGCTCTGCCCTGCCACTCTGCAACAGTAGAGCTGACAAGGTCATATGTAGCGGAGCATAGATGGTTAGATGTCGAAAAGCAGACATGGTCAGAGACGCTGTATCAGATTATTGTCTCTAGGCTTTGCAGAGCAGAGGCAGATGTTCTGTCTCACTCAGATGTAGCATAGCTGAGACGTCAAATGTAGCAGAGGAGAGACTGATGTAGGTAATGGTACCATAATGTTGGGTCTATACATTATAATGTAGTGTGTTTAATATATGGCGGTGTTATGATGTGTTTATACAATGCAATCTCATTACTATATGGCGGTATTATGCTTGGTCTATACAATGCAATGTAATGTGGTTACGATATGGTCGATCTATACATTGCAATCTTGTTACTATATGAGGATATTATTCTGGGTCTATACAATGCAATGTGATTATTATAAGGTGGAAAGGTTCTGATCTCTCCAGAAGAAAAATATGAATGAGAAGCATTCCGGCAGTTTAATAATAAAGATACATACTCTAAATTGGCATATTACCTTATTCCACCACATATTATTGAGTTTCATAAGATCCTAGAGAAAGAATTCAAAAATGAAGTACAGTAGAACCTTGCTTAACGAGAACAATCCGTTCTGGGACTGTGCTTGTTAACCAAATTACTCGTTCAGCAAAGCAAGATTTCCCATAGGAAATCATTGCAATGCAGACAATTCGTTCCACAACTTGTTAAATGTCCCATCCTGGTCCCCTATTGTGCCATTCCACACATGAACAAACACACACGTACAAACACATACAAACTCACACAAACACACACAAACAGACACAAACACACAAGCACGCACGCACATACACATATTATATGCTCACCTTACCTGCCGTTGCATCGCCGGTCTCCTGGGACTTGCTGTTCTCTGGTACGGGGCTGGGCTGTGTATCGAGTTACCATAACGACGAGGGAGGAACTTCCGCGGCCAGAGCGCTGACGTCAAAGGCAGAGCCGCTTGCCTCTGATTGGCCAGCGCGCTGCCTTTGAGTAGCGGTGACAGGAACCAGGAAGTTCCTGCTTCGTCGCTATGGATGCCGATGTACAGCCTGGAGTGGAGCAGAGTGGCGAACTACAGGACCCAGGAGGCCAGCGAAGAAACATAAGGTACACTATATTATATGCTCACCTTACCTCCGTTCCATCGCAGGCCTCCTGGGTCTTGTAGTTCGTCGCGAGGACATCGCGATGTACCCGGGAACTACAAGAACCATGAGACCGGCGGTGGAACGGAAGGTAAGGTGAGCATAATACTGTATGTGCGTGCGTGCGCGCATGTGTGTGTGTTTTGTGCGTACATGTGTTTGTTTGTGTGGACTGCAAGTACGGATCAGAGCGTGGTGGATGTATGGAACTGGAAGTGTGTGCGGTGAGGATTTTGCTCGTACAGCAAAGCTTTTTCGTAAATCGAGTTACAAATTTACAGAAAGCTTTGCTTGTTAAGCCAAATTCTAGTTAAGTGGGTTACTCGTTAAGCGAGGTTCCACTGTAGTCCTAAAAAGGTTATTTAGGGCTTTGTAGTTGAATATCCTAAGGTACCCACTTTTTACCTGTTGTCCAAAGGCCACAAAGATCCAGTCAATCCTCCTAGATGTGCTATAGTCTCTGGGACTGATGGATTTTGTGATCTCATCTGTAATTTCATTGAATGCTAATTAAAGCTATTGGAGCAAGTTCTACCTTCTTATGTACGTGATACCACTGATATACTTAAGCTGGGTTCACACTAAACGACAGCGACAACGACGTCGCTGTTACGTCACCATTTTCTGTGACGTAGCAGCGACCTTGTAAGTCGCTGTTATGATCGCTGCTTAGCTGTCAAACACAGCAGCCGAAGCAGCGATCATAACGACAGTGCTGCAACATGTGCAGAGAGCAGGGAGCCGCGCACACTGAGCGCTGGCTCCCTGCTCTCCTAGCTACAGTACACATCGGGTTAATTACACGATGTGTACTGCAGCTACATGTGCAGAGAGCAGGGAGCCACGCACACTGCTTAGCGCTGGCTCCCTACTCTCCTAGCTACAGTACACATCGGGTTAATTACACGATGTGTACTGCAGCTACATGTGCAGAGAGCAGGAGGCGGCACTGGCAGCGTGAGAGCGGCGGAGGCTGGTAACGAAGGTAAATATCGGGTAACCACCTTGGTTACCCGATGTTTACCTTGGTTACAGCTTACCGCTAGAGATGAGCGAACCGGTCGTGGTTAGGCTTTAGTTCGGTTCGTCGAACGGAGGTCTCGTTCGAGTTCAGTTCGTCGAACGTTCGACGAACCGAACTCGAACCGCATAGCAAACAATGGCAGGCAATCACAAACACAGAAAAACACCTAGAAAACACCCTCAAAGGTGTCCAAAAGGTGACAAACAAGTCACAACACAACACAAACACATGAGAAAGTGACAAGGACATATACTCATGCGAAAACAAAAGAGCTGGACAAGGAAAAAGAGGAGACACAGATATATGAGTATATGCAAGGAAACGTCGATGCCATTACTGTGCAACTTGAGCCCTGCTCATCTTAGGCTTCCAATCTGGATAAATTGCCTGAGCTTGCCACGTACGCCTTGGGGATCTTGTCGTGTCCTGCAGCCAGCGTTCTCTCGGAACCTGTCTTCAGTGCTGCTAGGGGTCTGCTGGCAGATAAGCACACGTGTCTGTCCACTGACATGTGGACATGGCTCTCAGAGAACTTTTCTTCCCCTGGGTCATCCAGGGGAGGTGAAAGGCACATGTATTTTTGAGAGTGCTTCATGCAAAGCATCTTTTTCATTTTCAAAAGGGGGGTCAACTGATGCCAGTCAAGTGGGGTGTGTGTGGCCCAATTAGTGGAAACGAGGGAGACTGTGGTTGGAGTCCCCTCGCTGTGTTTGTAAAAGAACCAAGATGAACAAGTCATGGCTCTCAAAGGACTTTTCTTCCCCTGGCTCATCCGGGGGAGGTGAAAGGCACGCGTATTTTTGAGAGTGCTTCATTCAAAGCATCTTTTTCTTTTTCAAAACGGGGGTCAACTGATGCCAGTCAAGTGGGGTGTGTGTGGCCCAATTAGTGGAAACGAGAGAGACTGTGGTTGGAGTCCCCTCGCTGTGTTTGTAAAAGAACCAAGATGAACAAGTCATGGCTCTCAGAGGACTTTTCTTCCCCTGGCTCATCCGGGGGAGGTGAAAGGCACACGTATTTTTGAGAGTGCTTCATGCAAAGCATCTTTTTCTTTTTCAAAAGGGGGGTCAACTGATGCCAGTCAAGTGGGGTGTGTGTGGCCCAATTAGTGGAAACGAGGGAGACTGTGGTTGGAGTCCCCTCGCTGTGTTTAAAAAAGAACCAAGATGAACAAGTCATGGCTCTCAGAGGACTTTTCTTCCCCTGGCTCAGCCAGGGGAGGTGAAAGGCACGTGTATTTTTGAGTGTGCTTCATGCAAAGCATCTTTTTCTTTTTCAAAAGGGGGGTCAACTGATGCCAGTCAAGTGGGGTGTGTGTGGCCAAATTAGTGGAAACGAGGGAGACTGTGGTTGGAGTCCCCTCGCTGTGATTGTAAAAGAACCAAGATGAACAAGTCATGGCTCTCAGAGGACTTTTCTTCCCCTGGCTCATCCGGGGGAGGTGAAAGGCACGCATATTTTTGAGAGTGCTTCATGCAAAGCATATTTTTCTTTTTCAAAAGGGGGGTCAACTGATGCCAGTCAAGTGGGGTGTGTGTGGCCCAATTAGTGGAAACGAGGGAGACTGTGGTTGGAGTCCCCTCGCTGTGTTTAAAAAAGAACCAAGATGAACAAGTCATGGCTCTCAGAGGACTTTTCTTCCCCTGGCTCATCCAGGGGAGGTGAAAGGCACGCGTATTTTTGAGAGTGCTTCATGCAAAACATCTTTTTCTTTTTCAAAACGGGGGTCAACTGATGCCAGTCAAGTGGGGTGTGTGTGGCCCAATTAGTGGAAACGAGGGAGACTGTGGTTGGAGTCCCCTCGCTGTGTTTAAAAAAGAACCAAGATGAACAAGTCATGGCTCTCAGAGGACTTTTCTTCCCCTGGCTCATCCAGGGGAGGTGAAAGGCACGCGTATTTTTGAGAGTGCTTCATTCAAAGCATCTTTTTCTTTTTCAAAAGGGGGGTCAACTGATGCCAGTCAAGTGGGGTGTGTGTGGCCCAATTAGTGGAAACGAGGGAGACTGTGGTTGGAGTCCCCTCGCTGTGTTTGTAAAAGAACCAAGATGAACAAGTCATGGCTCTCAGAGGACTTTTCTTCCCCTGGCTCATCCGGGGGAGGTGAAAGGCACGCGTATTTTTGAGAGTGCTTCATGCAAAGCATCTTCTTCTTTTTCAAAAGGGGGGTCAACTGATGCCAGTCAAGTGGGGTGTGTGTGGCCCAATTAGTGGAAACGAGGGAGACTGTGGTTGGAGTCCCCTCGATGTGTTTAAAAAAGAACCAAGATGAACAAGTCATGCTCTCAGAGGACTTTTCTTCCCCTGGCTCAGCCAGGGGAGGTGAAAGGCACGCGTATTTTTGAGAGTGCTTCATTCAAAGCATCTTTTTCTTTTTCAAAAGGGGGGTCAACTGATGCCAGTCAAGTGGCGTGTGTGTGGCCAAATTAGTGGAAACGAGGGAGACTGTGGTTGGAGTCCCCTCGCTGTGTTTGTAAAAGAACCAAGATAAACAAGTCATGGCTCTCAGAGGACTTTTCTTCCCCTGGCTCATCCGGGGAAGGTGAAAGGCACGCGTATTTTTGAGAGTGCTTCATGCAAAGCATCTTTTTCTTTTTCAAAAGGGGGGTCAACTGATGCCAGTCAAGTGGGGTGTGTGTGGCCCAATTAGTGGAAACGAGGTAGACTGTGGTTGGAGTCCCCTCGCTGTGTTTAAAAAAGAAACAAGATAAACAAGTCATGGCTCTCAGAGGACTTTTCTTCCCCTGGCTCAGCCGGGGGAGGTGAAAGGCACGCGTATTTTTGAGAGTGCTTCATGCAAAGCATCTTTTTCTTTTTCAAAAGGGGGGTCAACTGATGCCAGTCAAGTGGGGTGTGTGTGGCCCAATTAGTGGAAACGAGGGAGACTGTGGTTGGAGTCCCCTCGCTGTGTTTAAAAAAGGAACAAGATGAACAAGTCATGGCTCTCAGAGGACTTTTCTTCCCCTGGCTCAGCCAGGGGAGGTGAAAGGCACGCGTATTTTTGAGAGTGCTTCATGCAAAGCATCTTTTTCTTTTTCAAAAGGGGGGTCAACTGATGCCAGTCAAGTGGGGTGTGTGTGGCCCAATTAGTGGAAACGAGGGAGACTGTGGTTGGAGTCCCCTCGCTGTGATTGAAAAAGAACCAAGATGAACAAGTCATGGCTCTCAGAGGACTTTTCTTCCCCTGGCTCATCCGGGGGAGGTGAAAGGCACGCGTATTTTTGAGAGTGCTTCATGCAAAGCATCTTTTTCTTTTTCAAAAGGGGGGTCAACTGATGCCAGTCAAGTGGGGTGTGTGTGGCCCAATTAGTGGAAACGAGGGAGACTGTGGTTGGAGTCCCCTCGCTGTGTTTAAAAAAGAACCAAGATGAACAAGTCATGGCTCTCAGAGGACTTTTCATCCCCTGGCTCAGCCAGGGGAGGTGAAAGGCACGCGTATTTTTGAGAGTGCTTCATTCAAAGCATCTTTTTCTTTTTCAAAAGGGGGGTCAACTGATGCCAGTCAAGTGGGGTGTGTGTGGCCCAATTAGTGGAAACGAGGGAGACTGTGGTTGGAGTCCCCTCGCTGTGTTTAAAAAAGAACCAAGATGAACAAGTCATGGCTCTCAGAGGACTTTTCTTCCCCTGGCTCAGCCAGGGGAGGTGAAAGGCACGCGTATTTTTGAGAGTGCTTCATTCAAAGCATCTTTTTCTTTTTCAAATGGGGGGTCAACTGATGCCAGTCAAGTGGGGTGTGTGTGGCCAAATTAGTGGAAACGAGGGAGACTGTGGTTGGAGTCCCCTCGCTGTGTTTGTAAAAGAACCAAGATAAACAAGTCATGGCTCTCAGAGGACTTTTCTTCCCCTGGCTCATCCGGGGGAGGTGAAAGGCACGCGTATTTTTGAGAGTGCTTCATGCAAAGCATCTTTTTCTTTTTCAAAAGGGGGGTCAACTGATGCCAGTCAAGTGGGGTGTGTGTGGCCCAATTAGTGGAAACGAGGGAGACTGTGGTTGGAGTCCCCTCGCTGTGTTTAAAAAAGAACCAAGATAAACAAGTCATGGCTCTCAGAGGACTTTTCTTCCCCTGGCTCAGCCGGGGGAGGTGAAAGGCACGCGTATTTTTAAGAGTGCTTCATGCAAAGCATCTTTTTCTTTTTCAAAAGGGGGGTCAACTGATGGCAGTCAAGTGGGGTGTGTGTGGCCCAATTAGTGGAAACGAGGGAGACTGTGGTTGGAGTCCCCTCGCTGTGTTTAAAAAAGAACCAAGATGAACAAGTCATGGCTCTCAGAGGACTTTTCTTCCCCTGGCTCAGCCAGGGGAGGTGAAAGGCACGCGTATTTTTGAGAGTGCTTCATGCAAAGCATCTTTTTCTTTTTCAAAAGGGGGGTCAACTGATGCCAGTCAAGTGGGGTGTGTGTGGCCCAATTAGTGGAAACGAGGGAGACTGTGGTTGGAGTCCCCTCGCTGTGATTGTAAAAGAACCAAGATGAACAAGTCATGGCTCTCAGAGGACTTTTCTTCCCCTGGCTCATCCGGGGGAGGTGAAAGGCACGCGTATTTTTGAGAGTGCTTCATGCAAAGCATCTTTTTCTTTTTCAAAAGGGGGGTCAACTGATGCCAGTCAAGTGGGGTGTGTGTGGCCCAATTAGTGGAAACGAGGGAGACTGTGGTTGGAGTCCCCTCGCTGTGTTTAAAAAAGAACCAAGATGAACAAGTCATGGCTCTCAGAGGACTTTTCTTCCCCTGGCGCAGCCAGGGGAGGTGAAAGGCACTCGTATTTTTGAGAGTGCTTCATTCAAAGCATCTTTTTCTTTTTCAAAAGGGGGGTCAACTGATGCCAGTCAAGTGGGGTGTGTGTGGCCAAATTAGTGGAAACGAGGGAGACTGTGGTTGGAGTCCCCTCGCTGTGTTTGTAAAAGAACCAAGATAAACAAGTCATGGCTCTCAGAGGACTTTTCTTCCCCTGGCTCATCCGGGGGAGGTGAAAGGCACGCGTATTTTTGAGAGTGCTTCATGCAAAGCATCTTTTTCTTTTTCAAAAGGGGGGTCAACTGATGCCAGTCAAGTGGGGTGTGTGTGGCCCAATTAGTGGAAACGAGGCAGACTGTGGTTGGAGTCCCCTCGCTGTGTTTAAAAAATAACCAAGATAAACAAGTCATGGCTCTCAGAGGACTTTTCTTCCCCTGGCTCAGCAGGGGGAGGTGAAAGGCACGCGTATTTTTGAGAGTGCTTCATGCAAAGCATCTTTTTCTTTTTCAAAAGGGGGGTCAACTGATGCCAGTCAAGTGGGGTGTGTGTGGCCCAATTAGTGGAAACGAGGGAGACTGTGGTTGGAGTCCCCTCGCTGTGTTTAAAAAAGAACCAAGATGAACAAGTCATGGCTCTCAGAGGACTTTACTTCCCCTGGCTCAGCCAGGGGAGGTGAAAGGCACGCGTATTTTTGAGAGTGCTTCATGCAAAGCATCTTTTTCTTTTTCAAAAGGGGGTCAACTGATGCCAGTCAAGTGGGGTGTGTGTGGCCCAATTAGTGGAAACGAGGGAGACTGTGGTTGGAGTCCCCTCGCTGTGATTGTAAAAGAACCAAGATGAACAAGTCATGGCTCTCAGAGGACTTTTCTTCCCCTGGCTCATCCGGGGGAGGTGAAAGGCACGCATATTTTTGAGAGTGCTTCATGCAAAGCATCTTTTTCTTTTTCAAAAGGGGGGTCAACTGATGCCAGTCAAATGGGGTGTGTGTGGCCCAATTTGTGGAAACGAGGGAGACTGTGGTTGGAGTCCCCAAGCTGTGTTTAAAAAAGAACCAAGATGAACAAGTCATGGCTCTCAGAGGACTTTTTTTCCCATGGCTCAGCCAGGGGAGGTGAAAGGCACGCGTATTTTTGAGAGTGCTTCATGCAAAGCATCTTTTTCTTTTTCAAAAGGGGGGTCAACTGATGCCAGTCAAGTGGGGTGTGTGTGGCCCAATTAGTGGAAACGAGGGAGACTGTGGTTGGAGTCCCCTCGCTGTGTTTAAAAAAGAACCAAGATGAACAAGTCATGCTCTCAGAGGACTTTTCTTCCCTTGGCTCAGCCAGGGGAGGTGAAAGTCACGTGTATTTTTGAGAGTGCTTCATGCAAAGCATCTTTTTCTTTTTCAAAAGGGGGGTCAACTGATGCCAGTCAAGTGGGGTGTGTGTGGCCCAATTAGTGGAAACGAGGGAGACTGTGGTTAGAGTCCCCTCGCTGTGTTTAAAAAAGAACCAAGATGAACAAGTCATGGCTCTCAGAGGACTTTTCTTCCCCTGGCTCAGCCAGGGGAGGTGAAAGGCACGCGTATTTTTGAGAGTGCTTCATTCAAAGCATCTTTTTCTTTTTCAAAAGGGGGGTCAACTGATGCCAGTCAAGTGGGGTGTGTGTGGCCCAATTAGTGGAAACGAGGGAGACTGTGGTTGGAGTCCCCTCGCTGTGTTTAAAAATGAACAAAGATAAACAAGTCATGGCTCTCAGAGGACTTTTCTTCCCCTGGCTCAGCCGGGGGAGGTGACAGGCACGCGTATTTTTGAGAGTGCTGCATTCAAAGCATCTTTTTCTTTTTCAAAAGGGGGGTCAACTGATGCCAGTCAAGTGGGGTGTGTGTGGCTCAATTAGTGGAAACGAGGGAGACTGTGGTTGGAGTCCCCTCGCTGTGTTTAAAAAAGAACCAAGATGAACAAGTCATGGCTCTCAGAGGACTTTTCTTCCACTGGCTCAGCCAGGGGAGGTGAAAGGCACGCGTATTTTTGAGAGTGCTTCATGCAAAGCATCTTTTTCTTTTTCAAAAGGGGGGTCAACTGATGCCAGTCAAGTGGGGTGTGTGTGGCCCAATTAGTGGAAACGAGGGAGACTGTGGTTGGAGTCCCCTCGCTGTGATTGTAAAAGAACCAAGATGAACAAGTCATGGCTCTCAGAGGACTTTTCTTCCCCTGGCTCATCCGGGGGAGGTGAAAGGCACGCGTATTTTTGAGAGTGTTTCATGCAAAGCATCTTTTTCTTTTTCAAAAGGGGGGTCAACTGATGCCAGTCAAGTGGGGTGTGTGTGGCCCAATTAGTGGAAACGAGGGAGACTGTGGTTGGAGTCCCCTCGCTGTGTTTAAAAAAGAACCAAGATGAACAAGTCATGGCTCTCAGAGGACTTTTCTTCCCCTGGCTCAGCCAGGGGAGGTGAAAGGCACGCGTATTTTTGAGAGTGCTTCATGCAAAGCATCTTTTTCTTTTTCAAAAGGGGGGGTCAATTGATGCCAGTAAAGTGGGGTGTGTGCGGCCCAATTAGTGGAATCGAGGGAGACTGTGGTTGGAGTCCCCTCGCTGTGTTTAAAAAAGAACCAAGATGAACAAGTCATGGCTCTCAGAGGACTTTTCTTCCCCTGGCTCAGCCAGGGGAGGTGAAAGGCACGCGTATTTTTGAGAGTGCTTCATTCAAAGCATCTTTTTCTTTTTCAAAAGGGGGGTCAACTGATGCCAGTCAAGTGGGGTGTGTGTGGCCCAATTAGTGGAAACGAGGGAGACTGTGGTTGGAGTCCCCTCGCTGTGTTGAAAAAAGAACCAAGATGAACAAGTCATGGCTCTCAGAGGACTTTTCTTCCCCTGGCTCAGCCAGGGGAGGTGAAAGGCACGCGTATTTTTGAGAGTGCTTCATTCAAAGCATCTTTTTCTTTTTCAAAAGGGGGGTCAACTGATGCCAGTCAAGTGGGGTGTGTGTGGCCCAATTAGTGGAAACGAGGGAGACTGTGGTTGGAGTCCCCTCGCTGTGTTTAAAAAAGAACCAAGATGAACAAGTCATGGCTCTTAGAGGACTTTTCTTCCCCTGGCTCAGCCAGGGGAGGTGAAAGGCACGCGTATTTTTGAGAGTGCTTCATGCAAAGCATCTTTTTCTTTTTCAAAAGGGGGGGTCAACTGATGCCAGTCAAGTGGGGTGTGTGTGGCCCAATTAGTGGAAACGAGGGAGACTGTGGTTGGAGTCCCCTCGCTGTGATTGTAAAAGAACCAAGATGAACAAGTCATGGCTCTCAGAGGACTTTTCTTCCCCTGGCTCATCCGGGGGAGGTGAAAGGCACGCGTATTTTTGAGAGTGTTTCATGCAAAGCATCTTTTTCTTTTTCAAAAGGGGGGTCAACTGATGCCAGTCAAGTGGGGTGTGTGTGGCCCAATTAGTGGAAACGAGGGAGACTGTGGTTGGAGTCCCCTCGCTGTGTTTAAAAAAGAACCAAGATGAACAAGTCATGGCTCTCAGAGGACTTTTCTTCCCCTGGCTCAGCCAGGGGAGGTGAAAGGCACGCGTATTTTTGAGAGTGCTTCATGCAAAGCATCTTTTTCTTTTTCAAAAGGGGGGGTCAATTGATGCCAGTAAAGTGGGGTGTGTGCGGCCCAATTAGTGGAATCGAGGGAGACTGTGGTTGGAGTCCCCTCGCTGTGTTTAAAAAAGAACCAAGATGAACAAGTCATGGCTCTCAGAGGACTTTTCTTCCCCTGGCTCAGCCAGGGGAGGTGAAAGGCACGCGTATTTTTGAGAGTGCTTCATTCAAAGCATCTTTTTCTTTTTCAAAAGGGGGGTCAACTGATGCCAGTCAAGTGGGGTGTGTGTGGCCCAATTAGTGGAAACGAGGGAGACTGTGGTTGGAGTCCCCTCGCTGTGTTGAAAAAAGAACCAAGATGAACAAGTCATGGCTCTCAGAGGACTTTTCTTCCCCTGGCTCAGCCAGGGGAGGTGAAAGGCACGCGTATTTTTGAGAGTGCTTCATTCAAAGCATCTTTTTCTTTTTCAAAAGGGGGGTCAACTGATGCCAGTCAAGTGGGGTGTGTGTGGCCCAATTAGTGGAAACGAGGGAGACTGTGGTTGGAGTCCCCTCGCTGTGTTTAAAAAAGAACCAAGATGAACAAGTCATGGCTCTTAGAGGACTTTTCTTCCCCTGGCTCAGCCAGGGGAGGTGAAAGGCACGCGTATTTTTGAGAGTGCTTCATGCAAAGCATCTTTTTCTTTTTCAAAAGGGGGGGTCAACTGATGCCAGTCAAGTGGGGTGTGTGTGGCCCAATTAGTGGAAACGAGGGAGACTGTGGTTGGAGTCCCCTCGCTGTGATTGTAAAAGAACCAAGATGAACAAGTCATGGCTCTCAGAGGACTTTTCTTCCCCTGGCTCATCCGGGGGAGGTGAAAGGCACGCGTATTTTTGAGAGTGCTTCATGCAAAGCATCTTTTTCTTTTTCAAAAGGGGGGTCAACTGATGCCAGTCAAGTGGGGTGTGTGTGGCCCAATTAGTGGAAACGAGGGAGACTGTGGTTGGAGTCCCCTCGCTGTGTTTAAAAAAGAACCAAGATGAACAAGTCATGGCTCTCAGAGGACTTTTCTTCCCCTGGCGCAGCCAGGGGAGGTGAAAGGCACTCGTATTTTTGAGAGTGCTTCATTCAAAGCATCTTTTTCTTTTTCAAAAGGGGGGTCAACTGATGCCAGTCAAGTGGGGTGTGTGTGGCCAAATTAGTGGAAACGAGGGAGACTGTGGTTGGAGTCCCCTCGCTGTGTTTGTAAAAGAACCAAGATAAACAAGTCATGGCTCTCAGAGGACTTTTCTTCCCCTGGCTCATCCGGGGGAGGTGAAAGGCACGCGTATTTTTGAGAGTGCTTCATGCAAAGCATCTTTTTCTTTTTCAAAAGGGGGGTCAACTGATGCCAGTCAAGTGGGGTGTGTGTGGCCCAATTAGTGGAAACGAGGGAGACTGTGGTTGGAGTCCCCTCGCTGTGTTTAAAAAATAACCAAGATAAACAAGTCATGGCTCTCAGAGGACTTTTCTTCCCCTGGCTCAGCAGGGGGAGGTGAAAGGCACGCGTATTTTTGAGAGTGCTTCATGCAAAGCATCTTTTTCTTTTTCAAAAGGGGGGTCAACTGATGCCAGTCAAGTGGGGTGTGTGTGGCCCAATTAGTGGAAACGAGGGAGACTGTGGTTGGAGTCCCCTCGCTGTGTTTAAAAAAGAACCAAGATGAACAAGTCATGGCTCTCAGAGGACTTTTCTTCCCCTGGCTCATCCGGGGGAGGTGAAAGGCACGCGTATTTTTGAGAGTGTTTCATGCAAAGCATCTTTTTCTTTTTCAAAAGGGGGGTCAACTGATGCCAGTCAAGTGGGGTGTGTGTGGCCCAATTAGTGGAAACGAGGGAGACTGTGGTTGGAGTCCCCTCGCTGTGTTTAAAAAAGAACCAAGATGAACAAGTCATGGCTCTCAGAGGACTTTTCTTCCCCTGGCTCAGCCAGGGGAGGTGAAAGGCACGCGTATTTTTGAGAGTGCTTCATGCAAAGCATCTTTTTCTTTTTCAAAAGGGGGGGTCAACTGATGCCAGTAAAGTGGGGTGTGTGCGGCCCAATTAGTGGAATCGAGGGAGACTGTGGTTGGAGTCCCCTCGCTGTGTTTAAAAAAGAACCAAGATGAACAAGTCATGGCTCTCAGAGGACTTTTCTTCCCCTGGCTCAGCCAGGGGAGGTGAAAGGCACGCGTATTTTTGAGAGTGTTTCATTCAAAGCATCTTTTTCTTTTTCAAAAGGGGGGTCAACTGATGCCAGTCAAGTGGGGTGTGTGTGGCCCAATTAGTGGAAACGAGGGAGACTGTGGTTGGAGTCCCCTCGCTGTGTTTAAAAAAGAACCAAGATGAACAAGTCATGGCTCTCAGAGGACTTTTCTTCCCCTGGCTCAGCCAGGGGAGGTGAAAGGCACGCGTATTTTTGAGAGTGCTTCATTCAAAGCATCTTTTTCTTTTTCAAAAGGGGGGTCAACTGATGCCAGTCAAGTGGGGTGTGTGTGGCCCAATTAGTGGAAACGAGGCAGACTGTGGTTGGAGTCCCCTCGCTGTGTTTAAAAAAGAACCAAGATAAACAAGTCATGGCTCTCAGAGGACTTTTCTTCCCCTGGCTCAGCCGGGGGAGGTGAAAGGCACGCGTATTTTTGAGAGTGCTTCATGCAAAGCATCTTTTTCTTTTTCAAAAGGGGGGTCAACTGATGGCAGTCAAGTGGGGTGTGTGTGGCCCAATTAGTGGAAACGAGGGAGACTGTGGTTGGAGTCCCCTCGCTGTGTTTAAAAAAGAACCAAGATGAACAAGTCATGGCTCTTAGAGGACTTTTCTTCCCCTGGCTCAGCCAGGGGAGGTGAAAGGCACGCGTATTTTTGAGAGTGCTTCATGCAAAGCATCTTTTTCTTTTTCAAAAGGGGGGGTCAACTGATGCCAGTCAAGTGGGGTGTGTGTGGCCCAATTAGTGGAAACGAGGGAGACTGTGGTTGGAGTCCCCTCGCTGTGATTGTAAAAGAACCAAGATGAACAAGTCATGGCTCTCAGAGGACTTTTCTTCCCCTGGCTCATCCGGGGGAGGTGAAAGGCACGCGTATTTTTGAGAGTGCTTCATGCAAAGCATCTTTTTCTTTTTCAAAAGGGGGGTCAACTGATGCCAGTCAAGTGGGGTGTGTGTGGCCCAATTAGTGGAAACGAGGGAGACTGTGGTTGGAGTCCCCTCGCTGTGTTTAAAAAAGAACCAAGATGAACAAGTCATGGCTCTCAGAGGACTTTTCTTCCCCTGGCGCAGCCAGGGGAGGTGAAAGGCACTCGTATTTTTGAGAGTGCTTCATTCAAAGCATCTTTTTCTTTTTCAAAAGGGGGGTCAACTGATGCCAGTCAAGTGGGGTGTGTGTGGCCAAATTAGTGGAAACGAGGGAGACTGTGGTTGGAGTCCCCTCGCTGTGTTTGTAAAAGAACCAAGATAAACAAGTCATGGCTCTCAGAGGACTTTTCTTCCCCTGGCTCATCCGGGGGAGGTGAAAGGCACGCGTATTTTTGAGAGTGCTTCATGCAAAGCATCTTTATCTTTTTCAAAAGGGGGGTCAACTGATGCCAGTCAAGTGGGGTGTGTGTGGCCCAATTAGTGGAAACGAGGGAGACTGTGGTTGGAGTCCCCTCGCTGTGTTTAAAAAATAACCAAGATAAACAAGTCATGGCTCTCAGAGGACTTTTCTTCCCCTGGCTCAGCAGGGGGAGGTGAAAGGCACGCGTATTTTTGAGAGTGCTTCATGCAAAGCATCTTTTTCTTTTTCAAAAGGGGGGTCAACTGATGCCAGTCAAGTGGGGTGTGTGTGGCCCAATTAGTGGAAACGAGGGAGACTGTGGTTGGAGTCCCCTCGCTGTGTTTAAAAAAGAACCAAGATGAACAAGTCATGGCTCTCAGAGGACTTTACTTCCCCTGGCTCAGCCAGGGGAGGTGAAAGGCACGCGTATTTTTGAGAGTGCTTCATGCAAAGCATCGTTTTCTTTTTCAAAAGGGGGGTTCACTGATGCCAGTCAAGTGGGGTGTGTGTGGCCCAATTAGTGGAAACGAGGGAGACTGTGGTTGGAGTCCCCTCGCTGTGATTGTAAAAGAACCAAGATGAACAAGTCATGGCTCTCAGAGGACTTTTCTTCCCCTGGCTCATCCGGGGGAGGTGAAAGGCACGCGTATTTTTGAGAGTGCTTCATGCAAAGCATCTTTTTCTTTTTCAAAAGGGGGGTCAACTGATGCCAGTCAAATGGGGTGTGTGTGGCCCAATTTGTGGAAACGAGGGAGACTGTGGTTGGAGTCCCCTCGCTGTGTTTAAAAAAGAACCAAGATGAACAAGTCATGGCTCTCAGAGGACTTTTCTTCCCATGGCTCAGCCAGGGGAGGTGAAAGGCACGCGTATTTTTGAGAGTGCTTCATGCAAAGCATCTTTTTCTTTTTCAAAAGGGGGGTCAACTGATGCCAGTCAAGTGGGGTGTGTGTGGCCAAATTAGTGGAAACGAGGGAGACTGTGGTTGGAGTCCCCTCGCTGTGTTTGTAAAAGAACCAAGATAAACAAGTCATGGCTCTCAGAGGACTTTTCTTCCCCTGGCTCATCCGGGGGAGGTGAAAGGCGCGCGTATTTTTGAGAGTGCTTCATGCAAAGCATCTTTTTCTTTTTCAAAAGGGGGGTCAACTGATGCCAGTCAAGTGGGGTGTGTGTGGCCCAATTAGTGGAAACGAGGGAGACTGTGGTTGGAGTCCCCTCGCTGTGTTTAAAAAAGAACCAAGATAAACAAGTCATGGCTCTCAGAGGACTTTTCTTCCCCTGGCTCAGCCGGGGGAGGTGAAAGGCACGCGTATTTTTGAGAGTGCTTCATTCAAAGCATCTTTTTCTTTTTCAAAAGGGGGGTCAACTGATGCCAGTCAAGTGGGGTGTGTGTGGCTCAATTAGTGGAAACGAGGGAGACTGTGGTTGGAGTCCCCTCGCTGTGTTTAAAAAAGAACCAAGATGAACAAGTCATGGCTCTCAGAGGACTTTTCTTCCACTGGCTCAGCCAGGGGAGGTGAAAGGCACGCGTATTTTTGAGAGTGCTTCATGCAAAGCATCTTTTTCTTTTTCAAAAGGGGGGTCAACTGATGCCAGTCAAGTGGGGTGTGTGTGGCCCAATTAGTGGAAACGAGGGAGACTGTGGTTGGAGTCCCCTCGCTGTGATTGTAAAAAAACCAAGATGAACAAGTCATGGCTCTCAGAGGACTTTTCTTCCCCTGGCTCATCCGGGGGAGGTGAAAGGCACGCGTATTTTTGAGAGTGTTTCATGCAAAGCATCTTTTTCTTTTTCAAAAGGGGGGTCAACTGATGCCAGTCAAGTGGGGTGTGTGTGGCCCAATTAGTGGAAACGAGGGAGACTGTGGTTGGAGTCCCCTCGCTGTGTTTAAAAAAGAACCAAGATGAACAAGTCATGGCTCACACAGGACTTTTCTTCCCCTGGCTCAGCCAGGGGAGGTGAAAGGCACGCGTATTTTTGAGAGTGCTTCATGCAAAGCATCTTTTTCTTTTTCAAAAGGGGGGTCAACTGATGCCAGTCAAGTGGGGTGTGTGTGGCCCAATTAGTGGAAACGAGGGAGACTGTGGTTGGAGTCCCCTCGCTGTGTTTAAAAAAGAACCAAGATGAACAAGTCATGGCTCTCAGAGGACTTTTCTTCCCCTGGCTAATCCGGGGGAGGTGAAAGGCACGCGTATTTTTGAGAGTGCTTCATGCAAAACATCTTTTTCTTTTTCAAAAGGGGGGGTCAACTGATGCCAGTCAAGTGGGGTGTGTGCAGGCCCAATTAGTGGAAACGAGGGAGACTGTGGTTGGAGTCCCCTCGCTGTGTTTAAAAAAGAACCAAGATGAACAAGTCATGGCTCTCAGAGGACTTTTCTTCCCCTGGCTCAGCCAGGGGAGGTGAAAGGAACGCGTATTTTTGAGGGTGCTTCATTCAAAGCATCTTTTTCTTTTTCAAAAGGGGGGTCAACTGATGCCAGTCAAGTGGGGTGTGTGTGGCCCAATTAGTGGAAACGAGGGAGACTGTGGTTGGAGTCCCCTCGCTGTCTTTAAAAAAGAACCAAGATGAACAAGTCATGGCTCTCAGAGGACTTTTCTTCCCCTGGCTCAGCCAGAGGAGGTGAAAGGCACGCGTATTTTTGAGAGTGCTTCATTCAAAGCATCTTTTTCTTTTTCAAAAGGGGGGTCAACTGATGCCAGTCAAGTGGGGTGTGTGTGGCCAAATTAGTGGAAACGAGGGAGACTGTGGTTGGAGTCCCCTCGCTGTGATTGTAAAAGAACCAAGATGAACAAGTCATGGCTCTCAGAGGACTTTTCTTCCCCTGGCTCAGCCAGGGGAGGTGAAAGGCACGCGTATTTTTGAGAGTGCTTCATTCAAAGCATCTTTTTCTTTTTCAAAAGGGGGGTCAACTGATGCCAGTCAAGTGGGGTGTGTGTGGCCAAACTAGTGGAAACGAGGGAGACTGTGGTTGGAGTCCCCTCGCTGTGTTTGTAAAAGAACCAAGATAAACAAGTCATGGCTCTCAGAGGACTTTTCTTCCCCTGGCTCATCCGGGGGAGGTGAAAGGCACGCGTATTTTTGAGAGTGCTTCATGCAAAGCATCTTTTTCTTTTTCGAAAGGGGGGTCAACTGATGCCAGTCAAGTGGGGTGTGTGTGGCCCAATTAGTGGAAACGAGGGAGACTGTGGTTGGAGTCCCCTCGCTGTGTTTAAAAAAGAACCAAGATGAACAAGTCATGGCTCTCAGACGACTTTTCTTCCCCTGGCTCAGCCAGGGGAGGTGAAAGGCACGCGTATTTTTGAGAGTGCTTCATGCAAAGCATCTTTTTCTTTTTCAAAAGGGGGGTCAACTGATGCCAGTCAAGTGGGGTGTGTGTGGCCCAATTAGTGGAAACGAGGGAGACTGTGGTTGGAGTCCCCTCGCTGTGTTTAAAAAAGAACCAAGATGAACAAGTCATGGCTCTCAGAGGTCTTTTCTTCCCCTGGCTCATCCGGGGGAGGTGAAAGGCACGCGTATTTTTGAGAGTGCTTCATGCAAAACATCTTTATCTTTTTCAAAAGGGGGGGTCAACTGATGCCAGTCAAGTGGGGTGTGTGCGGCCCAATTAGTGGAAACGAGGGAGACTGTGGTTGGAGTCCCCTCGCTGTGTTTAAAAAAGAACCAAGATGAACAAGTCATGGCTCTCAGAGGACTTTTCTTCCCCTGGCTCAGCCAGGGGAGGTGAAAGGCACGCGTATTTTTGAGAGTGCTTCATTCAAAGCATCTTTTTCTTTTTCAAAAGGGGGGTCAACTGATGCCAGTCAAGTGGGGTGTGTGTGGCCCAATTAGTGGAAACGAGGGAGACTGTGGTTGGAGTCCCCTCGCTGTGTTTAAAAAAGAACCAAGATGAACAAGTCATGGCTCTCAGAGGACTTTTCTTCCCCTGGCTCAGCCAGGGGAGGTGAAAGGCACGCGTATTTTTGAGAGTGCTTCATTCAAAGCATCTTTTTCTTTTTCAAAAGGGGGGTCAACTGATGCCAGTCAAGTGGGGTGTGTGTGGCCAAATTAGTGGAAACGAAGGAGACTGTGGTTGGAGTCCCCTCGCTGTGTTTGTAAAAGAACCAAGATAAACAAGTCATGGCTCTCAGAGGACTTTTCTTCCCCTGGCTCATCCGGGGGAGGTGAAAGGCACGCGTATTTTTGAGAGTGCTTCATGCAAAGCATCTTTTTCTTTTTCAAAAGGGGGGTCAACTGATGCCAGTCAAGTGGGGTGTGTGTGGCCCAATTAGTGGAAACGAGGGAGACTGTGGTTGGAGTCCCCTCGCTGTGTTTAAAAAAGAACCAAGATAAACAAGTCATGGCTCTCAGACGACTTTTCTTCCTCTGGCTCAGCCAGGGGAGGTGAAAGGCACGCGTATTTTTGAGAGTGCTTCATGCAAAGCATCTTTTTCTTTTACAAAAGGGGGGTCAACTGATGCAAGTCAAGTGGGGGGGGTGTGGCCCAATTAGTGGAAACGAGGGAGACTGTGGTTGGAGTCCCCTCGCTGTGTTTAAAAAAGAACCAAGATGAACAAGTCATGGCTCTCAGAGGTCTTTTCTTCCCCTGGCTCATCCGGGGGAGGTGAAAGGCACGCGTATTTTTGAGAGTGCTTCATGCAAAACATCTTTATCTTTTTCAAAAGGGGGGGTCAACTGATGCCAGTCAAGTGGGGTGTGTGCGGCCCAATTAGTGGAAACGAGGGAGACTGTGGTTTTAGTCCCCTCGCTGTGTTTAAAAAAGAACCAAGATGAACAAGTCATGGCTCTCAGAGGACTTTTCTTCCCCTGGCTCAGCCAGGGGAGGTGAAAGGCACGCGTATTTTTGAGAGTGCTTCATTCAAAGCATCTTTTTCTTTTTCAAAAGGGGGGTCAACTGATGCCAGTCAAGTGGGGTGTGTGTGGCCCAATTAGTGGAAACGAGGGAGACTGTGGTTGGAGTCCCCTCGCTGTGTTTAAAAAAGAACCAAGATGAACAAGTCATGGCTCTCAGAGGACTTTTCTTCCCCTGGCTCAGCCAGGGGAGGTGAAAGGCACGCGTATTTTTGAGAGTGCTTCATTCAAAGCATCTTTTTCTTTTTCAAAAGGGGGGTCAACTGATGCCAGTCAAGTGGGGTGTGTGTGGCCAAATTAGTGGAAACGAGGGAGACTGTGGTTGGAGTCCCCTCGCTGTGTTTGTAAAAGAACCAAGATAAACAAGTCATGGCTCTCAGAGGACTTTTCTTCCCCTGGCTCATCCGGGGGAGGTGAAAGGCACGCGTATTTTTGAGAGTGCTTCATGCAAAGCATCTTTTTCTTTTTCAAAAGGGGGGTCAACTGATGCCAGTCAAGTGGGGTGTGTGTAGCCCAATTAGTGGAAACGAGGGAGACTGTGGTTGGAGTCCCCTCGCTGTGTTTAAAAAAGAACCAAGATGAACAAATCATGGCTCTCAGACGACTTTTCTTCCCCTGGCTCTGCCAGGGGAGGTGAAAGGCACGCGTATTTTTGAGAGTGCTTCATGCAAAGCATCTTTTTCTTTTTCAAAAGGGGGGTCAACTGATGCCAGTCAAGTGGGGTGTGTGTGGCCCAATTAGTAGAAACGAGGGAGACTGTGGTTGGAGTCCCCTCGCTGTGTTTAAAAAAGAACCAAGATGAACAAGTCATGGCTCTCAGAGGTCTTTTCTTCCCCTGGCTCATCCGGGGGAGGTGAAAGGCACGCGTATTTTTGAGAGTGCTTCATGCAAAACATCTTTATCTTTTTCAAAAGGGGGGGTCAACTGATGCCAGTCAAGTGGGGTGTGTGTGGCCCAATTAGTGGAAACGAGGGAGACTGTGGTTGGAGTCCCCTCGCTGTGTTTAAAAAAGAACCAAGATGAACAAGTCATGGCTCTCAGAGGACTTTTCTTCCCCTGGCTCAGCCAGGGGAGGTGAAAGGCACGCGTATTTTTGAGAGTGCTTCATTCAAAGCATCTTTTTCTTTTTCAAAAGGGGGGTCAACTGATGCCAGTCAAGTGGGGTGTGTGTGGCCCAATTAGTGGAAACGAGGGAGACTGTGGTTGGAGTCCCCTCGCTGTGTTTAAAAAAGAACCAAGATGAACAAGTCATGGCTCTCAGAGGACTTTTCTTCCCCTGGCTCAGCCAGGGGAGGTGAAAGGCACGCGTATTTTTGAGAGTGCTTCATTCAAAGCATCTTTTTCTTTTTCAAAAGGGCGGTCAACTGATGCCAGTCAAGTGGGGTGTGTGTGGCCAAATTAGTGGAAACGAGGGAGACTGTGGTTGGAGTCCCCTCGCTGTGTTTGTAAAATAACCAAGATAAACAAGTCATGGCTCTCAGAGGACTTTTCTTCCCCTGGCTCATCCGGGGGAGGTGAAAGGCACGCGTATTTTTGAGAGTGCTTCATGCAAAGCATCTTTTTCTTTTTCAAAAGGGGGGTCAACTGATGCCAGTCAAGTGGGGTGTGTGTGGCCCAATTAGTGGAAACGAGGGAGACTGTGGTTGGAGTCCCCTCGCTGTGTTTAAAAAAGAACCAAGATAAACAAGTCATGGCTCTCAGAGGACTTTTCTTCCCCTGGCTCAGCCGGGGGAGGTGAAAGGCATGCGTATTTTTGAGAGTGCTTCATGCAAAGCATCTTTTTCTTTTTCAAAATGGGGGTCAACTGATGCCAGTCAAGTGGGGTGTGTGTGGCCCAATTAGTGGAAACGAGGGAGACTGTGGTTGAAGTCCCCTCGCTGTGTTTAAAAAAGAACCAAGATGAACAAGTCATGGCTCTCAGAGGACTTTTCTTCCCCTGGCTAAGCCAGGGGAGGTGAAAGGCACGCGTATTTTTGAGAGTGCTTCATGTAAAGCATCTTTTTCTTTTTCAAAAGGGGGGTCAACTGATGCCAGTCAAGTGGGGTGTGTGTGGCCCAATTAGTGCAAACGAGGGAGACTGTGGTTGGAGTCCCCTCGCTGTGATTGTAAAAGAACCAAGATGAACAAGTCATGGCTCTCAGAGGACTTTTCTTCCCCTGGCTCATCCAGAGGAGGTGAAAGGCACGAGTGTTTTTGAGAGTGCTTCATGCAAAGCATCTTTTTCTTTTTCAAAAGGGGGGTCAACTGATGCCAGTCAAGTGGGGTGTGTGTGGCCCAATTAGTGGAAACGAGGGAGACTGTGGTTGGAGTCCCCTCGCTGTGTTTAAAAAAGAACCAAGATGAACAAGTCATGGCTCTCAGAGGACTTTTCTTCCCCTGGCTCAGCCAGGGGAGGTGAAAGGCACGCGTATTTTTGAGAGTGCTTCATTCAAAGCATCTTTTACTTTTTCAAAAGGGGGGTCAACTGATGCCAGTCAAGTGGGGTGTGTGTGGCCAAATTAGTGGAAACGAGGGAGACTGTGGTTGGAGTCCCCTCGCTGTGTTTGTAAAAGAACCAAGATAAACAAGTCATGGCTCTCAGAGGACTTTTCTTCCCCTGGCTCATACGGGGGAGGTGAAAGGCACGCGTATTTTTGAGAGTGCTTCATGCAAAGCATCTTTTTCTTTTTCAAAAGGGGGGTCAACTGATGCAAGTCAAGTGGGGGGGGTGTGGCCCAATTAGTGGAAACGAGGGAGACTGTGGTTGGAGTCCCCTCGTTGTGTTTAAAAAAGAACCAAGATGAACAAGTCATGGCTCTCAGAGGTCTTTTCTTCCCCTGGCTCATCCGGGGGAGGTGAAAGGCACGCGTATTTTTGAGAGTGCTTCATGCAAAACATCTTTATCTTTTTCAAAAGGGGGGGTCAACTGATGCCAGTCAAGTGGGGTGTGTGCGGCCCAATTAGTGGAAACGAGGGAGACTGTGGTTGGAGTCCCCTCGCTGTGTTTAAAAAAGAACCAAGATGAACAAGTCATGGCTCTCAGAGGACTTTTCTTCCCCTGGCTCAGCCAGGGGAGGTGAAAGGCACGCGTATTTTTGAGAGTGCTTCATTCAAAGCATCTTTTTCTTTTTCAAAAGGGGGGTCAACTGATGCCAGTCAAGTGGGGTGTGTGTGGCCCAATTAGTGGAAACGAGGGAGACTGTGGTTGGAGTCCCCTCGCTGTGTTTAAAAAAGAACCAAGATGAACAAGTCATGGCTCTCAGAGGACTTTTCTTCCCCTGGCTCAGCCAGGGGAGGTGAAAGGCACGCGTATTTTTGAGAGTGCTTCATTCAAAGCATCTTTTTCTTTTTCAAAAGGGGGGTCAACTGATGCCAGTCAAGTGGGGTGTGTGTGGCCAAATTGGTGGAAACGAGGGAGACTGTGGTTGGAGTCCCCTCGCTGTGTTTGTAAAAGAACCAAGATAAACAAGTCATGGCTCTCAGAGGACTTTTCTTCCCCTGGCTCATCCGGGGGAGGTGAAAGGCACGCGTATTTTTGAGAGTGCTTCATGCAAAGCATCTTTTTCTTTTTCAAAAGGGGGGTCAACTGATGCCAGTCAAGTGGGGTGTGTGTAGCCCAATTAGTGGAAACGAGGGAGACTGTGGTTGGAGTCCCCTCGCTGTGTTTAAAAAAGAACCAAGATGAACAAATCATGGCTCTCAGACGACTTTTCTTCCCCTGGCTCAGCCAGGGGAGGTGAAAGGCACGCGTATTTTTGAGAGTGCTTCATGCAAAGCATCTTTTTCTTTTTCAAAAGGGGGGTCAACTGATGCCAGTCAAGTGGGGTGTGTGTGGCCCAATTAGTGGAAACGAGGGAGACTGTGGTTGGAGTCCCCTCGCTGTGTTTAAAAAAGAACCAAGATGAACAAGTCATGGCTCTCAGAGGTCTTTTCTTCCCCTGGCTCATCCAGGGGAGGTAAAAGGCACGCGTATTTTTGAGAGTGCTTCATGCAAAACATCTTTATCTTTTTCAAAAGGGGGGGTCAACTGATGCCAGTCAAGTGGGGTGTGTGCGGCCCAATTAGTGGAAACGAGGGAGACTGTGGTTGGAGTCCCCTCGCTGTGTTTAAAAAAGAACCAAGATGAACAAGTCATGGCTCTCAGAGGACTTTTCTTCCCCTGGCTCAGCCAGGGGAGGTGAAAGGCACGCGTATTTTTGAGAGTGCTTCATTCAAAGCATCTTTTTCTTTTTCAAAAGGGGGGTCAACTGATGCCAGTCAAGTGGGGTGTGTGTGGCCCAATTAGTGGAAACGAGGGAGACTGTGGTTGGAGTCCCCTCGCTGTGTTTAAAAAAGAACCAAGATGAACAAGTCATGGCTCTCAGAGGACTTTTCTTCCCCTGGCTCAGCCAGGGGAGGTGAAAGGCACGCGTATTTTTGAGAGTGCTTCATGCAAAGCATCTTTTTCTTTTTCAAAAGGGGGGTCAACTGATGCCAGTCAAGTGGGGTGTGTGTGGCCAAATTAGTGGAAACGAGGGAGACTGTGGTTGGAGTCCCCTCGCTGTGTTTGTAAAAGAACCAAGATAAACAAGTCATGGCTCTCAGAGGACTTTTCTTCCCCTGGCTCATACGGGGGAGGTGAAAGGCACGCGTATTTTTGAGAGTGCTTCATGCAAAGCATCTTTTTCTTTTTCAAAAGGGGGGTCAACTGATGCAAGTCAAGTGGGGTGTGTGTGGCCCAATTAGTGGAAACGAGGGAGACTGTGGTTGGAGTCCCCTCGCTGTGTTTAAAAAAGAACCAAGATGAACAAGTCATGGCTCTCAGAGGACTTTTCTTCCCCTGGCTCAGCCAGGGGAGGTGAAAGGCACGCGTATTTTTGAGAGTGCTTCATTCAAAGCATCTTTTTCTTTTTCAAAAGGGGGGTCAACTGATGCCAGTCAAGTGGGGTGTGTGTGGCCCAATTAGTGGAAACGAGGGAGACTGTGGTTGGAGTCCCCTCGCTGTGTTTAAAAAAGAACCAAGATGAACAAGTCATGGCTCTCAGAGGACTTTTCTTCCCCTGGCTCAGCCAGGGGAGGTGAAAGGCACGCGTATTTTTGAGAGTGCTTCATGCAAAGCATCTTTTTCTTTTTCAAAAGGGGGGTCAACTGATGCCAGTCAAGTGGGGTGTGTGTGGCCAAATTAGTGGAAACGAGGGAGACTGTGGTTGGAGTCCCCTCGCTGTGTTTGTAAAAGAACCAAGATAAACAAGTCATGGCTCTCAGAGGACTTTTCTTCCCCTGGCTCATACGGGGGAGGTGAAAGGCACGCGTATTTTTGAGAGTGCTTCATGCAAAGCATCTTTTTCTTTTTCAAAAGGGGGGTCAACTGATGCAAGTCAAGTGGGGTGTGTGTGGCCCAATTAGTGGAAACGAGGGAGACTGTGGTTGGAGTCCCCTCGCTGTGTTTAAAAAAGAACCAAGATAAACAAGTCATGGCTCTCAGAGGACTTTTCTTCCCCTGGCTCAGCCGGGGGAGGTGAAAGGCACGCGTATTTTTGAGAGTGCTTCATGCAAAGCATCTTTTTCTTTTTCAAAAGGGGGGTCAACTGATGCCAGTCAAGTGGGGTGTGTGTGGCCCAATTAGTGGAAACGAGGGAGACTGTGGTTGGAGTCCCCTCGCTGTGTTTAAAAAAGAACCAAGATGAACAAGTCATGGCTCTCAGAGCACTTTTCTTCCCCTGGCTCAGCCAGGGGAGGTGAAAGGCACGCGTATTTTTGAGAGTGCTTCATTCAAAGCATCTTTTTCTTTTTCAAAAGGGGGGTCAACTGATGCCAGTCAAGTGGGGTGTGTGTGGCCAAATTAGTGGAAACGAGGGAGACTGTGGTTGGAGTCCCCTCGCTCTGTTTGTAAAAGAACCAAGATAAACAAGTCATGGCTCTCAGAGGACTTTTCTTCCCCTGGCTCATCCGGGGGAGGTGAAAGGCACGCGTATTTTTGAGAGTGCTTCATGCAAAGCATCTTTTTCTTTTTCAAAAAGGGGGTCAACTGATGCCAGTCAAGTGGGGTGTTTGTGGCCCAATTAGTGGAAACGAGGGAGACTGTGGTTGGAGTCCCCTCGCTGTGTTTAAAAAAGAACCAAGATAAACAAGTCATGGCTCTCAGAGGACTTTTCTTCCCCTGGCTCAGCCGGGGGAGGTGAAAGGCATGCGTATTTTTGAGAGTGCTTCATGCAAAGCATCTTTTTCTTTTTCAAAAGGGGGGTCAACTGATGCCAGTCAAGTGGGGTGTGTGTGGCCCAATTAGTGGAAACGAGGGAGACGGTGGTTGGAGTACCATCGCTGTGTTTAAAAAAAAAACAAGATGAACAAGTCATGGCTCTCAGAGGACTTTTCTTCCCCTGGCTCAGCCAGGGGAGGTGAAAGGCACGCGTATTTTTAAAAGTGCTTCATGCAAAGCATCTTTTTCTTTTTCAAAAGGGGGGTCAACTGATGCCAGTCAAGTGGGGTGTGTGTGGCCCAATTAGTGGAAACGAGGGAGACTGTGGTTGGAGTCCCCTCGCTGTGTTTAAAAAAGAACCAAGATGAACAAGTCATGGCTCTCAGAGGACTTTTCTTCCCCTGGCTCATCCAGGGGAGGTGAAAGGCACGCGTATTTTTGAGAGTGCTTCATGCAAAACATCTTTTTCTTTTTCAAATGGGGGGGTCAACTGATGCCAGTCAAGTGGGGTGTTTGTGGCCCAATTAGTGGAAACGAGGGAGACTGTGGTTGGAGTCCCCTCGCTGTGTTTAAAAAGAACCAAGATAAACAAGTCATGGCTCTCAGAGGACATTTCTTCCCCTGGCTCAGCCGGGGGAGGTGAAAGGCATGCGTATTTTTGAGAGTGCTTCATGCAAAGCATCTTTTTCTTTTTCAAAAGGGGGGTCAACTGATGCCAGTCAAGTGGGGTGTGTGTGGCCCAATTAGTGGAAACGAGGGAGACTGTGGTTGGTGTCCCCTCGCTGTGTTTGTAAAAGAACCAAGATGAACAAGTCATGGCTCTCAGAGGACTTTTCTTCCCCTGGCTCATCCGGGGGAGGTGAAAGGCACGCGTATTTTTGAGAGTGCTTCACGCAAAGCATCTTTTTCTTTTTCAAATGGGGGGTCAACTGATGCCAGTCAAGTGGTGTGTGTGTGGCCCAATTAGTGGAAACGAGGGAGACTGTGGTTGGAGTCCCCTCGCTGTGTTTAAAAAAGAACCAAGATGAACAAGTCATGCTCTCAGAGGACTTTTCTTCCCCTGGCTCAGCCAGGGGAGGTGAAAGGCATGCGTATTTTTGAGAGTGCTTCATTCAAAGCATCTTTTTCTTTTTCAAAAGGGGGGTCAACTGATGCCAGTCAAGTGGGGTGTGTGTGGCCAAATTAGTGGAAACGAGGGAGACTGTGGTTGGAGTCCCCTCGCTGTGTTTGTAAAAGAACCAAGATAAACAAGTCATGGCTCTCAGAGGACTTTTCTTCCCCTGGCTCAGCCGGGGGAGGTGAAAGGCACGCGTATTTTTGAGAGTGCTTCATGCAAAGCATCTTTTTCTTTTTCAAAAGGGGGGTCAACTGATGCCAGTCAAGTGGGGTGTGTGTGGCCCAATTAGTGGAAACGAGGGAGACTGTGGTTGGAGTCCCCTCGCTGTGTTTGTAAAAGAACCAAAATGAACAAGTCATGGCTCTCAGAGGACTTTTCTTCCCCTGGCTCATCCGGGGGAAGTGAAAGGCACGCGTATTTTTGAGAGTGCTTCATGCAAAGTATCTTTTTCTTTTTCAAAAGGGGGGTCAACTGATGCCAGTCAAGTGGTGTGTGTGTGGCCCAATTACTGAAAACGAGGGAGACTGTGGTTGGAGTCCCCTTGCTGTGTTTAAGAAAGAACCAAGATGAACAAGTCATGGCTCTCAGAGGACTTTTCTTCCCCTGGCTCAGCCAGGGGAGGAGAAAGGCACGCGTATTTTTGAGAGTGCTTCATGCAAAGCATCTTTTTCTTTTTCAAAAGGGGGGTCAACTGATGCCAGTCAAGTGGGGTGTGTGTGGCCCAATTAGTGGAAACGAGGGAGACTGTGGTTGGAGTCCCCTCACTGTGTTTGTAAAAGAACCAAGATGAACAAGTCATGGCTCTCAGAGGACTTTTCTTCCCCTAGCTCAGCCAGGGGAGGTGAAAGGCACGCGTATTTTTGAGAGTGCTTCATGCAAAGCATCTTTTTCTTTTTCAAAAGGGGGGTCAACTCATGCCAGTCAAGTGGGGTGTGTGTAGCCCAATTAGTGGAAACGAGGGAGACTGTGGTTGGAGTCCCTTCGCTGTCTTTAAAAAAGAACCAAGATGAACAAGTTATGGCTCTCAGAGGACTTTTCTTCCCCTGGCTCAGCCAGGGGAGGTGAAAGGCACGCGTATTTTTGAGAGTGCTTCATGCAAAGCATCTTTTTCTTTTTCAAAAGGGGGGTCAACTGATGCCACTCAAGTGGGGTGTGTGTGGCCCAATTAGTGGAAACGAGGGAGACTGTGGTTGGAGTCCCCTCGCTGTGTTTGTAAAAGAACCAAGATGAACAAGTCATGGCTCTCAGAGGACTTTTCTTCCCCTGGCTCATCCGGGGGAGGTGAAAGGCACGCGTATTTTTGAGAGTGCTTCATGCAAAGCATCTTTTTCTTTTTCAAAAGGGGGGTCAACTGATGCCAGTCAAGTGGGGTGTGTGTGGCCCAGTTAGTGGAAACGAGGGAGACTGTGGTTGGAGTCCCCTCGCTGTGTTTAAAAAAGAAAGATGATGAACAAGTCATGGCTCTCAGAGGACTTTTCTTCCCCTGGCTCAGCCAGGGGAGGTGAAAGGCACGCGTATTTTTGAGAGTGCTTCATGCAAAGCATCTTTTTCTTTTTCAAAAGGGGGGTCAACTGATGCCAGTCAAGTGGGGTGTGTGTGGCTCAGTTAGTGGAAACGAGGGAGACTGTGTTTGGAGTCCCTTCGCTGTGTTTAAAAAAGAACCAAGATGAACAAGTCATGGCTCTCAGAGGACTTTTCTTCCCCTGGCTCAGCCAGGGGAGGTGAAAGGCACGCATATTTTTGAGAGTGCTTCATGCAAGGCATCTTTTTCTTTTTCAAAAGGGGGGTCAACTGATGCCAGTCAAGTGGGGTGTGTGTGGCCCAATTAGTGGAAACGAGGGAGACTGTGGTTGGAGTCCCCTCGCTGTGTTTAAAAAAGAACCAAGATGAACAAGTCATGGCTCTCAGAGGACTTTTCTTCCCCTGGCTCATCCGGGGGAGGTGAAAGGCACGCGTATTTTTGAGAGTGCTTCATTCAAAGCATCTTTTTCTTTTTCAAAAGGGGGGTCAACTGATGCCAGTCAAGTGGGGTGTGTGTGGCCCAATTAGTGGAAACGAGGGAGACTGTGGTTGGAGTCCCCTCGCTGTGTTTGTAAAAGAACCAAGATGAACAAGTCATGGCTCTCAGAGGACTTTTCTTCCCCTGGCTCAGCCAGGGGAGGTGAAAGGCATGCGTATTTTTGAGAGTGCTTCATGCAAAGCATCTTTTTCTTTTTCAAAAAGGGGGTCAACTGATGCCAGTCAAGTGGGGTGTGTGTGGCCCAATTAGTGGAAACGAGGGAAACTGTGGTTAGAGTCCCCTCGCTGTGTTTAAAAAAGAACCAAGATGAACAAGTCATGGCTCTCAGAGGACTTTTCTTCCCCTGGCTCATCCGGGGGAGGTGAAAGGCACGCGTATTTTTGAGAGTGCTTCATTCAAAGCATCTTTTTCTTTTTCAAAAGGGGGGTCAACTAATGCCAGTCAAGTGGGGTGTGTGTGGCCAAATTAGTGGAAACGAGGGAGACTGTGGTTGGAGTCCCCTCGCTGTGTTTGTAAAAGAACCAAGATAAACAAGTCATGGCTCTCAGAGGACTTTTCTTCCCCTAGCTCAGCCGGGGGAGGTGAAAGGCACGCGTATTTTTGAGAGTGCTTCATGCAAAGCATCTTTTTCTTTTTCAAAAGGGGGGTCAACTGATGCCAGTCAAGTGGGGTGTGTGTGGCCCAATTAGTGGAAACGAGGGAGACTGTGGTTGGAGTCCCCTCGCTGTGTTTGTAAAAGAACCAAAATGAACAAGTCATGGCTCTCAGAGGACTTTTCTTCCCCTGGCTCATCCGGGGGAAGTGAAAGGCACGCGTATTTTTGAGAGTGCTTCATGCAAAGTATCTTTTTCTTTTTCAAAAGGGGGGTCAACTGATGCCAGTCAAGTGGCGTGTGTGTGGCCCAATTACTGAAAACGAGGGAGACTGTGGTTGGAGTCCCCTCGCTGTGTTTAAGAAAGAACCAAGATGAACAAGTCATGGCTCTCAGAGGACTTTTCTTCCCCTGGCTCAGCCAGGGGAGGAGAAAGGCACGCGTATTTTTGAGAGTGCTTCATTCAAAGCATATTTTTCTTTTTCAAAAGGGGGGTCAACTAATGCCAGTCAAGTGGGGTGTGTGTGGCCAAATTAGTGGAAACGAGGGAGACTGTGGTTGGAGTCCCCTCGCTGTGTTTGTAAAAGAACCAAGATAAACAAGTCATGGCTCTCAGAGGACTTTTCTTCCCCTAGCTCAGCCGGGGGAGGTGAAAGGCACGCGTATTTTTGAGAGTGCTTCATGCAAAGCATCTTTTTCTTTTTCAAAAGGGGGGTCAACTGATGCCAGTCAAGTGGGGTGTGTGTGGCCCAATTAGTGGAAACGAGGGAGACTGTGGTTGGAGTCCCCTCGCTGTGTTTGTAAAAGAACCAAAATGAACAAGTCATGGCTCTCAGAGGACTTTTCTTCCCTTGGCTCATCCGGGGGAAGTGAAAGGCACGCGTATTTTTGAGAGTGCTTCATGCAAAGTATCTTTTTCTTTTTCAAAAGGGGTGTCAACTGATGCCAGTCAAGTGGCGTGTGTGTGGCCCAATTACTGAAAACGAGGGAGACTGTGGTTGGAGTCCCCTCGCTGTGTTTAAGAAAGAACCAAGATGAACAAGTCATGGCTCTCAGAGGACTTTTCTTCCCCTGGCTCAGCCAGGGGAGGAGAAAGGCACGCGTATTTTTGAGAGTGCTTCATGCAAAGCATCTTTTTCTTTTTCAAAAGGGGGGTCAACTGATGCCAGTCAAGTGGGGTGTGTGTGGCCCAATTAGTGGAAACGAGGGAGACTGTGGTTGGAGTCCCCTCACTGTGTTTGTAAAAGAACCAAGATGAACAAGTCATGGCTCTCAGAGGACTTTTCTTCCCCTAGCTCAGCCAGGGGAGGTGAAAGGCACGCGTATTTTTGAGAGTGCTTCATGCAAAGCATCTTTTTCTTTTTCAAAAGGGGGGTCAACTGATGCCAGTCAAGTGGGGTGTGTGTGGCCCAATTAGTGGAAACGAGGGAGACTGTGGTTGGAGTCCCCTCGCTGTGATTGTAAAAGAACCAAGATGAACAAGTCATGGCTCTCAGAGGACTTTTCTTCCCCTGGCTCATCCAGAGGAGGTGAAAGGCACGAGTGTTTTTGAGAGTGCTTCATGCAAAGCATCTTTTTCTTTTTCAAAAGGGGGGTCAACTGATGCCAGTCAAGTGGGGTGTGTGTGGCCCAATTAGTGGAAACGAGGGAGACTGTGGTTGGAGTCCCCTCGCTGTGTTTAAAAAAGAACCAAGATGAACAAGTCATGGCTCTCAGAGGACTTTTCTTCCCCTGGCTCAGCCAGGGGAGGTGAAAGGCACGCGTATTTTTGAGAGTGCTTCATTCAAAGCATCTTTTTCTTTTTCAAAAGGGGGGTCAACTGATGCCAGTCAAGTGGGGTGTGTGTGGCCAAATTAGTGGAAACGAGGGAGACTGTGGTTGGAGTCCCCTCGCTGTGTTTGTAAAAGAACCAAGATAAACAAGTCATGGCTCTCAGAGGACTTTTCTTCCCCTGGCTCATACGGGGGAGGTGAAAGGCACGCGTATTTTTGAGAGTGCTTCATGCAAAGCATCTTTTTCTTTTTCAAAAGGGGGGTCAACTGATGCAAGTCAAGTGGGGGGTGTGTGGCCCAATTAGTGGAAACGAGGGAGACTGTGGTTGGAGTCCCCTCGTTGTGTTTAAAAAAGAACCAAGATGAACAAGTCATGGCTCTCAGAGGTCTTTTCTTCCCCTGGCTCATCCGGGGGAGGTGAAAGGCACGCGTATTTTTGAGAGTGCTTCATGCAAAACATCTTTATCTTTTTCAAAAGGGGGGGTCAACTGATGCCAGTCAAGTGGGGTGTGTGCGGCCCAATTAGTGGAAACGAGGGAGACTGTGGTTGGAGTCCCCTCGCTGTGTTTAAAAAAGAACCAAGATGAACAAGTCATGGCTCTCAGAGGACTTTTCTTCCCCTGGCTCAGCCAGGGGAGGTGAAAGGCACGCGTATTTTTGAGAGTGCTTCATTCAAAGCATCTTTTTCTTTTTCAAAAAGGGGGTCAACTGATGCCAGTCAAGTGGGGTGTGTGTGGCCCAATTAGTGGAAACGAGGGAGACTGTGGTTGGAGTCCCCTCGCTGTGTTTAAAAAAGAACCAAGATGAACAAGTCATGGCTCTCAGAGGACTTTTCTTCCCCTGGCTCAGCCAGGGGAGGTGAAAGGCACGCGTATTTTTGAGAGTGCTTCATTCAAAGCATCTTTTTCTTTTTCAAAAGGGGGGTCAACTGATGCCAGTCAAGTGGGGTGTGTGTGGCCAAATTAGTGGAAACGAGGGAGACTGTGGTTGGAGTCCCCTCGCTGTGTTTGTAAAAGAACCAAGATAAACAAGTCATGGCTCTCAGAGGACTTTTCTTCCCCTGGCTCATCCGGGGGAGGTGAAAGGCACGCGTATTTTTGAGAGTGCTTCATGCAAAGCATCTTTTTCTTTTTCAAAAGGGGGGTCAACTGATGCCAGTCAAGTGGGGTGTGTGTAGCCCAATTAGGGGAAACGAGGGAGACTGTGGTTGGAGTCTCCTCGCTGTGTTTAAAAAAGAACCAAGATGAACAAATCATGGCTCTCAGACGACTTTTCTTCCCCTGGCTCAGCCAGGGGAGGTGAAATGCACGCGTATTTTTGAGAGTGCTTCATGCAAAGCATCTTTTTCTTTTTCAAAAGGGGGGTCAACTGATGCCAGTCAAGTGGGGTGTGTGTGGCCCAATTAGTGGAAACGAGGGAGACTGTGGTTGGAGTCCCCTCGCTGTGTTTAAAAAAGAACCAAGATGAACAAGTCATGGCTCTCAGAGGTCTTTTCTTCCCCTGGCTCATCCGGGGGAGGTGAAAGGCACGCGTATTTTTGAGAGTGCTTCATGCAAAACATCTTTATCTTTTTCAAAAGGGGGGGTCAACTGATGCCAGTCAAGTGGGGTGTGTGCGGCCCAATTAGTGGAAACGAGGGAGACTGTGGTTGGAGTCCCCTCGCTGTGTTTAAAAAAGAACCAAGATGAACAAGTCATGGCTCTCAGAGGACTTTTCTTCCCCTGGCTCAGCCAGGGGAGGTGAAAGGCACGCGTATTTTTGAGAGTGCTTCATTCAAAGCATCTTTTTCTTTTTCAAAAGGGGGGTCAACTGATGCCAGTCAAGTGGGGTGTGTGTGGCCCAATTAGTGGAAACGAGGGAGACTGTGGTTGGAGTCCCCTCGCTGTGTTTAAAAAAGAACCAAGATGAACAAGTCATGGCTCTCAGAGGACTTTTCTTCCCCTGGCTCAGCCAGGGGAGGTGAAAGGCACGCGTATTTTTGAGAGTGCTTCATGCAAAGCATCTTTTTCTTTTTCAAAAGGGGGGTCAACTGATGCCAGTCAAGTGGGGTGTATGTGGCCAAATTAGTGGAAACGAGGGAGACTGTGGTTGGAGTCCCCTCGCTGTGTTTGTAAAAGAACCAAGATAAACAAGTCATGGCTCTCAGAGGACTTTTCTTCCCCTGGCTCATACGGGGGAGGTGAAAGGCACGCGTATTTTTGAGAGTGCTTCATGCAAAGCATCTTTTTCTTTTTCAAAAGGGGGGTCAACTGATGCAAGTCAAGTGGGGTGTGTGTGGCCCAATTAGTGGAAACGAGGGAGACTGTGGTTGGAGTCCCCTCGCTGTGTTTAAAAAAGAACCAAGATAAACAAGTCATGGCTCTCAGAGGACTTTTCTTCCCCTGGCTCAGCCGGGGGAGGTGAAAGGCACGCGTATTTTTGAGAGTGCTTCATGCAAAGCATCTTTTTCTTTTTCAAAAGGGGGGTCAACTGATGCCAGTCAAGTGGGGTGTGTGTGGCCCAATTAGTGGAAACGAGGGAGACTGTGGTTGGAGTCCCCTCGCTGTGTTTAAAAAAGAACCAAGATGAACAAGTCATGGCTCTCAGAGCACTTTTCTTCCCCTGGCTCAGCCAGGGGAGGTGAAAGGCACGCGTATTTTTGAGAGTGCTTCATTCAAAGCATCTTTTTCTTTTTCAAAAGGGGGGTCAACTGATGCCAGTCAAGTGGGGTGTGTGTGGCCAAATTAGTGGAAACGAGGGAGACTGTGGTTGGAGTCCCCTCGCTCTGTTTGTAAAAGAACCAAGATAAACAAGTCATGGCTCTCAGAGGACTTTTCTTCCCCTGGCTCATCCGGGGGAGGTGAAAGGCACGCGTATTTTTGAGAGTGCTTCATGCAAAGCATCTTTTTCTTTTTCAAAAAGGGGGTCAACTGATGCCAGTCAAGTGGGGTGTTTGTGGCCCAATTAGTGGAAACGAGGGAGACTGTGGTTGGAGTCCCCTCGCTGTGTTTAAAAAAGAACCAAGATAAACAAGTCATGGCTCTCAGAGGACTTTTCTTCCCCTGGCTCAGCCGGGGGAGGTGAAAGGCATGCGTATTTTTGAGAGTGCTTCATGCAAAGCATCCTTTTCTTTTTCAAAAGGGGGGTCAACTGATGCCAGTCAAGTGGGGTGTGTGTGGCCCAATTAGTGGAAACGAGGGAGACTGTGGTTGGAGTCCCCTCGCTGTGTTTAAAAAAGAACCAAGATGAACAAGTCATGGCTCTCAGAGGACTTTTCTTTCCCTGGCTCAGCCAGGGGAGGTGAAAGGCACGCGTATTTTTGAGAGTGCTTCATGCAAAGCATCTTTTTCTTTTTCAAAAGGGGGGTCAACTGATGCCAGTCAAGTGGGGTGTGTGTGGCCCAATTAGTGGAAACGAGGGAGACGGTGGTTGGAGTACCATCGCTGTGTTTAAAAAAAAAACAAGATGAACAAGTCATGGCTCTCAGAGGACTTTTCTTCCCCTGGCTCAGCCAGGGGAGGTGAAAGGCACGCGTATTTTTAAAAGTGCTTCATGCAAAGCATCTTTTTCTTTTTCAAAAGGGGGGTCAACTGATGCCAGTCAAGTGGGGTGTGTGTGGCCCAATTAGTGGAAACGAGGGAGACTGTGGTTGGAGTCCCCTCGCTGTGTTTAAAAAAGAACCAAGATGAACAAGTCATGGCTCTCAGAGGACTTTTCTTCCCCTGGCTCATCCAGGGGAGGTGAAAGGCACGCGTATTTTTGAGAGTGCTTCATGCAAAACATCTTTTTCTTTTTCAAATGGGGGGGTCAACTGATGCCAGTCAAGTGGGGTGTTTGTGGCCCAATTAGTGGAAACGAGGGAGACTGTGGTTGGAGTCCCCTCGCTGTGTTTAAAAAAGAACCAAGATAAACAAGTCATGGCTCTCAGAGGACTTTTCTTCCCCTGGCTCAGCCGGGGGAGGTGAAAGGCATGCGTATTTTTGAGAGTGCTTCATGCAAAGCATCTTTTTCTTTTTCAAAAGGGGGGTCAACTGATGCCAGTCAAGTGGGGTGTGTGTGGCCCAATTAGTGGAAACGAGGGAGACTGTGGTTGGAGTCCCCTCGCTGTGTTTAAAAAAGAACCAAGATGAACAAGTCATGGCTCTCAGAGGACTTTTCTTCCCCTGGCTCAGCCAGGGGAGGTGAAAGGCACGCGTATTTTTGAGAGTGCTTCATGCAAAGCATCTTTTTCTTTTTCAAAAGGGGGGTCAACTGATGCCAGTCAAGTGGGGTGTGTGTGGCCCAATTAGTGGAAACGAGGGAGACGGTGGTTGGAGTACCATCGCTGTGTTTAAAAAAAAACCAAGATGAACAAGTCATGGCTCTCAGAGGACTTTTCTTCCCCTGGCTCAGCCAGGGGAGGTGAAAGGCACGCGTATTTTTAAAAGTGCTTCATGCAAAGCATCTTTTTCTTTTTCAAAAGGGGGGTCAACTGATGCCAGTCAAGTGGGGTGTGTGTGGCCCAATTAGTGGAAACGAGGGAGACTGTGGTTGGAGTCCCCTCGCTGTGTTTAAAAAAGAACCAAGATGAACAAGTCATGGCTCTCAGAGGACTTTTCTTCCCCTGGCTCATCCAGGGGAGGTGAAAGGCACGCGTATTTTTGAGAGTGCTTCATGCAAAACATCTTTTTCTTTTTCAAATGGGGGGGTCAACTGATGCCAGTCAAGTGGGGTGTGTGTGGCCCAATTAGTCGAAACGAGGGAGACTGTGGTTGGAGTCCCCTCGCTGTGTTTAAAAAAGAACCAAGATGAACAAGTCATGGCTCTCAGAGGACTTTTCTTCCCCTGGTTCAGCCAGGGAAGGTGAAAGGCACGCGTATTTTTGAGAGTGCTTCATTCAAAGCATCTTTTTCTTTTTCAAAAGGGGGGTCAACTGATGCCAGTCAAGTGGGGTTTGTGTGGCCCAATTAGTGGAAACGAGGGAGACTGTGGTTGGAGTCCCCTCGCTGTGTTTGTAAAAGAACCAAGATGAACAAGTCATGGCTCTCAGAGGACTTTTCTTCCCCTGGCTCATCCGGGGGAGGTGAAAGGCACGCGTATTTTTGAGAGTGCTTCACGCAAAGCATCTTTTTCTTTTTCAAATGGGGGGTCAACTGATGCCAGTCAAGTGGTGTGTGTGTGGCCCAATTAGTGGAAACGAGGGAGACTGTGGTTGGAGTCCCCTCGCTGTGTTTAAAAAAGAACCAAGATGAACAAGTCATGCTCTCAGAGGACTTTTCTTCCCCTGGCTCAGCCAGGGGAGGTGAAAGGCATGCGTATTTTTGAGAGTGCTTCATTCAAAGCATCTTTTTCTTTTTCAAAAGGGGGGTCAACTGATGCCAGTCAAGTGGGGTGTGTGTGGCCAAATTAGTGGAAACGAGGGAGACTGTGGTTGGAGTCCCCTCGCTGTGTTTGTAAAAGAACCAAGATAAACAAGTCATGGCTCTCAGAGGACTTTTCTTCCCCTGGCTCAGCCGGGGGAGGTGAAAGGCACGCGTATTTTTGAGAGTGCTTCATGCAAAGCATCTTTTTCTTTTTCAAAAGGGGGGTCAACTGATGCCAGTCAAGTGGGGTGTGTGTGGCCCAATTAGTGGAAACGAGGGATACTGTGGTTGGAGTCCCCTCGCTGTGTTTGTAAAAGAACCAAAATGAACAAGTCATGGCTCTCAGAGGACTTTTCTTCCCCTGGCTCATCCGGGGGAAGTGAAAGGCACGCGTATTTTTGAGAGTGCTTCATGCAAAGTATCTTTTTCTTTTTCAAAAGGGGGGTCAACTGATGCCAGTCAAGTGGTGTGTGTGTGGCCCAATTACTGAAATCGAGGGAGACTGTGGTTGGAGTCCCCTTGCTGTGTTTAAGAAAGAACCAAGATGAACAAGTCATGGCTCTCAGAGGACTTTTCTTCCCCTGGCTCAGCCAGGGGAGGAGAAAGGCACGCGTATTTTTGAGAGTGCTTCATGCAAAGCATCTTTTTCTTTTTCAAAAGGGGGGTCAACTGATGCCAGTCAAGTGGGGTGTGTGTGGCCCAATTAGTGGAAACGAGGGAGACTGTGGTTGGAGTCCCCTCACTGTGTTTGTAAAAGAACCAAGATGAACAAGTCATGGCTCTCAGAGGACTTTTCTTCCCCTAGCTCAGCCAGGGGAGGTGAAAGGCACGCGTATTTTTGAGAGTGCTTCATGCAAAGTATCTTTTTCTTTTTCAAAAGGGGGGTCAACTCATGCCAGTCAAGTGGGGTGTGTGTAGCCCAATTAGTGGAAACGAGGGAGACTGTGGTTGGAGTCCCTTCGCTGTGTTTAAAAAAGAACCAAGATGAACAAGTTATGGCTCTCAGAGGACTTTTCTTCCCCTGGCTCAGCCAGGGGAGGTGAAAGGCACGCGTATTTTTGAGAGTGCTTCATGCAAAGCATCTTTTTCTTTTTCAAAAGGGGGGTCAACTGATGCCACTCAAGTGGGGTGTGTGTGGCCCAATTAGTGGAAACGAGGGAGACTGTGGTTGGAGTCCCCTCGCTGTGTTTGTAAAAGAACCAAGATGAACAAGTCATGGCTCTCAGAGGACTTTTCTTCCCCTGGCTCATCTGGGGGAAGTGAAAGGCACGCGTATTTTTGAGAGTGCTTCATGCAAAGCATCTTTTTCTTTTTCAAAAGGGGGGTCAACTGATGCCAGTCAAGTGGGGTGTGTGTGGCCCAATTAGTGGAAACGAGGGAGACTGTGGTTGGAGTCCCCTCGCTGTGTTTAAAAAAGAAAGATGATGAACAAGTCATGGCTCTCAGAGGACTTTTCTTCCCCTGGCTCAGCCAGGGGAGGTGAAAGGCACGCGTATTTTTGAGAGAGCTTCATGCAAAGCATCTTTTTCTTTTTCAAAAGGGGGGTCAACTGATGCCAGTCAAGTGGGGTGTGTGTGGCTCAGTTAGTGGAAACGAGGGAGACTGTGTTTGGAGTCCCTTCGCTGTGTTTAAAAAAGAACCAAGATGAACAAGTCATGGCTCTCAGAGGACTTTTCTTCCCCTGGCTCAGCCAGGGGAGGTGAAAGGCACGCATATTTTTGAGAGTGCTTCATGCAAGGCATCTTTTTCTTTTTCAAAAGGGGGGTCAACTGATGCCAGTCAAGTGGGGTGTGTGTGGCCCAATTAGTGGAAACGAGGGAGACTGTGGTTGGAGTCCCCTCGCTGTGTTTAAAAAAGAACCAAGATGAACAAGTCATGGCTCTCAGAGGACTTTTCTTCCCCTGGCTCATCCGGGGGAGGTGAAAGGCACGCGTATTTTTGAGAGTGCTTCATTCAAAGCATCTTTTTCTTTTTCAAAAGGGGGGTCAACTGATGCCAGTCAAGTGGGGTGTGTGTGGCCCAATTAGTGGAAACGAGGGAGACTGTGGTTGGAGTCCCCTCGCTGTGTTTGTAAAAGAACCAAGATGAACAAGTCATGGCTCTCAGAGGACTTTTCTTCCCCTGGCTCAGCCAGGGGAGGTGAAAGGCATGCGTATTTTTGAGAGTGCTTCATGCAAAGCATCTTTTTCTTTTTCAAAAAGGGGGTCAACTGATGCCAGTCAAGTGGGGTGTGTGTGGCCCAATTAGTGGAAACGAGGGAAACTGTGGTTAGAGTCCCCTCGCTGTGTTTAAAAAAGAACCAAGATGAACAAGTCATGGCTCTCAGAGGACTTTTCTTCCCCTGGCTCATCCGGGGGAGGTGAAAGGCACGCGTATTTTTGAGAGTGCTTCATTCAAAGCATCTTTTTCTTTTTCAAAAGGGGGGTCAACTAATGCCAGTCAAGTGGGGTGTGTGTGGCCAAATTAGTGGAAACGAGGGAGACTGTGGTTGGAGTCCCCTCGCTGTGTTTGTAAAAGAACCAAGATAAACAAGTCATGGCTCTCAGAGGACTTTTCTTCCCCTAGCTCAGCCGGGGGAGGTGAAAGGCACGCGTATTTTTGAGAGTGCTTCATGCAAAGCATCTTTTTCTTTTTCAAAAGGGGGGTCAACTGATGCCAGTCAAGTGGGGTGTGTGTGGCCCAATTAGTGGAAACGAGGGAGACTGTGGTTGGAGTCCCCTCGCTGTGTTTGTAAAAGAACCAAAATGAACAAGTCATGGCTCTCAGAGGACTTTTCTTCCCCTGGCTCATCCGGGGGAAGTGAAAGGCACGCGTATTTTTGAGAGTGCTTCATGCAAAGTATCTTTTTCTTTTTCAAAAGGGGGGTCAACTGATGCCAGTCAAGTGGCGTGTGTGTGGCCCAATTACTGAAAACGAGGGAGACTGTGGTTGGAGTCCCCTCGCTGTGTTTAAGAAAGAACCAAGATGAACAAGTCATGGCTCTCAGAGGACTTTTCTTCCCCTGGCTCAGCCAGGGGAGGAGAAAGGCACGCGTATTTTTGAGAGTGCTTCATTCAAAGCATCTTTTTCTTTTTCAAAAGGGGGGTCAACTAATGCCAGTCAAGTGGGGTGTGTGTGGCCAAATTAGTGGAAACGAGGGAGACTGTGGTTGGAGTCCCCTCGCTGTGTTTGTAAAAGAACCAAGATGAACAAGTCATGGCTCTCAGAGGACTTTTCTTCCCCTGGCTCAGCCAGGGGAGGTGAAAGGCATGCGTATTTTTGAGAGTGCTTCATGCAAAGCATCTTTTTCTTTTTCAAAAAGGGGGTCAACTGATGCCAGTCAAGTGGGGTGTGTGTGGCCCAATTAGTGGAAACGAGGGAAACTGTGGTTAGAGTCCCCTCGCTGTGTTTAAAAAAGAACCAAGATGAACAAGTCATGGCTCTCAGAGGACTTTTCTTCCCCTGGCTCATCCGGGGGAGGTGAAAGGCACGCGTATTTTTGAGAGTGCTTCATTCAAAGCATCTTTTTCTTTTTCAAAAGGGGGGTCAACTGATGCCAGTCAAGTGGGGTGTGTGTGGCCCAATTAGTGGAAACGAGGGAGACTGTGGTTGGAGTCCCCTCGCTGTGTTTGTAAAAGAACCAAGATGAACAAGTCATGGCTCTCAGAGGACTTTTCTTCCCCTGGCTCAGCCAGGGGAGGTGAAAGGCATGCGTATTTTTGAGAGTGCTTCATGCAAAGCATCTTTTTCTTTTTCAAAAAGGGGGTCAACTGATGCCAGTCAAGTGGGGTGTGTGTGGCCCAATTAGTGGAAACGAGGGAAACTGTGGTTAGAGTCCCCTCGCTGTGTTTAAAAAAGAACCAAGATGAACAAGTCATGGCTCTCAGAGGACTTTTCTTCCCCTGGCTCATCCGGGGGAGGTGAAAGGCACGCGTATTTTTGAGAGTGCTTCATTCAAAGCATCTTTTTCTTTTTCAAAAGGGGGGTCAACTAATGCCAGTCAAGTGGGGTGTGTGTGGCCAAATTAGTGGAAACGAGGGAGACTGTGGTTGGAGTCCCCTCGCTGTGTTTGTAAAAGAACCAAGATAAACAAGTCATGGCTCTCAGAGGACTTTTCTTCCCCTAGCTCAGCCGGGGGAGGTGAAAGGCACGCGTATTTTTGAGAGTGCTTCATGCAAAGCATCTTTTTCTTTTTCAAAAGGGGGGTCAACTGATGCCAGTCAAGTGGGGTGTGTGTGGCCCAATTAGTGGAAACGAGGGAGACTGTGGTTGGAGTCCCCTCGCTGTGTTTGTAAAAGAACCAAAATGAACAAGTCATGGCTCTCAGAGGACTTTTCTTCCCCTGGCTCATCCGGGGGAAGTGAAAGGCACGCGTATTTTTGAGAGTGCTTCATGCAAAGTATCTTTTTCTTTTTCAAAAGGGGGGTCAACTGATGCCAGTCAAGTGGCGTGTGTGTGGCCCAATTACTGAAAACGAGGGAGACTGTGGTTGGAGTCCCCTCGCTGTGTTTAAGAAAGAACCAAGATGAACAAGTCATGGCTCTCAGAGGACTTTTCTTCCCCTGGCTCAGCCAGGGGAGGAGAAAGGCACGCGTATTTTTGAGAGTGCTTCATTCAAAGCATCTTTTTCTTTTTCAAAAGGGGGGTCAACTAATGCCAGTCAAGTGGGGTGTGTGTGGCCAAATTAGTGGAAACGAGGGAGACTGTGGTTGGAGTCCCCTCGCTGTGTTTGTAAAAGAACCAAGATAAACAAGTCATGGCTCTCAGAGGACTTTTCTTCCCCTAGCTCAGCCGGGGGAGGTGAAAGGCACGCGTATTTTTGAGAGTGCTTCATGCAAAGCATCTTTTTCTTTTTCAAAAGGGGGGTCAACTGATGCCAGTCAAGTGGGGTGTGTGTGGCCCAATTAGTGGAAACGAGGGAGACTGTGGTTGGAGTCCCCTCGCTGTGTTTGTAAAAGAACCAAAATGAACAAGTCATGGCTCTCAGAGGACTTTTCTTCCCTTGGCTCATCCGGGGGAAGTGAAAGGCACGCGTATTTTTGAGAGTGCTTCATGCAAAGTATCTTTTTCTTTTTCAAAAGGGGGGTCAACTGATGCCAGTCAAGTGGCGTGTGTGTGGCCCAATTACTGAAAACGAGGGAGACTGTGGTTGGAGTCCCCTCGCTGTGTTTAAGAAAGAACCAAGATGAACAAGTCATGGCTCTCAGAGGACTTTTCTTCCCCTGGCTCAGCCAGGGGAGGAGAAAGGCACGCGTATTTTTGAGAGTGCTTCATGCAAAGCATCTTTTTCTTTTTCAAAAGGGGGGTCAACTGATGCCAGTCAAGTGGGGTGTGTGTGGCCCAATTAGTGGAAACGAGGGAGACTGTGGTTGGAGTCCCCTCACTGTGTTTGTAAAAGAACCAAGATGAACAAGTCATGGCTCTCAGAGGACTTTTCTTCCCCTAGCTCAGCCAGGGGAGGTGAAAGGCACGCGTATTTTTGAGAGTGCTTCATGCAAAGCATCTTTTTCTTTTTCAAAAGGGGGGTCAACTGATGCCAGTCAAGTGGGGTGTGTGTAGCCCAATTAGTGGAAACGAGGGAGACTGTGGTTGGAGTCCCCTCGCTGTGTTTAAAAAAGAACCAAGATGAACAAGTCATGGCTCTCAGAGGATTTTTCTTCCCCTGGCTCAGCCAGGGGAGGTGAAAGTCACGCGTATTTTTGAGAGTGCTTCATGCAAAGCATCTTTTTCTTTTTCAAAAGGGGGGTCAACTGATGCCACTCAAGTGGGGTGTGTGTGGCCCAATTAGTGGAAACGAGGGAGACTGTGGTTGGAGTCCCCTCGCTGTGTTTGTAAAAGAACCAAGATGAATAAGTCAGGGCTCTCAGAGGACTTTTCTTCCCCTGGCTCATCCGGGGGAGGTGAAAGGCACGCGTATTTTTGAGAGTGCTTCATGCAAAGCATCTTTTTATTTTTCAAAAGGGGGGTCAACTGATGCCAGTCAAGTGGGGTGTGTGTGGACCAGTTAGTGGAAACGAGGGAGACTGTGGTTGGAGTCCCCTCGCTGTGTTTAAAAAAGAAAGATGATGAACAAGTCATGGCTCTCAGAGGACTTTTCTTCCCCTGGCTCAGCCAGGGGAGGTGAAAGGCACGCGTATTTTTGAGAGTGCTTCATGCAAAGCATCTTTTTCTTTTTCAAAAGGGGGTCAACTGATGCCAGTCAAGTGGGGTGTGTGTGGCTCAGTTAGTTGAAACGAGGGAGACTGTGTTTGGAGTCCCTTCGCTGTGTTTAAAAAAGAACCAAGATGAACAAGTCATGGCTCTCAGAGGACTTTTCTTCCCCTGGCTCAGCCAGGGGAGGTGAAAGGCACGCGTATTTTTGAGAGTGCTTCATGCAAGGCATCTTTTTCTTTTTCAAAAGGGGGGTCAACTGATGCCAGTCAAGTGGGGTGTGTGTGGCCCAATTAGTGGAAACGAGGGAGACTGTGGTTGGAGTCCCCTCGCTGTGTTTAAAAAAGAACCAAGATGAACAAGTCATGGCTCTCAGAGGACTTTTCTTCCCCTGGCTCATCCGGGGGAGGTGAAAGGCACGCGTATTTTTGAGAGTGCTTCATTCAAAGCATCTTTTTCTTTTTCAAAAGGGGGGTCAACTGATGCCAGTCAAGTGGGGTGTGTGTGGCCCAATTAGTGGAAACGAGGGAGACTGTGGTTGGAGTCCCCTCGCTGTGTTTGTAAAAGAACCAAGATGAACAAGTCATGGCTCTCAGAGGACTTTTCTTCCCCTGGCTCATCCGGGGGAGGTGAAAGGCACGCGTATTTTTGAGAGTGCTTCATGCAAAGCATCTTTTTCTTTTTCAAAAGGGGGGGTCAACTGATGCCAGTCAAGTGGGGTGTGTGTGGCCCAATTAGTGGAAACGAGGGAGACTGTGGTTGGAGTCCCCTCGCTGTGTTTACAAAAGAACCAAGATGAACAAGTCATGGCTCTCAGAGGACTTTTCTTCCCCTGGCTCAGCCAGGGGAGGTGAAAGGCACGCGTATTTTTGAGAGTGCTTCGTGCAAAGCATCTTTTTCTTTTTCAAAAGGGGGGTCAACTGATGCCAGTCAAGTGGGGTGTGTGTGGCCCAATTAGTGGAAACGAGGGAGACTGTGGTTGGAGTCCCCTCACTGTGTTTGCAAAAGAACCAAGATGAACAAGTCATGGCTCTCAGAGGACTTTTCTTCCCCTAGCTCAGCCAGGGGAGGTGAAAGGCACGCGTATTTTTGAGAGTGCTTCATGCAAAGCATCTTTTTCTTTTTCAAAAGGGGGGTCAACTGATGCCAGTCAAGTGGGGTGTGTGTAGCCCAATTAGTGGAAACGAGGGAGACTGTGGTTGGAGTCCCCTCGCTGTGTTTAAAAAAGAACCAAGATGAACAAGTCATGGCTCTCAGAGGATTTTTCTTCCCCTGGCTCAGCCAGGGGAGGTGAAAGGCACGCGTATTTTTGAGAGTGCTTCATGCAAAGCATCTTTTTCTTTTTCAAAAGGGGGGTCAACTCATGCCAGTCAAGTGGGGTGTGTGTAGCCCAATTAGTGGAAACGAGGGAGACTGTGGTTGGAGTCCCCTCGCTGTGTTTAAAAAAGAACCAAGATGAACAAGTCATGGCTCTCAGAGGACTTTTCTTCCCCTGGCTCAGCCAGGGGAGGTGAAAGGCACGCGTATTTTTGAGAGTGCTTCATGCAAAGCATCTTTTTCTTTTTCAAAAGGGGGGTCAACTGATGCCACTCAAGTGGGGTGTGTGTGGCCCAATTAGTGGAAACGAGGGAGACTGTGGTTGGAGTCCCCTCGCTGTGTTTGTAAAAGAACCAAGATGAACAAGTCATGGCTCTCAGAAGACTTTTCTTCCCCTGGCTCATCCGGGGGAGGTGAAAGGCACGCGTATTTTTGAGAGTACTTCATGCAAAGCATCTTTTTCTTTTTCAAAAGGGGGGTCAACTGATGCCAGTCAAGTGGGGTGTGTGTGGCCCAGTTAGTGGAAACGAGGGAGACTGTGGTTGGAGTCCCCTCGCTGTGTTTAAAAAAGAAAGATGATGAACAAGTCATGGCTCTCAGAGGACTTTTCTTCCCCTGGCTCAGCCAGGGGAGGTGAAAGGCACGCGTATTTTTGAGAGTGCTTCATGCAAAGCATCTTTTTCTTTTTCAAAAGGGGGGTCAACTGATGCCAGTCAAGTGGGGTGTGTGTGGCTCAGTTAGTGGAAACGAGGGAGACTGTGTTTGGAGTCCCTTCGCTGCGTTTAAAAAAGAACCAAGATGAACAAGTCATGGCTCTCAGAGGACATTTCTTCCCCTGGCTCAGCCAGGGGAGGTGAAAGGCACGCGTATTTTTGAGAGTGCTTCATGCAAGGCATCTTTTTCTTTTTCAAAAGGGGGGTCAACTGATGCCAGTCAAGTGGGGTGTGTGTGGCCCAATTAGTGGAAACGAGGGAGACTGTGGTTGGAGTCCCCTCGCTGTGTTTAAAAAAGAACCAAGATGAACAAGTCATGGCTCTCAGAGGACTTTTCTTCCCCTGGCTCATCCGGGGGAGGTGAAAGGCACGCGTATTTTTGAGAGTGCTTCATTCAAAGCATCTTTTTCTTTTTCAAAAGGGGGGTCAACTGATGCCAGTCAAGTGGGGTGTGTGTGGCCCAATTAGTGGAAACGAGGGAGACTGTGGTTGGAGTCCCCTCGCTGTGTTTGTAAAAGAACCAAGATGAACAAGTCATGGCTCTCAGAGGACTTTTCTTCCCCTGGCTCATCCGGGGGAGGTGAAAGGCATGCGTATTTTTGAGAGTGCTTCATGCAAAGCATCTTTTTCTTTTTCAAAAGGGGGGTCAGCTAATGCCAGTCAAGTGGGGTGTGTGTAGCCGAATTAGTGGAAACGAGGGAGACTGTGGTTTGAGTCCCCTCGCTGTGTTTAAAAAAGAACCAAGATGAACAAGTCATGGCTCTCAGAGGACTTTTCTTCCCCTGGCTCATCCGGGGGAGGTGAAGGGCACGCGTATTTTTGAGAGTGCTTCATGCAAAGCATCTTTTTCTTTTTCAAAAGGGGGGTCAACTGATGCCAGTCAAGTGGGGTGTGTGTGGCCCAATTAGTGGAAACGACGGAGACTGTGGTTGGAGTCCCCTCGCTGTGTTTAAAAAAGAACCAAGATGAACAAGTCATGGCTCTCAGAGGACTTTTCTTCCACTGGCTCAGCCAGGGGAGGTGAAAGGCACGCGTATTTTTGAGAGTGCTTCATGCAAAGCATCTTTTTCTTTTTCAAAAGGGGGTCAACTGATGCCAGTCAAGTGGGGTGTGTGTGGCCCAATTAGTGGAAACGAGGGAGACTGTGGTTGGAGTCCCCTCGCGGTGTTTAAAAAAGAACCAAGATGAACAAGTCATGGCTCTCAGAGGACTTTTCTTCCCCTGGCTCATCCGGGGGAGGTGAAGGGCACGCGTATTTTTGAGAGTGCTTCATGCAAAGCATCTTTTTCTTTTTCAAAAGGGGGGTCAACTCATGCCAGTCAAGTGGGGTGTGTGTAGCCCAATTAGTGGAAACGAGGGAGACTGTGGTTGGAGTCCCCTCGCTGTGTTTAAAAAAGAACCAAGATGAACAAGTCATGGCTCTCAGAGGACTTTTCTTCCCCTGGCTCAGCCAGGGGAGGTGAAAGGCACGCGTATTTTTGAGAGTGCTTCATGCAAAGCATCTTTTTCTTTTTCAAAAGGGGGGTCAACTGATGCCAGTCAAGTGGTGTGTGTGTGGCCCAATTAGTGGAAACGAGGGAGACTGTGGTTGGAGTCCCCTTGCTGTGTTTGTAAAAGAACCAAGATGAACAAGTCATGGCTCTCAGAGGACTTTTCTTCCCCTGGCTCATCCGGGGGAGGTGAAAGGCACGCGTATTTTTGAGAGTGCTTCATGCAAAGCATCTTTTTCTTTTTCAAAAGGGGGGTCAACTAATGCCAGTCAAGTGGGGTGTGTGTAGCCGAATTAGTGGAAACGAGGGAGACTGTGGTTTGAGTCCCCTTGCTGTGTTTAAAAAAGAACCAAGATGAACAAGTCATGGCTCTCAGAGGACTTTTCTTCCCCTGGCTCATCCGGGGGAGGTGAAGGGCACGCGTATTTTTGAGAGTGCTTCATGCAAAGCATCTTTTTCTTTTTCAAAAGGGGGGTCAACTGATGCCAGTCAAGTGGGGTGTGTGTGGCCCAATTAGTGGAAACGAGGGAGACTGTGGTTGGAGTCCCCTCGCTGTGTTTAAAAAAGAACCAAGATGAACAAGTCATGGCTCTCAGAGGACTTTTCTTCCACTGGCTCAGCCAGGGGAGGTGAAAGGCACGCGTATTTTTGAGAGTGCTTCATGCAAAGCATCTTTTTCTTTTTCAAAAGGGGGTCAACTGATGCCAGTCAAGTGGGGTGTGTGTGGCCCAATTAGTGGAAACGAGGGAGACTGTGGTTGGAGTCCCCTCGCTGTGTTTAAAAAAGAACCAAGATGAACAAGTCATGGCTCTCAGAGGACTTTTCTTCCCCTGGCTCAGCCAGGGGAGGTGAAAGGCACGCGTATTTTTGAGAGTGCTTCATGCAAAGCATCTTTTTCTTTTTCAAAAGGGGGGTCAACTGATGCCAGTCAAGTGGGGTGTGTGTGGCCCAATTAGTGGAAACGAGGGAGACTGTGGTTGGAGTCCCCTCGCTGTGTTTAAAAAAGAACCAAGATGAACAAGTCATGGCTCTCAGAGGACTTTTCTTCCCCTGGCTCATCCGGGGGAGGTGAAAGGCATGCGTATTTTTGAGAGTGCTTCATTCAAAGTATCTTTTTCTTTTTCAAAACGGGTATCAACTGATGCCAGTCAAGTGGGGTGTGTGTGGCCCATTTAGTGGAAACGAGGGAGACTGTGGTTGGAGTCCCCTCGCTGTGTTTAAAAAAGAACCAAGATGAACAAGTCATGGCTCTCAGAGGACTTTTCTTCCCCTGGCTCAGCCAGGGGAGGTGAAAGGCACGCGTATTTTTGAGAGTGCTTCATGCAAAGCATCTTTTTCTTTTTTTAAAAGGGGGGTCAACTGATGCCAGTCAAGTGGGGTGTGTGTGGCCCAATTAGTGGAAACGAGGGAGACTGTGGTTGGAGTCCCCTCGCTGTGTTTTCCATGCTTTTCGAAGGGCATGACATGCCTAGGAGGTTGAGTTTCAGCATCTGCAACTTGTTGGCTACAGAAAGGCTGCCTTTATACCCTTTTGAGACCGAGGATTTTCGAGACCTTATGCCCATTGCAGTGCCCCAAGAGCCGATGGCCATTCGCCACTCCTTCTCTAAGTAAGGCGTGCCCGCGCTACCACAGCAGCTCGCACACAACATCACCGATTCCTCGAGAAACTCTGTATGTGAATTAGGAATTACACAGGGCCCAAGGTGTTCAATACCTGTGGAAGGCTGCAGTTCCAGAGAATAGTAGTCAGGCAGGGACAAAACATTAATTGAGGAACAGGAACAGAATGGGACGGCCAGGACTTAATCAGAAAACAAGCAGAGGTGAAATGCGGATCGACCAACAAGGTACATAAACAGCAAGCAGGAAAAATAGTCAGGTAACAAGCACACAAAATCATAAAACTGAACTGGGGGTAAAAGTAACCAGAGGTTCATAGCTATGTCTGGCAGTGGTCTGCAGACAGGATGGGCATAAAAAGGGTGTGGTGTCTTCCCATTGGTTGTAGCTGAATGATGGTACTTCATCTGTGAGATACCCACCACCTACATTCAGCCAGAGATTCTGCATCTGTCAAGGTAATGCAGCCCAGTGGGTGAGCATAACCTGCGTCCACCTGCGCCGCTGGCATCAACTTCTCTACCATCATCAGCACTATGCATGAAAGGAACACGTTGTCACCTGGCGACCGGAGTACAAATTGACGGAGCGTACTCCGTTGATGACTTAACCGGAGTGTGCGGCAATGATGCAAACCTGGCTGCGGGCCATCGTCAGGGCAATGTGACACACGTGCCTTGTATGGCTCACATGTTGAATCTAATTCTCCAGCAATTTTTAAAACACCATCCCGGCCTACATGGCCTTGTGCAGCGGGCACGCTCGCTATGTGCTCACTTCCATCGTTCGCACACAGCAGCTCAACAACTTTCGTCGCTCCAGAAGTCTTTAGGTCTGGTGGTTAAACGCCTGAAATTCGATGTGCCGACACGCAGGAATTTGAATCTGCACATGTTGCAGCGTTTGTGGCAGCACCGCCGAACCCTGCTGCAATACGTTATGACATATAGCCTGGCCTAACTTGATCCAGAGGTGGTGCTGATCACGCTGCTGGAGTGGTGTCAGATCAAGGACCTATGCACCCTTCTACACAGTTTACAAATGTCGACGAAGATGTTTAGCACTGGCAATGCCATTTTCAGCGTGACAATTCTGGTCATCTACATGATGGAGCACACTGTAAGCATTCGGAGTCAGGTGTTGGGACAAGAGGAAGGGGAGGAAGTACAGGAGGAGTCATATGCGGAAGGGATAACAAGATCTACGAGGTCCAGATGGTCAGCGGCACCTAGGCGGCAGTCATGGTGGGGGAGAGGGATTAACAAGGGCGCATAGTATCAGCAAAAAGTGTTGAGGAAGGTGCAGGAGCCCATGAAGAAATGGAGGACGAACTGGCGATGGGCATGGAAGACTCAGCAGATGAGTGAGAGCTTGCTCACATTTCGGTTGTGCGAGGTTGGGGGGAGAGGGCAGAGGAAGGAGGCACGAATCTCACCTCTCTACCACCAACACACCAAGGACTTGGACCTCCTCGATGCACAAGACACATGAGCGCCTTCATGCTGCACTACCTACAACATGACCCTCGGATTGTACGAATTCGAAGTAATGCTAACTACTGGGTTGCCACACTGTTAGATCCCCGGTACAAGACAAAATTTGGCGAAATAATTCCTGCCATAGAAAGGGACGCACGTATACAGGAGTATCTGCAGAAGGTGGTACGCAATCTTAGATCTGCTTTTCCACTAAACACCAGTGCTGCACAGAGTGAATCTCAACGCTTTGTCATGGATAGGAGGAAATGGTCTTTTACTTGTCCACATCTGAGGGACCGAGGGCTGGCTGCTCTGCTGAGATGGCATTGAGTACGGTGTCCCCGCAGAGTTGCACTTTTGGTCATATACAAAATGAGTTGAAAAAGGACAGATGTTGGTGGAAAGGGGAACAGGTGTGTTGGAAAGGGGAAAAAAGTTTTTGTCCGTGGGTTTGCTGGTTAAGCAAAAGTAACATTTGCTGAAGAAACACCATCTGTTACGGTGGGACTGGCAGATTTGGATAAGGTGGTTTATACTATGTTACCGCTATATAATGAAAATTAATAAAAAAAAAGAAAGAGAAAGGTATATATCCCCATCAGCAGTCAGTGTCCACCGTGCTCCCAGATGGAAAAGGAGAGGTTGGCAACTGGAAGGTTAGGTGGAGGATACAGAGCTGTGTGGCTGTGAAACTAATAGTAGCCTGAACCGAGTTAGACGCCACTCGGATCTGGAGACTGGGAGCCCTGTTAGCGTCACAGGGTCCACACGCCAACCCAGCCCAGGAACTCCCTGTTAACATCACAGGGGCCATTGAGTATGCTGACCGTGTGCATTGGGGCCACACCTGTGGACAGCAGGCGCATCAGCAGCAGCAGGCCTGTTAATGCCACTGGGCTGCACAAGCAGGAATGGTAGGACAGGAGCTGGTCTTAACCGTTCTGCGTTACCAACTGTGGTGGCGGCCTGCATCGACGCCGTATCCCTGCCTACCTCTGGCCTAAAGCCGCAATGTGTTCAACACATGGAGGTGTGCTCTTTCGGAGCATAATAGAAGACTGTGCACCTCCTTGTTGGCTCCAGCCCGTTTTATAACCTGGGTCCGCCCCAAACCAGGGTGGACCACAATGCACCTCCTGGAGACAAAAGCAGAGTGACACGTCATGAGTGGCATAACTAGCGTCCTATTTGGAACCGCAACTTCAATAATGACCTCATGGCTGCCATGACACAAACACCTCACCAGTCATCGTCTGACCATCAATAATGAGGTGACAAGTCATAGGGGCGGGCCTCTGCAAGCCATTTGGGAGTGGCCTGGCCACATCGTCAGGACACCTTATGCCCTGTGGTCTATATGGGCCCCCCACATCAGGGGCAGGGCCAAAGAGTTCATTACCGGACCTAGTCTCTGATGCAGTAAGTGCCTGAGCATGCTCAGTAGCATGAAATACAGTCTCTGAAAAAATACTATCAGCTTTAGCATGGTGTCTAGGCACAACACAGGACTTAGACCCGGCACGGAGTGCAAGTACCTGTGCAAAGAGGCTTTTCGCACTAAGTGTGGGAGCATGCGCTGTATCCCGAAATGAAGACTTAGCCTCAGGAATGGCACAGTCAGGCTGAGCATACTCACTAGGCGAAACACTGTAGTTAGGCTGCGGCTGGGGTAAATCGGCACACGCATGCGCACTAGCTGCCTCTCCACACTTAGACGTGGAGGAGAAATTTCTCTTCGGGTGTGGACTTGGAGATGCTGTCTATGAACAGTAGTAAAAGCTAAAGGTGTGTGTTACAGCAAGGAGCCACCGCGGAAACACTTCGTTCAATTGTGAGGGGAGTCATTTTGGAGTTTGGTTAGGAGTACCGTAACGCCAGTGAGCAGCATCCTGTGCCACAGACCAACATTCTTACGGTGCTGTCTATACTGCTTACCGTGAGAGGAGCGTAAAGTCTGTATTTCTGGCAACTGGACATCACAGTACCCGGGTACGGTAGGCTGTGCCCAGACAATAATGCGGGCACGCAACACTTTGTTTTATTAGCAAAACACATATCTGTTCTGGGTAGGCCGACTATTTATAGACAATAAGACTTGCTGCCTCTGCACTGTCAAATTGTCACGTACACTTTAAATCATAGAGGGACAGCGACACATGTTTGCATTGACTGTTGATTTTCAAGATTTCCATGACTGTGTTGCAGAGCTGTGTGGTTTGCATTCACACTGTTATCATCTGCCTTATCTGTGAGGCTTTAGATAACAAGGGTATTCAGGGGGGGTAATGTGTTTTGTCTATGTTTACGTAGATAACTGGGAAGCTCTTGTGATGCGCCACTGGTAAGTCGTGTTCGCACACACACACACACACACACACGCACAAACACACAATTACTGCTACGCAGAGGGATTAGCAGGTAGTAGGCAACAGAATAGATTGTTCAATTATTTAAATTGTATGCATGGTTCTTATTGTTTGTTTTGGTAAAGTTAAACAATCATTTATCAACCCAACTGCCTAGAGTCCTTTTCCTGTTGCCTGGTTTTGCTGCATACTGGGGATCCCACCCTGTACACGAATTAAAATGAAGCATAAGTCGCAATGTGAATTTCACTGTGCTACAATGCGGCCTAGCGTGCCTGTGCAACCACCGCCTGCCCCATCAAGTGCATCTGCGTGCTCTTCATCCTCTGTGACTGTGGGGACAGCAGTCTCACATGGTTTTTCACACTGAACTTCCACCCCTTTACACGCAACAGGGAGTGTGATTGGCAGGCCATCACTTGTTTTGGAAGTGGAAACAGATGGTATTGTTGAGCTGTCAGACATCGAGAAAACCAACATTGGATGCAGGCTACATTATATCCACACCTGCACCTTCGTCACAGATTGGCTGGACTACCTGCATTTAATAATTGCATTCCAGAAATGGAAAGGAGTGTAGAATGCACATGTGTTGTACCTTGCTTGGCAGCAAAGGAACACTAACTTAGTATTACAGACAATTTTAGGAAGACAGAAAAAGAGTCAGCTCTTTGGGCAAATTAAATAGCGTGGCAAAAGTGGACAGGTGGGTACAGTGGCCGTGTTCTGTGGGTACCAGTACAGTAAAGGAAGCCTCACTTTCTATCCCTCCGAATGATTAAATGCAGCAAGGAATTCCCTGAGTTTGCTATAAAATTAGCGTAGCAAAATGTGCATGAGGGTGTCATGCAGAGGTGCTAGAAATAGCTTGGCACCAGTGGGACAATAAAGGAGTCCAACAGCCAGTTCTTGTCTGCCACTAAATGGCAGCATTTTTTGCTATCATTATAGCTTATTAAAAACAGAGCAGGAGGGTGTCGTGCAGAGGTGCTGCACATAGATTTGCACCAGTGGGGCACTAATGGAGTACAACAGCCACTTCTTCTATGCCGCTAAGTTTACTCAATTTTTGGTATTATAATGTCTTAGTAACAATGAGTTTGAGTGTGCAATGCAGGCAGACGTGCTGCAAATATCTTTGCACTAGTGGGACTATACAGAAGTCCAACAGCCACGTTTAGGATGCCACTAAGTTCACTCAGTGTTTGCTAGTATAATGGCTTAGTAACAATGAGTTTGAGTGTGCAATGCAGGCAGACGTGCTGCAAATATCTTTGCACTAGTGGGATAATACAGAAGTCCAACAGCCACGTTTAGGATGCCACTAAGTTCACTCAGTGTTTGCTAGTATAATGTCTTAGTAACAATGAGTTTGAGTGTGCAATGCAGGCAGACGTGCTGCAAATATCTTTGCACTAGTGGGACAATACAGAAGTCCAACAGCCACTTTTAGGATGCCAATAAGTTCACTCAGTGTTTGCTAGTATAATGTCTTAGTAACAATGAGTTTGAGTGTGCAATGCAGGCAGACGTGCTGCAAATATCTTTGCACTAGTGGGACAATACAGAAGTCCAACAGCCACGTTTAGGATGCCACTAAGTTCACTCAGTGTTTGCTAGTATAATGGCTTAGTAACAATGAGTTTGAGTGTGCAATGCAGGCAGACGTGCTGCAAATATCTTTGCACTAGTGGGACAATACAGAAGTCCAACAGCTACTTTTAGGATGCCAATAAGTTCACTCAGTGTTTGCTAGTATAATGTCTTAGTAACAATGAGTTTGAGTGTGCAATGCAGGCAGACGTGCTGCAAATATCTTTGCACTAGTGGGACAATACAGAAGTCCAACAGCCACTTTTAGGATGCCAATAAGTTCACTCAGTGTTTGCTAGTATAATGTCTTAGTAACAATGAGTTTGAGTGTGCAATGCAGGCAGACGTGCTGCAAATATCTTTGCACTAGTGGGACAATACAGAAGTCCAACAGCCACGTTTAGGATGCCACTAAGTTCACTCAGTGTTTGCTAGTATAATGGCTTAGTAACAATGAGTTTGAGTGTGCAATGCAGGCAGACGTGCTGCAAATATCTTTGCACTAGTGGGACAATACAGAAGTCCAACAGCTACTTTTAGGATGCCAATAAGTTCACTCAGTGTTTGCTAGTATAATGGCTTAGTAACAATGAGTTTGAGTGTGCAATGCAGGCAGACGTGCTGCAAATATCTTTGCACTAGTGGGACAATACAGAAGTCCAACAGCCACGTTTAGGATGCAACTAAGTTCACTCAGTGTTTGCTAGTATAATGGCTTAGTAACAATGAGTTTGAGTGTTCAATGCAGGCAGACGTGCTGCAAATATCTTTGCACTAGTGGGACAATACAGAAGTCCAACAGCCACTTTTAGGATGCCACTAAGTTCACTCAGTGTTTGCTAGTATAATGGCTTAGTAACAATGAGTTGGAGTGTGCAATGCAGGCAGACATGCTGCAAATATCTTTGCACTAGTGGGACAATACAGAAGTCCAACAGCCACGTTTAGGATGCCACTAAGTTCACTCAGTGTTTGCTAGTATAATGGCTTAGTAACAATGAGTTTGAGTGTGCAATGCAGGCAGACGTGCTGCAAATATCTTTGCACTAGTGGGACAATACAGAAGTCCAACAGCCACGTTTAGGATGCAACTAAGTTCACTCAGTGTTTGCTAGTATAATGGCTTAGTAACAATGAGTTTGAGTGTTCAATGCAGGCAGACGTGCTGCAAATATCTTTGCACTAGTGGGACAATACAGAAGTCCAACAGCCACTTTTAGGATGCCACTAAGTTCACTCAGTGTTTGCTAGTATAATGGCTTAGTAACAATGAGTTGGAGTGTGCAATGCAGGCAGACATGCTGCAAATATCTTTGCACTAGTGGGACAATACAGAAGTCCAACAGCCACGTTTAGGATGCCACTAAGTTCACTCAGTGTTTGCTAGTATAATGGCTTAGTAACAATGAGTTTGAGTGTGCAATGCAGGCAGACGTGCTGCAAATATCTTTGCACTAGTGGGACAATACAGAAGTCCAACAGCCACGTTTAGGATGCCACTAAGTTCACTCAGTGTTTGCTAGTATAATGGCTTAGTAACAATGAGTTTGAGTGTGCAATGCAGGCAGACGTGCTGCAAATATCTTTGCACTAGTGGGACAATACAGAAGTCCAACAGCCACTTTTAGGATGCCACTAAGTTCACTCAGTGTTTGCTAGTATAATGGCTTAGTAACAATGAGTTTGAGTGTGCAATGCAGGCAGACGTGCTGCAAATATCTTTGCACTAGTGGGACAATACAGAAGTCCAACAGCCACTTTTAGGATGCCACTAAGTTCACTCAGTGTTTGCTAGTATAATGGCTTAGTAACAATGAGTTTGAGTGTGCAATGCAGGCAGACGTGCTGCAAATATCTTTGCACTAGTGGGACAATACAGAAGTCCAACAGCCACTTTTAGGATGCCACTAAGTTCACTCAGTGTTTGCTAGTATAATGGCTTAGTAACAATGAGTTTGAGTGTGCAATGCAGGCAGACGTGCTGCAAATATCTTTGCACTAGTGGGACAATACAGAAGTCCAACAGCCACGTTTAGGATGCCACTAAGTTCACTCCGTGTTTGCTAGTATAATGGCTTAGTAACAATGAGTTTGAGTGTGCAAAGGGCAGGAGGGTACAGTGGCAGGGTTGTGGGTCTCTGGGTAGAGGAAAGGAAGCCTGCCTTTCTATCCCTCCTAATGGGGAAATGCAGCGAGGAAATCCCTGACCTTAGCTACACAGACGCTGTCATCTTGTGTAGCTGTTAAACTCTGTTTTCACGGACCTGTCACCTATGGCTCTGACCCTGCTGGTATTAGCCCTTAAAAGGACTGATAGAAAGTGCTATCCCTATTCTGTACAGCGCTGTGTATAGAGCGTACACAGCAGTATCGGAGATAGGCGCTGCGCCAGCGGTGACTGACACCAAGGACGCAGAAGAGATAATGGCGTCCGGATGGGCAGATACTCATTTTTATAATGCAGGGACATGTCACATGGACATCCTATCACACATGCCGTTGCTTCTCTGGCTAAAATTCCACATAGCTGTGTGTGTGTCTGGGATTGGCTGACATGCTGGCCCGCCCCACTACACGCGCGCGCTTAGGGAAGGAAGACAAGGAAAAAAAAAAAAAGTGGCGATCGCCATTATCCATACAGCAGTGATCTGAATGCGCTGTTCCCGCACACTATACACTGAAATTTCATAATAGTGTGAGTCACAGAGTGACTTACACTATTACAGCGGAAAGCCAGCTAGTAATTAGCTGGTCTTTTTGCTGCTAGAACCGTTCTCGAACGTATCTAGAACTATCGAGCTTTAGCAAAAAGCTCGAGTTCTAGTTCTATCTAGAACAGCCCCCAAAATCACTCGAGCCGCGAACTGGAGAACGTCGAACCGCTAACCGCGCTCATCTCTACTTACCGCAGCTGCCAGATGCCGGCTCCTGCTCCCTGCTCGCTTCATTTCGTCGCTCTCTCACTGTCACTCACAGCGATCTGTGCGTCACAGCGGGAGAGCGACGACCAAAAAATGAAGCTGGACATTCAGCAACGAGCGGCGACCTCACAGCAGGGGCCAGCTCGTTGCTGGATGTCACACACAGCGACAGCGACAGGACGTCGCTGCAACGTCACAGAAAATGGTGACATAGCAGCGACGTCATTGTCGCTGTGTGTGACACCACCTTAAGAATGATGGGTTGATCATTGAACAAGATATGTGGCTGGTGACTGCAGAAGTGGAATGTATTTCACATCGTTATTGGGTAGAATCAGTCTTCTTCTTCCTGGGAACCAGCAACTGGGATATCTGTATATGTGAATGTGACGCCCCTGCAGTAACCAGGTGTCACAAAAACAAGGTAACAATTAAGGTAACAGCTCGGGTCCTACATGACTGTGCCAGTGATTACACAAACATCAGCACACCAGGACATCTACACTCTCTGTACCCGGCTGGCAGCCTCACTTAGCCAGATGTCAGGGCTGGGTACTGTTAGATAACAGGCAGCCAACTAGGAAGAAGAGACCAGACCTGGGGGAGGAGATAGTGACCTGGGAAGTGTTAGTGAGCAGTCACAAAGGAAGTATTAGTCAGTCTGCTGTAAACAGTGAAAGAGGAAAGGTGTCAAGATAGACCACAGACTCTTGAGACACATAGAAGGAAAGAGACTGCAAAGAACCTGAGTAGTAAGAACAGCCACTGAGAGGAGGAAAGTAGCTGAAGAGGGAGAGAGCAAGCTCCAAGGTCAGAGGGATCCTGTGGGGTGGACATCCAGGGCTCACAGTACTTTACACTCAGGGGTGCAGATCCCCAGAACAGACACGGACTTCAGGCCCTCTGTTAACTCTGCCAGGCGGGTGGGTTTCCAGGACCTATCTGCCACCCTTTAATCTCCAAGGCATCAGCAGCAAAGTGGGACCGGGACACATATCCTTAAATAGTCCAAGCTGCCTGCGACAGGCCCCAGACACCTGGAGGACCTCTAAGTACTCCACGCCAGGGAGGACACACATACACAGGAGTGCACAGGTGGAGAGTGGCACCAGGTTGATAGGCACAGCCATCAGGATTCGGGCGCACCTGGAATCCAGTACGTCTCAGAGCACCGAACCAATAAATACCATCAAACTGCCCCCCTCTGTCTGGACTGACTTATTGCCGCGCGCCTCCACGTTAACCCCTTACCTACCCCTGGGGAAAGCCCTGCTCGCAGATGGCTCCACCATCCATGCTGCCCCATCCATCATCCCCAGTGGGAACCTGCAGTGGTGGCCCCATCATCCCTGGCCGTAAACCGCGAGTGGCGTAGTCGGACTTTTTATTTTATTTTTATTTTCCATTTAAACTGGTCGACGGTGCCCACGGTCCGGTACCCCTCAAGCCAAGGACCAACCGGATCCAAGCAGCCCAGCTGCCCCGGGGCGCGTCATGAATTTATTATGGAATTGCTTGGACTCAGCTTGACTCATGTTGTTTTCCTTTTTAAAGATTATTTTGTCTTACAGAGGTGCGGCACTACCATGGGAGCAGCTTGTGCCCCCTCGTATGCCAACTTGTTTCTCGGCAAGGGAAAGAACAATATTTCATGATGACGATACTTTGGCTGTGGAACAAGTTTTTTGTTGCCTGAGATGCATTGATGATTTCTTGTTTATATGGCAATGTACAAACCTGAGCTAGATGAATTCATAAGCAAACTAAAAAAAAAGTCTTAACATTGAATTAACACAGAAACCCCATCAAAAAAGGATTTAATCTTTTGGGGGAAATAGATACACAAGCATGGGATGGGAAAGCTGGTTGCTGAGTAAAAGATTTCCCTCTTCACCCAACTTTCTCATGCTCTGGTATACATCCTTCTATCAGCACCCATCTTTCCTGTGCTCTGCTATACATTTTTCTCTCAGCCACCAGCTTTCCCATGCTCTGATATCTTGGGAAAGCTGGGTACTGAGGGAAAGATGTATAGCAGAAGATGGGAAAGCCGGGTGCTGAGGGAAAGATGTACAGCAAAGAGTGGGAAAGCTGGGTGTTGAGGGAAGATGTATAGCAGAGCATGGGAAAGCCGGGTGCTGAGGAAAAGATATATAGCAATGCATGAGAAAGCTGGGTGCTGAGGGAAAGATGTATAACAGAGCATGGAAAGCTGGGTGCTGATGGAAAGACTTATAGCAGAGCATAGGAACGCTGGGTGCTGAGAGAAAGATAGAAAGTCACCAAAACCCTTAAATCACCATAAAAAGACACTCTAAAATTTACAAGCTTTATTGAAGTATATTAAAAATATAGCAAGGTAATAGATGTATATTAGGAAAATGATTATTTAGAAGAGTTTGGTCATATGAGAAGGGGTTACATTAGTAGTGGAAAACCTCTTTAAAGGGAACCTGTCACCAGATTTGGGGACTATCAACTGTGGCCACCACCAATGCGCTCTTATATACAGCATTCTAACATGCTGTATATAAGAGCCCGGGCCGCTGTGTAGTACGTAAAAATCACTTTATACTTACCTAAACGGTCGCTTTGGTGGAGTTGGGTGATATGGGCGTCTCCGTTCTCCGATGTCGGCGCTTCCTCTTTCGGCCATCTTTCTCGTCTTTCTCCTGAAGCTGGGGTGCATGACGAGTCTTACGTCATGCAGATGCGCCGGCATTGAGGTCCTGCGCAGGCGCACTATGATCTGCCCTGAGCAGGGCAGATCAAAGTGTTATAGTGCGCCTGCGCAGGATCGGCCAGTGTGTATGACGTAGGACGCGTCATACACACAGGCTTCACAAAGAGAATGAAGATGGCCGAAAGAGGAGGCGCCGGCACCAGAGAACGGAGACGCCCATATGACCCAACTCCACCACAGCGACCTTTTAGGTAAGTATTATAAAGTGATTTTTACGTTCTACACAGCAGCCTGGGCTCTTATATACAGAAGAATGCTGTATATAAGAGCCCACTGGTGGTGGCTGCAACTTATAGGCCCCAAATCTGCTGACATGTTCCCTTTAAATGTTTTTATTTCACTTGTAATTAGTAAGACATAGAACAGGCACTCTGAAAGCATCAATGGATATATATTGATAGTATATTGCCAATCCAAAAAATAGAATGAAAATGTTTTGGTCTCAAACAGGCCTTCATCAGTTCACAGATTGCTGTGAGAAATCTTCTTGGAGGGCTGGCGCAGGTGCAGACATTATTCACTGTGGTGGACACTGCATGTCTGAACCTATGCCAGCCGTCGAAACAGATATTTCACAGCAAACTGTGCACTGATGAAGGTCTGTTTGAGACTGAAACTTTTTCACTCTATTTTTTGGATTGCCAATATACCATCCAAAAAAACACCATTGATATTATCACCATATTGATGTGCCTGGTCTATATCTTCCAAGTTATAGGACTGGATCCTACCTGTGCATCTATACTAGAAGTGCCATGTTTTTCCGACATTGGATTGGGTCACTTGTATTGCTAAGTATTGAAACTCTGGAACTGAGCAGCATGTTGCACTATATGAGATAAGTGATTGCTATTGCCATAATATATAGTGTATAGGCTGTATATTCCTCTGACAGTGTTGGCTTATATTGCACTAAGTGTTCTCCATTTGGGAGATCATTCAATTTTATAGTCTCTGAAGGAGTTTAGTAAGTACATGCAACTTATTTACTTTGCTTATGAAGAATATATAGTCGTAATTATTTTGTGGAGCAATTTATAACTTATAGTTCCTTATTTTCCCCCTGGAATCATGTATACATTTCAAATTACTTCTCTTGACCTTGTTTTTTTACATCATCTGTTCTCTTCCTGAATTGTAAATGTTGTTATTTTTTACTGAATTTCAAATTGTTTTATTGTAAATTTGTAATGACATTATGAATTAATAAAGTAATATTATATTATTGATTAAAAAAATTGAATTAGTGTCTTGTTCTATACAAGATGCATTTCAATTGGTTATTGGGCCAAGTTGGTTATTTATTTAAGAAGCACCATATATACATTATTATGTGATTGCTCTACTACTTCACAGAGGCTTATTAAATACATAGCCCTTCCCTGAAGGCATATTGTTGGTTTCCTCCTCTGTTTCGCAATATTTCATTAATTGAGTTAGGTAGGAACTGGTTATACTCATTATGTGTCCCATTTCAGAGCCAACTCCCTCTATATTAAGTGGAAATAATATTGCCTATTCTTGTGATATTGGTTTTAGCTGTATTGCATTAATTAAAAGGTTGTTCCATGTTCCATATCTTATAAATATGTTAACGTGTATATACATCTTCTTAATCTAACTCGTGTTCTTTATTACTAGACATTATTAAAAAGACATGGGAGGGTCGAAATGTTTCTTCGTCACTCCTGTCATAAAACTTTTTGGCATCTCCTGTCAACTCTGTTTCACAATAAATATTTGCTTAATGCATTGTATCACTTAATCATAGGGGCAGACATATCATTGATTCAACCTGTTCAATTACCCAATAGGTAAAGGGGGTCATTTCCACCTGAAAACACGGGGCAATTATGCTTTATGATTAGCTTTTAAATGCCTAATGCCCAAATACTGTTCGTGCACAGGGGCCTTATTCTCTCTGTGTCCACCAGTGTACAGTGCAAAAGGACAACAGAAACTAGATTGTGCGTCTGTTCTCTTCTGCCATGGGTCTTGCATTTATCTTGGAAGCAATGATACCCAGAAAATGGTCTGAAGACCATGTTGGGAATACCATGAAGAGGCCTTCATGACGAAACGTCATACGAGTCCTATTCCTGAGATTATGGTGTGGGGTACCATAATGTTTATTGCACACAGTATCTTTTTTTCGTTAACAAGGATTATATACTCCATTTACTTGCACTTTCTCATTGAGTGTTCTCCAATTTAGCTAGAAAAGCCATGTTCAGGCAAGTGCATGATACCAGTGTGACGCCCTGGCAAAACCAGGTAGTCACAGAAGTAGTCCATCCTCCTTTGATACCACCAAAAACCCACACCCAAGTACAACACACAGCCATTAAAGCTTAGCCAGCCCCTCATGACAATAGGGACACACCAGTAGGCGGGATCAGACGGATGAGAATGCCCACCTAGGGGTCCTGAGGTGTCCAGAGAGGGAACACAGTAGTTAAAGTGGGGAGAAGTGTGCTGACAGTTGAGTTGTGGAGACGAGTGTTGACAGTAGTCAAGTGCAGACTCTGACAGTGGAGTCAGGGGTAGGGGCCCCTGGACTACCTGACTAGGTGGCAGACAGCAAACAAAGCCACAGGTGACGGAGATCCGGTCGTGGGAGACCTTAAGTGGACCGGGGCAGAGTTGTAGCCCGCCGATGCCGACAGCGGCAATCCGGTCCGGAGGCCGTGCACAGACGGGGTGCCAGGACCTTAGGACGAGGAAGGTTGCATGCCCCTTGTTAATTAACCAGCAGAGGACGAGGTTTCAGGCCTTGTTCTCCAGAAGCCCAGAGAGTGAAATGGAAGCCCAATGCGGGGGATAGGGTGTCCGTCAGAAGACACAGAGTGCAGGAGGAAGAGACTCCTGTTTGCTACATCCGGGTGTGGGACCCGAATACACCCGCCAAAGACGACCGGTCACTGGCAACTTGGTTTACCACTGGACTTGTGTGTGATTCTTAAAATGTGAGTACACCATTGATTCCCGGTCCAACCCGGTACGCCAAGTGCACCAAGGGCTCCGGGACTACGCCTCCCCTACCCATGGAGGGGATCCCATCTTGCTGCCCCGCTCCATTAGCCCCGGGCGCCCCATCACCAGGCAGCGGCGGTGTCACCATCCCTCACCGCAACCCATGGGTGGCGTCACTGACACAGCAATCCCCTGTAAATATCCCCTTCCGACGGTTGTGAGGACGGACGGCTGTGCGAGCCCGGGTCTGGTCACCACTCGAGCCGCAGCAGCGATCCCGGATCCGAGCGGCCCCAGAAGCGTCAGTGGCCCCCGCCCGCAACAACTGCCAACCGCACTTGTGTCCCAGTAGGTGTGAGCAGACAAGTTGTCTCCTGTCCACTCACCTTAAATACAAGTAGCATCAGGGTCGGTCTGGCCCTCCGGGGTAATGGGGAATCCCCCGGTAGACCCCGGGTCCTTAGTAGTCCCCCTGCACTTCACAAAGGGCCCCAGGCTGGTAAGCGCAGGCTGGGCTAAGGCAGGGGGCCCCATGCAGCACCACCAGCATCAGTGCTGAGGCCGCGGGACCGCCTGATTCGGCACTGCACTGCACCGGCAATGTCACAGTTAACAGATGTGGCCACGTCTGCTAACTGTGACGTCACGCAGCGCACCCTGCACTCAGCACTGATGCTTACTGAGGATCTGCGATCTGCTATGGAGCCTGGGTTGTGGCTAGATTCCAGTGGTTAGCACGACCTTCCTAGTGGGCGTGATCAGCTTAGTTGGGGGCGTGGTCATGTTTTCTCCCGTCCACTATATGGTACAAGGGGGAGTTTCTTCCTGGTATCAGCTATGTTGGCCCCACCCCTTCTTATTACATGAGAATGACATCAGCACAGGTCCTTTAGCCCACTGGGATTTAGATGCTACCATGGAGATTGCGGGCCGGATGGGAGACAAGCCGGGGGAAGATAAGAACTCCTCTAACAGGAGCCTGTTTTGCCCGCAGGCACTGGCCCTTGGATCTCTAGCCTATGGCGGTGGCTTTTTATCCTCACTGTGTTGACTGTTGCCTTCTGTCGGGTCTTGGGTGTTAGGAAACCCCTGGGGTTCCGGTCACTCTCGGATTTGACCGTTGTCGGCGGCTCCTAGCCTAGTCGGGGTCCGATGGCCCTGCCTTTGTGCTTGGTACAAATCTGCTCCCCGGCTCAGTACCAGCGGGCCACCGCCCGTCCCTGGTCCTACGGTTCCGCTGACTTGCACCACCTCCTGCAGACGGCCACCACCATCTGCCGACCTTGCTGACAGTGCCTGTGCTCCAACCCAGACACCAACAGTTTCTGTCCTCTCACTTTCAACTCCAACTCGAATCTGTCACTTTTCCCGCCTCCAGGCCTGTGAACTCCTCAGTGGGTGGTGTGGCGCCCTGGACTAGCCAGGTCATCACAGGTACTACAACACACACCCCCACCCTGAGACAGGCACATCAGCCAGACACAAAATCCTTGTTGCCTCCCTCCAGGGGCTGATGTCCACGCCAGGTGGGGTGGAGCCAGGCGGTTGGCCCCACTCACTGAGGAGTTCACAGTCCTGGAGGCGGGAAAAGGAAGTCAGTCAGGAGAAGAGTGAAGTGGTAGTAGAGGAGCAGACTGACCATGTCCGGGTGTGTGGCCCGGGCACCAAGAGCAAGGTTGGCAGACGGTGGTGGCCGTCTGCAGGAGAGGCAGATCAATGCGGAACCGTAGGACCGGGCACGGGCGGTGGCCCGCCGGTACCGAACCGGGGAGCGAAGTGAAGCCAGCAAACACAGGCAGGGCCTGCGGACCCCGACCAGGCTTGGAGCCACCATTAGAGGTGAAATCCGTCAGTGACCGGAACCCCAGGGGTTTCCTAACAGCCAAGACCCGATTGAAGGCAACCGTCCAACCAACAGAAGGAAATACAGCTACCGCCACAGCTAGAGTTCCAAGGGCCAGAGCCTGCGGGCAAAAGGGCTCCTCCGGCACATATATACGCTGGGGAGTGGGTTACCGGTGGGAATCCATCAGGACCGAACATACACAAAGGTGTAGGGAAAGGCAGCCACCACTAACCGTCCAGGAGAAGCCACAGCAGCCGGCTGCGGGACCCGTCCATCCAGCCGTTTGGTTTACCAGAGACTTTGCGTACCTTTGTGGCTAAGTGAGTACTACCGTGCCGTCCGGCACCGCGCTGCGCAGTCCAAGCGACCCTGCACCTATCCAACCCTGCCTCCCCATTATCTCACCGGGCCCCGGGACCACCAACCCCTGCCCACGAAGGGGGAAAACAACATCCCAGCTGCTTCCTGCCATCGCTCCCGGGATCCCCGTCACCAGCAGCGGTGATGTCCAACATCACCACAACCCGTGGGTGGCGTCACGGACCAAATCCCCAAACCAAACTACCCCCCTTTCACTCATGGGCGAGGAGCGCCGCTCGAGTCCCCAGATCCAGCTCACTGCTCGAGCCACTGAGCAGCCATCGCAGCAGCACCGGACCCGAGCGTTAGCGAGCGCAGCGGCGTCCTTCCCCGCCCGCGACAGGTGGGCCAACCGCCTGGCTCCGCCCCACCTGGTGTGGACATCAGACCCTGGAGGGAGGCAACAAGGGTTTTGTTTGGCTGATGTAGACTATCCAGGGGAGGGGGTGTGTGTGATGTTATGTTTGTGACTACCTGGCTAGTCCAGGGCGTCACATATGACATGTATGTGCCTGTGTGTCTGTGTATTAGTGCTTGTCTATGAGTGGACCTGACTCTGCTATGTGTGCATGTATGACATGCTTGCGCCTGTGTGTCTGTTTATTGGTGCTTGTCTGAGTTGGCCTGACTGTGCTATGTGAGCATGTATGACATTTATGTGCCTGTGTGTCTGTGTATTAGTGCTTGTATATGAGTGGGCCTGATTGTGCTATGTGTGCATTTATGACAAAAAATAAAACGTGATGAACAGCTGAAAATACCTGAGCCATAATAAAAGACGAGCTTCATGCATTAAACACCACACGTTACAAGTATAAAAATAAAACCATTTAAAACCACAGGGTATGAAACCCCAATAAGACCATCAGTCACCCAGCTACAATATAAACAATGTGAAAAACTGGAACCCCAGAAAAGTCAACAATTCTGCACAATAAACAATGCAAAATGAAAGGCATCAATAGTGTGCAACGCACGTACAAATAATCATGACTGCAAAATCAGGTCTGTTACACCCAAAATCCACATGATATGGCATATTAACTAACATAGCCAAGGGTAACATAGAGGATGAAATACCCTATGGTACCTCAAGGTGTATATGGAGAAGGTCCACAGCAAAATGAGAAGGTCCACAGATAACAATGGCTGGGGACTAAAGGTCCAGTCACACTAAGCAACTTACCAGCGATCCCAACAACGATAGGGATCGCTGGTAAGTTGCTAGGAGGTTGCTGGTGAGATGTCACACTGCGACGCTCCAGCGATCCCACCAGCAACCTGACCTGGCAGGGATCGCTGGAGCGTCGCTACACGAGTTGCTGGTGAGCTCACCAGCAACCAGTGACCAGCCCCCAGCGCCGCGTGGAAGATTCTGCGCTTGGTAACTAAGGTAAATATCGGGTAACCAACCCGATATTTACCTTGGTTACCACCAGCGCACGCGGCTACACGTGCAGAGAGCAGGGAGCAGCGCACACTGAGCGCTGGCTCCCTGCTCTCCTAGTTACAGCACACATCCGGTTAATTACCCGATGTGTGCTGCAGCTAAATGTGCACAGAGCAGGGAGCAGCGCACACTGCTTAGCGCTGGCTCCCTGCTCTCCTAGCTACAGCACACATCGAGTTAATTAACCCGATGTGTCCTGCAGCTACATGTGCACAGAGCAGGAGCCGGCACTGACAGTGAGAGCGGCGGAGGCTGGTATCAAAGGTAAATATCGGGTAACCAAGGACAGGGCTTCTTGGTTACCCGATGTTTACATTGGTTACCAGCCTCTGCAGAAGCCGGCTCCTGCTGCCTGCACATTTAGTTGTTGCTGTCTCGCTGTCACACACAGCGATCTGTGCTTCACAGCAGGACAGCAACAACTAAAAATGGCCCAGGACATTCAGCAACAACCAACGACCTCACAGCAGGGGCCAGGTTGTTGCTGGATGTCACACACAGCAACATCGCTAGCAACGTCACAAAAGTTGTTCGTTAGCAGCAATGTTGCTAGCGATGTTGCTTAGTGTGACGGGGCCTTAACCCCACACATATTGTTTACTGTGCAGCATTAATAACTTTACTGGGGTTCCAGTTTTTCACATTGTTTATATTGTGGCTGGGTGATTGATGGTCTTATTGGGGGTTTCATACCCCGTGATTTTAAATGGTTTTATTTGTATACTTGTAAAATGTGTGGTGTTTAGTAAAGTTTTTTCATTGTCATTTATTAGTGGTGTACTCTATAGATACAGCTCTGTCAAAAATTAAGAGACCACTACAAAATGTTCAATTTTTCTGATTTTTCGCTTTATATGTTTGAGTAAAATGTAAATTGTTCTTTTATTCTATAAAACTACTAACAACTTCTCCAAATTTGGTTTTTATTCATGATCATTATTGTAGTATTATTAGGTCACTATGTGGTCTGGTCATGTGGTGTTGGCATTTTGCTCTTGTATGTGGTTGTTTTTGGTCACTATGTGGTGGTAATATGTGGTCCGGTCACTCTATGGTGGTATTTCTCCCTTGTATGTGGTATTATTCGGTCACTATGTGGTCTGGTCACAGTGTGGCGGTTTTTCTCCCTTGTATGTGGTTCTATTCATTCACTATGTGGTGGTAATATGTTGTCTGGTCATGGAGTGGTGGTATTTCTCCCTTTTATGAGGTTGTATTCGGTCACTATGTGGTGGTAATATGTACAGTAGTCTGGTCACAGTGAGGTGGTATTTTTCCCTTGTATATGGTGGTATTGGTTTTGGTACAGTGGATTGTGTTGTGTATGGAGGTCACATTTTCTCTCTATCAATAAGTGAAGATTATACGAGCAGCTGCGGTCTCCTGCGTTCACCTGCAGAGGAGACTTGTGGACCTGCAGGTCAGGACTCACTGCGTTCAAGACGCAGTGAGTCCTGATCGTGGGCACATACCCTGAAGGACATAATGGCTAACGGGTATTTGCATGTAGCTGTAAGGTGGGCCCCTAGATTCAATTCCCCTGGTGGGCCCCAGACACCCCAGTCCGACCCTGAGTAGCATACAGTAAATCTAAAAATCTACACACCTCTGTTATAAAGATTTTTGTCATATACAATAAGACATTCCAAGAAGGATCATTTCAGAACTTTTTCCACCATTAAAATGTCACTAAATCCAATGACAAACTGAACTCAATTTAAAGGGAACCTGTCAGATGCAATATGCACCTAGAACCATGAGCAGTTCTGGGTGAATATTGCTAATCCCTGCCTAACTGTCCCTGTATACACTAGCATAGATAAAGAGATCTTTAGAAAAAGTATTTATAAAGATCCTTCATTATATGCTAATGAGGACAACGAATAGTCACAAGGGCATTAGTTCCCTTGGCTAGTCGGCCCCCATAGAATGTTAATGAATGCGCAGAGTCAGAGGCATGGCCGCGCTCACCTCTGCTTCCACCGCGCCCCCGACACTGGATTTCGGCTCAGTGCGCATGATTGCCGGACTTTACATAGTTACTTAGGTTGAAAAAAGACCTAGGTCCATCTAGTTCAACCTTCCTCCACCAGTTCTACATTTGGTCACTAAGTCATTTATAACAAACAATGTTTTGTGTACTGAGGAAATCATCCAGCCCTTTTTTAAAAGCAGTTATAGTATCTACCATTACTACCTCTTGTGGTAGGGCATTCCACAGTCTGACTGCTCTAACTGTAAAGAACCCCTTTCTATTTGGCTGTCGGAATCGCTTTTCTTCCACTCGCATTGAGTGCCCCCTGGTCCTTAGTATTGTCTATGTCAGAAATAAGTCATGTGCCAGTCCTTTATATTGACCACATATGTATTTATACATATAAATGAGATCTCCTCTGAGACGTCTTTCTTCTAAGCTAAACATATCTACCGTAACTTTTTCAACCGGTCATCATATGGGAGGCCTTCCATTGCTTGTAGTAGTCTAGTTGCCCGCCTTTGAACTGAGTCTAACTTCTGAATGTCCTTTTTAAAATGTGGAGCCCAAAACTAGATCCAATATTCTGATCATGCGCACTATGAAGCCAAGTGTACGCGTCTCGGCTTAAAACTGGTGTAGTGCACATGACCGAAAGTGCCGGGGCATGACCGGAAGTGCCGGGGCATGACCGGAAGTGCCGGGGCATGACCGGAAATGCCGGTGCATGACCGGAAGTGCCGGGACATGACCGGAAGTGCCGGGGCATGACCGGTTGTGCCGGGGCATTCTGATCATGTGCACTGACCCTAAGCCTGGCATTCTGAGGTGGTGCAATGAACACAGGCACATGCATCACTAATAAAAATAACAACTCTAAAATAGTGTGGTGGCATAAGAATGAATACATTCTTATAACTGGGGATGTACTGTAGTTGAGTTCAAAATTAACACACCACACTTGACCCTTTTATGACCGTTGACATATATTTCATAGTTTCATATTGTGTAAGGTTGAAGGTAGACTTAAGTCCATCAAGTTCAACCCATGACCTAACCTAACGTTGATCCAGAAGGCAAAAAAAAATCATGCGACAGACACTAAGCGCCATGTTACAAGAAAAAAATTCCTTCCCATATCCACATACCGCAATCAGACTAGTTTCCTTGATCAACGCCCCATCACAAAATCTAGTGCACATAACCAGTAATATACAGTCATATGAAAAAGTTTGGGCACCCCTATTAATGTTAACCTTTTTTCTTTACAACAATTTGGGTTTTTGCAACAGCTATTTCAGTTTCATATATCTAATAACTGATAGACTCAGTAATATTTCTAGATTGAAATGAGGTTTATTGTACTAACAGAAAATGTGCAATCCGCTTTTAAACAAAATTTGACCAGTGCAAAAGTATGGGCACCTCAACATAAAAGTGACATTAATATTTTGTAGATCCTCCTTTTGCAAAAATAACAGCCTCTAGTCGCTTCCTGTATCTTTTAATGAGTTCCTGGATCCTGGATGAAGGTATATTTGACCATTCCTGTTTACAAAACAATTCCAGTTCAGTTAAGTTTGATGGTCGCCGAGCATGGACAGCACGCTTCAAATCATCCCACAGATGTTCAATGATATTCAGGTCTGGGGACTGGTATGGCCATTCCAGAACATTGTAATTGTTCCTCTGCATGAATGCCTGAGTAGATTTGGAGCGGTGTTTTGGATCATTGTCTTGCTGAAATATCCATCCCCTGCGTAACTTCAACTTCATCACTGATTCTTGCACATTATTGTCAAGAATCTGCTGTTACTGAGTTGAATCCATGCGACCCTCAACTTTAACAACATTCCCGGTGCCGGCATTGGCCACACAGCCCCAAAGCATGATGGAATCTCCACCAAATTTTACTGTGGGTAGCAAGTGCTTTTCTTGGAATGATGTGCTTTTTTGCCTCCATGCATAATGCCTTTTTGTATGACGAAACAACTCAATCTTTGTTTCATCAGTCCACAGGGCCTTCTTCCAAAATGTAACTGGCTTGTCCAAATGTGCTTTTGCATACCTCAGGCGACTCTGTTTGTGGCGTGCTTGCAGAAACGGCTTCTTTCGCATCACTCTCCTATACAGTTTCTCCTTGTGCAAAGTGCGCTGTATTGTTGACCGATGCACATTGACACCATCTGCAGCAAGATGATGCTGCAGGTCTTTGGAGGTGGTCTGTGGATTGTCCTTAACTGTTCTCACCATTCTTCTTCTCTGCCTTTCTGATATTTTTCTTGGCCTGCCACTTCTGGGCTTAACAAGAACTGTACCTGTGTTCTTCCATTTCCTTACTATGTTCCTCACAGTGGAAACTGACAGTTTAAAATCTCTGAGACAACTTTTTGTATCCTTCCCCTGAACAACTATGTTGAATAATCTTTGTTTTCAGATCATTTGAGAGTTGTTTTGAGGAGCCCATGATGCCACTTTTCATAGGAGATTCAAATAGAACAACTTGCAAGTGGCCACCTTAAATACCTTTTCTCATGATTGGATACACCTGCCTATGAAGTTCAAAGCTCAATGATGTTACAAAACCAATTTAGTGCTTTCGTAAGTCAGTAAAAAGTAGTTAGGAGTGTTCAAATGAAGAAATTAATAAGGGTGGCTATACTTTTGCATCGGTCAAATTTTGTTAAAATGCGGATTGCACATTTTCTGTTAGTACAATAAACCTCATTTCAATCCAGAAATATTACTGAGTCCATCAGTTATTAGATATATGAAACTGAAATAGCTGTTGCAAAAACCCAAATTGTTATAAAGAAAAAAGGTTAACATTAATAGGGGTGCCCAAACTTTTTCATATGACTGTATTTTTCACTAAAGACATCCATGTCTCTCTTAAATTTTAGTAGTGAATCAACCATTACAACATTATGTGGCAGAGATTTCCATAATCTCACTGCTCTCACAGTAAAGAATCTGTGTCTGTGATTAAGCCTCCTTTCCTCTAACCGTAGTTGATGCCCCCTTGTCCCCGTCGCAGTCCTAGGTGTAAAAAGATTATTAGAGAGATGTCTGTACTGTCCCCTCATATGCTTGTACATTGTAATAAGATCGCCCCTAAGCCTTCATTTTTCAAAGCTGAATAACCTGTCTTAGTATTTTCTTCCACCCATTTCTTTAATAACCTCGGTTGCTCTTCTCTGCACCCTCTCCAGTTCAGCCATGTCCTTCTTATATACCGGAGACCAAAATTGTACACAGTATTCTAAGGCGGGCTTTGCACATTACGACATCGCATGCCGATGCTGCGATGTCGAGTGTGATAGTCCCCGCCCCCGTCGTACGTGCGATATCTTGTGATAGCTGCCGTAGCGAACATTATCGCTATGGCAGCTTCACATGCACTCACCTGTCCTGCGACGTCGCTCTGGCTGGCGAACCGCCTCCTCCCTAAGGGGGCGGGCCGTGCGGCGTCACAGCGACGTCACACGGCAGGCGGCCAATAGCAACGGAGGGGTGGAGATGAGCAGGATGTAAACATCCCGCCCACCTCCTTCCTTCTCATAGCAGCCGGGACGCAGGTAAGGTGATGTTCCTCGCTCCTGCGGCTTTACACACAGCGATGTGTGCTGCCGCAGGAACGAGGAACAACATCGTACCTGTCGCTGCACAGGCATTATGGAAATGTCGGAGACTATACCGATGATACGATAACGACGCTTTTTTTGCGCTCGTTCATCGTATCAAAAAGGTTTTACACACTACGACATTGCGAGTGACGCCGGATGTGCGTCACTCTCGATTTGACCCCACCGACATCACGCCTGCGATGTCGTAGTGTGCAAAGCCGGCCTAAGTGTGGTCGCACTAGTGACTTGTACAGTGGTAAAACTATATTCTTCTCATGAGCGTCTATGCCTCTTTCAATGCATCCCATTATCTTATTAGCCTTGGAAGCTGCTGCCTGACTCTGGTCAGTAAAATTGAGTTTGTTGACCACCCATACACCCGTCTTTTTCAGTGACAGTTTTACCCAGTGTTTTATAATTAAATACATAGTTATACATTTTATTTCCTCTGCCCAAATGCATGACCTTATATTTATCTACATTAAACTTCGATTGTTATTTCTCAGCCCAGGACTCCAGCCTACAAAAATCCCTCTGCAATATTAAATTATCCTCCTCTGTATTACTTTGCGTAGTTTAGTATCATCTACAAATATTGAAATTCGACTCTCAATGCCACCTACACATTGTTTTTTTAAAAATGATTTATTTATTTATTTTTTTTAAAAACTGCATGTGGTCCCTTCTCATTTTGATACACACCCAAGACGAGCGCACGGCTGAGGGCTGCAGCTTGTAGCCGTATGTCTTATCTGTACTGGGTATAATAATATGGGAGGCCCTACGCGAATTTTGTTTTTAAATTTATTTAGTTTTACACCATGATATGGACCCGCAGTCAGAGTCTGTGATTGGTTGCAGGCAGACGCTGTCTCACTGGCTGGGGGCGCGTCTGACTGCAACCAATCACAGATGCCAGCCGGTAAGTGGGGGAAGCAATGCATATAGATTAGCGATAATGAGCGGCCCCAGAAGAAGAATGAGCGACCCATAAACAGTTACAGCCGCGCCGGTCCCAGATAATTGGCCGGAGTTCACTGAGAATTCTGGGCCCGGGTCTGACACTCGGGTACGTTTAAAACAACGCGGATCCGGACTTTTACAGTCTGGGTCCACCCATCATTGCTCATGAACCCATGTTGATTCTGGGTCATGAGATTATTCTTCTTGAGATACTCCAAGATGGTATCTGTTAGGAAACCCTCAAGGATTTTACCCACAGTAGAGGTTAAACTTACCGGCCTAAAATTACCAGGCTCAGATTTTGTCCCCGTTTTGAATATTGGCATTACATTTGCTATACGCCAGTCCTGTGGTACAGTTCCAGTTATTATGGAATCTGTGAAGATTAAAAATAATGGTCTGTCTGTTGAGGAGGACCTTTTTATCAAATACTTAATTAACCTCTTAACAAGGGATTGTGGGAAATATGTCGATTTGCCTTACATAATTCAGGTTTCAGATCATACACATGACACAGATATAAAGATGGCCGCCATTTCCTGTTATCCACACCTTGCTTGGAATGCAAGGAATGTCCAGATGAAAGAAGACCACCATATAAGGGAAGACCCCTGGTCAAGCTAGAAGACCAACCCAAAGATCAGATGACATTACAGACCAAACCATCAGCATGGATCCACTAAATGACGTCCCTCCCATCGTCATGGTTTCATGCACTGGTCAGACCCGCCCATCAACAGCAACACGGATCTCCCCATTCGCTAGCCCATGAACTGTCCCACTAAATGGGCATATCTGAACTTGTGTACGCCCCTAGCCTATATCAAGAGGACGCATGAGTCTCCTCAGTCTGTTTGGTGCCATCTTTACTGTGACCAAGAAGAGACTTCATATCCGACTGTGTCTGTTATGAATTCTTTTATGCATGCACTTGGTATATACCAATTCGGCCAGGCAGTAGGCAACTAGTGATCTCTGGTTAAGAGTTCACCTTAACATTATTGGTGCCCAACGTGGAGCCAATAGACGGAGACACCTGAAATCCTGATGAACCGGCAACTGGAATGGCATGATGTGCTGGACACCCCAGGAAATTGATCACTTCCTAACGAGAGTATGGTAGGTCTGCTGATTTTTCATAATCTGTAGTCTTCCCGTGGTCTCGGTGGGGTGTGTGGCACTGATTGCCTGACTGTGTCCGGTTTGTTGGGGTATCTGTTGACGGGCAGACGGGTCTCACGGCTATTGGCCATATTAATCTCGGAAGAACCGTCACGTGTTCAGTTGCCTGCTGCCTGTTTGTCTCAAGGGGAGATTGACTTGTGGTTAAAAGAGCAAGTGGGTTTGTGAGCAGTGTCTGGAAACAAAAAGGATATTGTCTGTCACATGGTTTGTAGTTGCCTGTGATATGGTTTGTGGGTTTTTTTTGTAGTGCCAAGCTCAGACTGAGTGCAGAGCTTTTTGTAGTGCCAAGCTCAGACTGAGTGCAGAGCCAGATGTAAGTGCCAAGATCAGCTAGACTTAAGTGCAGAGCCATATGTAAGGGCCCAGCTTTGGCTAGACTGAGTGCAGAGCCTTACGTTATACATAAATCTAACCTTTTTAAACTGTTTTCCTGGAGTGAATTGGCTGGTATAGACACCTTGTAGCCAGGGGTGACACCATTGGTGTCTTTGTGAATTACAGAATGCAGAAATCAGACAGGGACCACATGACAGAGTAAGGAAGGATTTGGAAGTGTATGCTGCAAACCCTAGGCTTTCTTTAGTGTTTCAGTTGTGTCATCTCCCCATCTCTTTGTTTGTCTGTTATTCTTATCTTGGTATGCATAGAGAAAGATTGCTTGTTTGGTGTTGTTTATCTTCAGAGGAAGATGGAGAAATTGATGAAGTTGTGTGTAGTTGTAGTCGGAAAAAATTCGGAAACCATGTGCTATTTTTGGTTGCAGCCATTTTAGGTCAGATTTTAAAATGGTGGACGAAGCACATGGCTGAGGCATGATTGAAACAAAGACAGGAAGTGAGGGGGGGGGGGTGTGAAGACCATGTGCTCTGTAAATGTTTGAACAAAGACTGGGTGGACTATTATATACTTAGACAGAAAAATAAGGGGTTTTTTTATCTACAATGAGACTTAGATCGTGTGTGTGTGTGTATAAATATATATGTATAAGTACAGACTATAGAAAATGGGGAGACAGAGTTTGAGTAGATGTGAGGTTAGTTTTCCCTTTTCTCTGCCACATGTCTCTACAGATTTTAAAATGGTGGACGAAGCACATGGCTGAGGCATGATTGAGACAAAGACAGAGAGTTAGTCGGGGGATGTGCAATGGATTGGATGGAGTACTATATACTTAGACAGAAACATGAGTGTTTTTAACTGAAGTTGGATCAGGACTATAGATATCTGAATGTGTATATGATATATATAAATGTATGTGTGGTGTGTATGTATAAAATCCAGACTATAGAATATAGGGGGAAATAGTTGAGAAAAAAAAAAAGTTTCCCTTCCCCTTCCCCCCACATGATGCTGCAATCCCAACAAAGAGAAGGAAATCACGTGCTGTGGGGCCATTTTCTATAGGCCTCAGTGGAGCTGACAAAACTGCAGCCACTGAATAACATGAAGTGTTAGTAAATGTTTATAGCACTAAAAGATGGAATATTGACTGATTGGGACGTTGTGGAAGACACTTAATATAGATCCAGTGTGCAGGTTGGATTGAGTCAGGACAGTCAAACGGAGGAATATCTTATTAATTAGTAAGCAATCAAATTAGAAAAAAAACCTTTAAATAACGTACCTTTGCAGTAGAGGTCATGATAAAGAAGTAAATAATAAATATTTCCGTTATGGATCTGATAGATTTATCCTGAGAGTTGCATGTTTTAAAAAATAAAAATAAACAAATAAATCAACAGAAGAAGGGAAATTTGACTTGTCTCCTGCAGCTGAAGAAGCCTCTTTCCATCTGGTTTTGGGGGGAGGAGCAATCTTAAAAACTTGTGGAACAGGGTTTTTTTTGTCTCCCCTTGGAATCTATTGTGAGAGCAGTCCAAGAGGAAAAAAAAGGGGGCTTCCTGCATTTAATTCATTGCAAATTATATTGGAAAAAGGTCATTGACAATAGTTTTATTTTACTAATTTTATCCCAAAGAAATAACAGTCAACTGTGGCATGTTTACATTCATTGATAGCTTTTCAAGCATAGAAGTCTGTTCGATAATTTTTCTATGGCAAATCAACATTTTGTTTTCCCACATGGCCAGTTTATTTGTTCTAGATTCTTTTATCCCTTCAAGTTATAGGACAGTATCACAGAGATGCTGATAATCTCCTCAATGTTTCAAAAATGAACGCCCCTACATCCAATATCCAGAGGTTGTGCTACATTATAGTTAATAATAATAATATAATTATTAATATATATTTATTAATAATTACAATAATTTATTTTAAGGAATGTGGATGATTTATGGAATTCTGTGTTTTATATTTAATGTATTGAATAATCTGCTTTCTTTTTATAGAAAGAATGATTGCAGTGCAGATTTCTGTGGTTCAAGCAAAGGTTATAAAAGCCATTGAAAGGGTTTTCCATTATTAAGTTACAGATAAAAACAATATTTCTGCTGTTCCTGATTAGGTACAATCTATACAATGTGACTTTCATGCCTAAATGTAGAGCTCTGGGGCCACACACTTTTTGAATCTAATTATGTTTTGGATAATAGATTCAAAAAGGGGGGGAAGATGATGTGGAAAGTCACACGTATTATTTAAGGTTTTAATTTGTTCATCAATTGGGTTTTTCTATTAAGTTTTCTTTATATTTTTATCTGTAAGGAGGATACAGCAGTCAGACATATCTCATGATTGCTCTGATGTAACAAGAATTGTAAGGTTTTGAACATGTCTCAGATGAGGCCATTGCTAATGCAGATTTTGAGTTTTTCCGTAGATAGATCCAGATACCAAGATGCTGGTTGATTCTGCACTGGATATGCTGAGGTTACACAACATGAGGTAATAAAAATCAAACCACTCCTCTCTCATCGGAATAGGAGAACGAGTTGAAGATTTGCGATCACTGTGGTTTGTAGAGCGGAAAGGGGTAAGATAGTCAAAATGTGGATATAGGCAGCAGCCGGAGGAGATGCTCGCACAGGTGCACAACAAAGAAGCAGTGAATGGGCCTAGAGTTGAGAGTCCTTTACCAATGCAGACCAGTACCAGTACCTTGGTGGCTCCTGTCACGTCGTCCGTGACATTGGTCACTCCTTGTGTTCTTAAATCCTTACAGGAACAAGCGATTCAGCAAGGAACGGCGTGTGAGACGCAGGGAGCCAGTGACTGAGGAAGGTCTGTGGATAAAGGGCGGTAAGCTTTGTCTGCCATGAGCGTTCTACTCAATAATGGCCCAGGTAACCCATGTGACAAAGGTGTTGGGATGGACAAGATATGGGCGGCACCACTGCTTCAGTACCCAGGTGGCCAGACACATCCAGTCTTGTAAGACGTGTGCCTATTAAGGTAGAAAAAACTGTAAAGACCTCGTAGAAACATCCCCCTCATCCGCTCTACTGCTCCGGTGATTGCAGATTAGTCATATACATCTACCATGAGTAGGTTTATATGAGTTTTGTGCGTGTTGAGTGAATTTCTTTTCAGGCCTGCTCTGAAACATATCCAGTGTGGAAAACGTTACTGCTGAAAAACTCATGGTGCTGGTGCTATGTAAAAATGGAGTTCCTAAAAAGCGGTAAAAGAACATATTCTATAGCAGAGGTCACTATAGAGATCAGTACCTGATGAACCCATCTGCCATTGTGAAGAAGGGAGAAACGCGTTGGGCTTCTTTCAAGCTAAATGTCTGACAAATATGCGTTTATTTTATTAGCCTGAGTGAGAATTGTACAGTGGAGAGTCTGTGATTGGACGAGATCTCCTCATGACTTTACCTGGCCTTATTATTATATTTATACAGTGGGTACATGTTATACATGTGAGATATTTCATTTATTTTAGGGTTTGGTCCTTCAATTTTGCTGTATCATATTGATTTAAGCTACCAAACAGCTATGTAAATACAGAGTGTGAATATTTAATCTTTGGGAATGAATTGGATATATATACTTGCATATTGACGCCTCTTTATCCCCTGTATCTCACGGTTTCTATATTCCCTCACTGACATTAGCAGCACGTATTAGCTTAGCAGTGTAGGGATAGGGAGGGTGAGCCGTCGGTGAGCGGGGGCGCCAATTCGCCTTATAGGGTGCCGACCTCCGCTGCGAGGTAGGGAGAGTTTAGGGCTATTGCCCCAATCCCTGCCCCCTCCTTTATTGGAATATTTAATTGTGTCTATACTCACATGGGTGTATGTTGTTTGGAATTTTAATGATTATAACATAAACATGTAACGATCCACAAGATAATGGTGGACGCTGGCAAATCATGTAACAAATTTTCCTTTTTCTTAATAATTAGATCTTTATATAAGATATTTTTGGTTTAGCACCTACAATGTGATTATATTTCTCACAGATACTTTAGATACAGTGTGATATCCTGACCAGTGATGTACGAGCTTTATACAACTGCCTATATAGTGTGTTAAACATGTGTATCCTCCAATTCCAGATCCTAAATCAGTGTCAGGAGCACGTGGTCTCCAGCCAGGAGACTGGGTGATCCTAAAAAGACAAGTCAGAATGAGCCATGAGTCAGAATCAGATGGGCCGATCCAGCTTTTCCCAACCACAGCGACTTCCATGAAGCTTGAGGGAAAACCCAGACAACAGCGGCTGTAAAGAGTCCATCGTACCAGCAGAATGAGGGTCAGAACACACATAGTGCTGGATTATCTCACATAGAACCTTAGGGAGAATTTCTAGATTGGGGATGAAACATGGGAAATAACCATGATAAGGGAACAATGGGTACAGGAACATTATACAAATAAGGGCTCATGGTGGAAAAAACATTATCTGACCTGAACCAGCTCATTAGTTTGAGGATGTAAGTGACTTTTTAAGGGTAACATACACTTGTAGGTAACTGGTATTGTCTTATTTGTTGGTATTTGAAGCCGTAAAAGTGCTACTCTGTGTTACTGAAGGTAATCGGATCCATGCATAAGGGAAATCTTGTTAAAGGCCTCCTGGTGGTAGATTGGGGACCCAAGACAAGAAGAGATCCATTAGTGTTGTGATACAATTAGGTGTATTAAGGTAGAAAAGTCTCGAAGACGCGGACATCACTTGGATATTGACTGAGAATCAGTCTTTCAGAAACAGTAATGCTAAAAGCTGCAGCATAACAGTAAGAAGCTTATTCTTACAATTGCCTTACTCTTTCTAATCGATTAATCTCAAAATCTGAGTAAGCTCTTCAGCATTAAATAGTCTGTTCTAAGGACTGGGACATTACCTGTGCCTCTGTGAACTGTGTGTGTGGGATGTGATCAACTCTGATCAGCAGTCTGTACCAGCGGGGGCAAAGGCTTAGCATTGGTTGTATAGCGGATAGAAAAATGAAAAAGGGTTGCAGTTAAAGCATTAGAGCTGATTTGTTAGAGGACCATGGTAGGGTCAGAAGGTTAATAAAGTATTTAGGGGGGACTGTTGAGGAGGACCTTTTTTATCAAATACTTAATTAACCTCTTGACAAGGGATTGTGGGAAATATGTCGATTTGCCTTACATAATTCAGGTTTCAGATCATACACATGACACAGATATAAAGATGGCCGCCATTTCCTGTTATCCACACCTTGCTTGGAATGCAAGGAATATCCAGATGAAAGAAGACCACCATATAAGGGAAGACCCCTGGTCAAGCTAGAAGACCAATCCAAAGATCAGATGACATTACAGACCAAACCATCAGCATGGATCCACTAAATGACGTCCCTCCCATCGTCATGGTTTCATCCACTGGTCAGACCTGCCCATCGACAGCAACACGGATCTCCCCATTCGCTAGCCCATGAACTGTCCCACTAAATGGGCATATCTGAACTTGTGTACGCCTCTAGCCTATATCAAGAGGACGCATGAGTCTCCTCAGTCTGTTTGGTGCCATCTTTACTGTGACCAAGAAGAGACTTCATATCCGACTGTGTCTGGTGTGAATTCTTTTATGCATGCACTTGGTATATACCAATTCGGCCAGGCAGTAGGCAACTAGTGATCTCTGGTTAAGAGTTCACCTTAACATGTCTATCACTGTGCTTAATTCCTGCAGTACTCAGGGGTGTTGCCATCATGGGGATTTCTCTACTTTAGTGATTCTGAGGCGGTGCCGTACTTCCTGCTGGGTTAAGCAAGTGACAACTAATGGGGAATTTATTGTATCCCTTATCACTTCATCTGTCATGGGATTTTGTTGTAGAAATACTGTTGAAAAATAAGAAGTTGCAGATTGGCCTTTCCTTCATCCTCCTCCACCATTTCACCCAGACTATTTTTGAAGGGGACAACACTATCATTTTTGAGTTTCTTACTGTTTATGTACTTGAAGAATAATTTTGAATTATTGTTACTTTCTCTGGCAATAAGTCTCTCTGTGTCAATCTTTTCTGCCTTGATTTGTTTTTTACAGATTTTATTTAATTTTCTATAATTATTTAATGCCTCCTCACGATCCCCTTGCTTTAATTCTCTAAACGCTTTCTCTTTGTCATTTATTGCACCCCTTACAGCTCTATTTAGCCATAGTGGTTCCCTCCTATTTCTAACCTGTTTATTCCCATAGGGTATATACTGTGCACAGATCATATTCAATAAGCTTAAAAAAGTGTACTATTTGCTTTGTGTAGTTTTATTTCTCAGAACATTGTCCAAGTTTATGGCACTAAGTTTATTTCTTATACTTTGAAAAAATTTCCCTGTCATTTGATATTTGTCCTGAGGAAGGGGGCTGTGACCCTTGAAACGCGTAGACTTGTATCTCCTGTTTGAGTAAAAAGACATGGATTTTTAAAGGGAAGGTGCCGCGTTTTTTTATTTTTGTATTAAAAATAGTGATTATGAAATCAAGTATTTTTAATACAAAATTAAAATCACTGCTTATTTAGTTTTTATTTCATTCTAATTTTACTTGAGGCACTGGGGGCTGCCATGCTTGATTTGCTGTGTGTGTAACGACAGTTACTCACTCCTTTCTGGCAGCCTCTGTGCATAGACTCTGATAGTCGGAATCCGACCCCTAGGCTTAATACAGGAGAACTCCCTGCTGTGAAATGGACGCGCCCCCTGGGCTGTCCAGATCACAGCAGAGGGAGGAGATCAGCGCCATCTTTATCCAGCTCACAGAGGTCATGCTGTGTGCTGCCCCTCCCCCCCGCCGCCAATGCTACCATCTCCAATGACACCCCCACGCTCTCCCCCCATGGCCTGTCACCTATCAGCCTGTGTGAGTAGTGTACGGCCCCCCTCCCTCCCCAGGGGCAGCGGGTGTGCTTGTGTGTGTGTGTGCGTGGCAGACCATTGTGTGGGCGTATGGCAGAGCATTTTTGGGCGTGCATGTGATAGAGCATTTTGTGAGTGCGTGTGGCAGAGGATTTTGTGTGTGCGTGCGTGGCAGAGCACTGTGCATGCATAGGAGAGCTTGTGTGTGCGTGCATGTGGCAGAGCATTTTGTGCATGCGTGTGGCAGAGCATTTTGTGTGTGCATGTGGCAGAGCATTTTGTGAGTGCATTTGTCAGAGCATTTTGTGTGTGCATTTGGCAGAGCATTTTGTGTGTGCATGTGAAGAGCATTGTGTGTGCATGTGTGGCAGAGCATTGTGTGTGTGTGTGTGCGTGGCAGAGCATTGTGTGTGCGTGCATGGCAGAGCATTGTGTGTGTGCCTGCCTGGCAGAGCATTGTATGTGTGCATGTGGCAGAGCATTATGTGTGCGTACGTGGCAGAGAATTGTGTGTACGTGGCAGAGCATTGTGTGTGCGCATGTGGCAGAGCATTTTGTGCGTGCATGTGGCAGAGCATTTTGAGCGTGCGTGCATGGGTCAGAGCATTTTGTGCGTGTGTGGCAGAGCATTTTGTGTGTGCGTGCGTGTGGCAGAGCATTTTGTGTGTGCGTGCGTGGCAGTGCATTGTGTGTGCGTGCATGGCAGAGCATTGTGTGTGTGTGCGTGGCAGAACATTGTGTGTGCATGTGGCAGAGCATTGTGTGTGCATGCGTGGCAGAGCATTGAGTGTGCGTGCGTGGTAGAGCATTGTGTGTGCGTGCGTGGCAGAGCATTGTGTGCGCGTGCCTGGCAGAACATATTGTGCGGGCATTTGTCAGAGCATTTTGTGCATGCTTTTGGCAGAGCATTTTGTACGTGCATTTGGTAGAGCATTTTGTGCGTGCATGTGGCAGAGCATTGTGTGTGCATGCCTGGCAGAGCATTGTGTGTTCGTGCTTGGCAGAGCATTGTGTGTGCGTGCATGTGGCAGAGCATTGTGTGTGTGCATGTAGCAGAGCATGTTGTGCGTGCATGTGGCAGAGCATTGTGTGTGCATGGCAGAGCATTGTGTGTGTGCATGTGGCAGAGCATTTTTCGCTTGCGTGTGGCAGAGCATTTTGTGCGTGCCTGTGGCAGAGCATTTTGTGCGTGCATTTGTCAGAGCATTTTGTGCATGCATGTGGCAGAGCATTGTGCATACATGGCAGAGTATTGTGTGTGTGCATTTGGCAGAGCATTTTGTGTGTGCATGGGGAGAGCATTGTGTGTGCATGTGTGGCAGAGCATTGTGTGTGTGTGTGTGCGTGGCAGAGCATTGTGTGTGCGTGCATGGCAGAGCATTGTGTGTGTGTGCCTGGTAGAGCATTGTGTGTGCGTGCATGTGGCAGAGCATTTTGTGCGTGCATGGATCAGAGCATTGTGTGTGCGTGGCAGAGCATTGTGTTTGTGTGCGTGGCAGTGCATTGTATGTGCGTGCGTGGCAGAGCATTGTGTCAATGTGCATGGCAGAGCAGTGTATGTGTGCGTGTGGCAGAGCATTATGTGTGCGTACGTGGCAGAGAATTGTGTGTACGTGGCAGAGCATTGTGTGTGCGCATGTGGCAGAGCATTTTGTGCGTGCATGTGGCAGAGCATTTTGAGCGTGCGTGCATGGGTCAGAGCATTTTGTGCGTGTGTGGCAGAGCATTTTGTGTGTGCGTGCGTGGCAGAGCATTGTGTGCGCGTGCCTGGCAGAACATTTTGTGCGGGCATTTGTCAGAGCATTTTGTGCGTGCTTTTGGCAGAGCATTTTGTACGTGCATTTGGTAGAGCATTTTGTGCGTGCATGTGGCAGAGCATTGTGTGTGCATGCCTGGCAGAGCATTGTGTGTTCGTGCTTGGCAGAGCATTGTGTGTGCGTGCATGTGGCAGAGCATTGTGTGTGTGCATGTAGCAGAGCATTTTGTGCGTGCATGTGGCAGAGCATTGTGTGTGCATGGCAGAGCATTGTGTGTGTGCATGTGGCAGAGCATTTTTCGCGTGCGTGTGGCAGAGCATTGTGTGTGTGCATGTGGCAGAGCATTTTTCGCGTGCGTGTGGCAGAGCATTTTGTGCGTGCCTGTGGCAGAGCATTTTGTGCGTGCATTTGTCAGAGCATTTTGTGCATGCATGTGGCAGAGCATTGTGCATACATGGCAGAGTATTGTGTGTGCGTGCATGTGGCAGAACATTTTGTGCGTGCGTGTGGCAGAGCATTTTGTGTATGCGTGTGGCAGAGCATTTTGTGCGTGCATTTGTCAGAGCATTTTGTGCGTGCATTTGGCAGAGCATTTTGTGAGTACATGTGGAGAGCATTGTGTGTGCGTGCGTGGCAGAGTATTGTGTGTGCATGCCTGGCAGAGCATTGTGTGTGCATGCATGGATCAGAGCATTATGCGTGCGTGGCAGAGCATTGTGTTTGCGTGCGTGGCAGTGCATTGTATGTGCGTGCGTGGCAGAGCATTGTGTCAGCATGCATGGCAGAGCATTGTGTATGTGTGCGTGTGGCAGAGCATTATGTGTGCGTGCGTGGCAGAGCATTGTGTGTACATGGCAGAGCATTGTGTGTGCGCATGTGGCAGAGCATTTTGTGCGTGCATGTGGCAGAGCATTTTGAGCGTGTGTGCATGGGTCAGAACATTTTGTGCATGTGTGTGGCAGAGCATTTTGTGTGTGCGTGTGTGCGGCAGAGCATTCTGTGTGTGCGTGTGTGGCAGTGCATTGTGTGTGCGTGCATGGCAGAGCATTGTGTGTGTGTGCGTGCATGTGGCAGAGCATTGTGTGTGTGTGCATGTGGCAGAGCATTGTGTGCGTGCATGTGGCAGAGCATTTTGAGCATGTGTGCATGGGTCAGAACATTTTGTGCGTGCTTTGGCAGAGCATTTTGTACGTGCATTTGGCAGAGCATTTTGTGCGTGCATGTGGCAGAGCATTGTGTGTGCATGCCTGGCAGAGCATTGTGTGTGCGTGCTTGGCAGAGCATTGTGTGTGTGTGCATGTGGCAGAGCATTTTGTGTGTGCATGTGGCAGAGCATTGTGTGTGCATGGCAGAGCATTGTGTGTGCGTGCCTGGCAGAGCATTTTGTGCGTGCTTTGGCAGAGCATTTTGTACGTGCATTTGGCAGAGCATTTTGTGCGTGCATGTGGCAGAGCATTGTGTGTGCATGCCTGGCAGGCATTGTGTGTGCATGCCTGGCAGGGCATTGTGTGTGCGTGCTTGGCAGAACATTGTGTGTGCGTGCATGTGGCAGAGCATTGTGTGTGTGTGCATGTGGCAGAGCATTTTGTGTGTGCATGTGGCAGAGCATTGTGTGTGCATGGCAGAGCATTGTGTGTGTGCATGTGGAAGAGCATTTTTCACGAGCGTGTAGCAGAGCATTTTGTGCATGCCTGTGGCAGAGCATTTTGTGCGTGCATGTGGCAGAGCATTGTGCGTGCATGCATGTGGCAGAGCATTTTGTGTGTGTGTGGCAGAGCATTTTGTGCGTGCATTTGTCAGAGCATTTTGTGTGTGCATTTGGCAGAGCATTTTGTGAGTGCATGTGGAGAGCATTCTGTGTGCATGCATGGCAGAGCATTGTGTGTGCGTGCGTGGCAAAGCATTGTGTGTGCATGCGTGGCAGAGCATTGTGTGTGCATGCATGGCAGAGCATTGTGTGTGCGTGCATTTGGCAGAGCATTTTGTGCGTGCGTGCATGGGTCAGAGCATTGTGCGTGCGTGGCAGAGCATTGTGTGTGCATGGCAGAGCATTGTGTATGCATGCGTGTGGCAGAGCATTATGTGTGCGTGGCAGAGCATTGTGAGTGCGTGGCAGAGCATTGTGTGTGCGCATGTGGCAGAGCATTTTGTGCGTGTGGAAGAGCATTTTGTGTGTGCATGCGTGTCGCAGAGAATTTTGAGTCTGCGTGCGTGGCAGTGCATTGTGTGTGCGTGCATGGCAGAGCATTGTGTGTGCGTGCGTGGCAGAGCATTCTGTGTGCGTGCATGTGGCAGAGCATTGTGTGTGTGCATGTGGCAGAGCATTGTGTGTTCGTGCGTGGCAGAGCATTGTGTGTGCGTGCGTGGCAGAGCATTGTGTGTGCGTGCCTGCCAGAACATTTACTGTGCGCATTTGTCAGAGCATTTTGTGCTTGCTTTTGGCAGAGCATTTTGTACGTGCATTTGGCAGAGCATTTTTTACGTGCATGTGGCAGAGCATTTTGTGAGTGCATTTGTCAGAGAATTTTGTGTGTGCATTTGGCAGAGCATTTTGTGTGTGCATGTGGAGAGCATTGTGTGTGCATGTGTGGCAGAGCATTGTGTGTGTGTGCGTGGCAGAGCATTGTGTGTGTGTGCATGGCAGAGCATTGTGTGTGTGCGTGCCTGGCAGAGCATTGTGTGTGCGTGCATGTGGCAGAGCATTTTGTGCTTGCGTGCATGGATCACAGCATTGTGCGTGCGTGGCAGAGCATTGTGTTTGTGTGCGTGGCAGTGCATTGTATGTGCATGCGTGGCAGAGCATTGTGTCAGCGTGCATGGCAGAGCATTGTGTATGTGTGCGTGTGGCAGAGCATTATGTGTGCGTATGTGGTAGAGCATTGTGTGTACGTGGCAGAGCATTGTGTGTGTGCATGTGGCACAGCTTTTTGTGCGTGCATGTGGCAGAGCATTTTGAGCGTGCGTGCATGGGGCAGAGCATTTTGTGTGTGCATGCGTGTGGCAGAGCATTTTGTGTGTGCGTGCGTGGCAGTGCATTGTGTGAGTGTGCATGGCAGAGCATTGTGTGTGTGTGCGTGGCAGAGCATTGTGTGTGCATGTGGCAGAGCATTGTGTGTGCGTAAGTGGTAGAGCATTGTGTGTGTGCGTGGCAGAGCATTTTGTGCGTGCGTGTGTGGCAGTGCATTGTGTGTGCATGCATGGCAGAGCATTGTGTGTGCGTGCCTGGCAGAACATTTTGTGCGGGCATTTGTCAGAGCATTTTGTGCATGCTTTTGGCAGAGCATTTTGTACGTGCATTTGGCAGAGCATTTTGTGCATGCATGTGGCAAAGCATTGTGTGTGCATGCCTGGCAGAGCATTGTGTGTGCGTGCTTGGCAGAGCATTGTGTGTGCGTGCATGTGGCAGAGGATTGTGTGTGTACATGTAGCAGAGCATTTTGTGCGTGCATGTGGCAGAGCATTGTGTGTGCATGGCAGAGCATTGTGTGTGTGTGCGCATGTGGCAGAGCATTTTTCGCATGCGTGTGACAGAGCATTTTGTGCGTGCCTGTGGCAGAGCATTTTGTGCGTGCATTTGTCAGAGCATTTTGTGCGTGCATGTGGCAGAGCAATGTGCATACATGGCAGAGTATTGTGTGTGCGTGCATGTGGCAGAACATTTTGTGCGTGCGTGTGGCTGAGCATTTTGTGCGTGCATTTGTCAGAGCATTTTGTGTGTGCATTTGGCAGAGCATTATGTGAGTACATGTGGAGAGCATTGTGTGTGCGTGCGTGGCAGAGTATTGTGTGTGCATGCCTGGCAGAGCATTGTGTGTGCGTGCATGTGGCAGAGCTTTTTGTGTGTGTGTGCATGGATCAGAGCATTGTGCGTGCGTGGCAGAGCATTGTGTTTGCGTGCGTGGCAGTGCATTGTATGTGCGTGCGTGGCAGAGCATTGTGTCAGCATGCATGGCAGAGCATTGTGTCTGTGTGCGTGTGGCAGAGCATTATGTGTGCGTGCGTGGCAGAGCATTGTGTGTACGTGGCAGAGCATTGTGTGTGCGCATGTGGCAGAGCATTTTGTGCGTGCATGTGGCAGAGCATTTTGAGTGTGCGTGCATGGGTCAGAGCATTTTGTGCGTGTGTGTGGCAGAGCATTTTGTGTGTGCGTGTGTGTGGCAGAGCATTTTGTGTGCATGCGTGGCAGTGCATTGTGTGTGCATGCATGGCAGAGCATTGTGTGTCTGTGCGTGGCAGAGCATTGTATGTGCATGTGGCAGAGCATTGTGTGTGCATGTGTGGCAGAGCATTGTGTGTGCGTGCGTGGCAGAGCATTGTGTTTGTGTGCGTGGCAGTGCATTGTATGTGCGTGCGTGGCAGAGCATTGTGTCAGCGTGCATGGCAGAGCATTGTGTATGTGTGCGTGTGGCAGACCATTATGTGTGCGTATGTGGCAGAGCATTGTGTGTACGTGGCAGAGCATTGTGTGTGCGCATGTGGCACAGCTTTTTGTGCGTGCATGTGGCAGAGCAGTTTGAGCGTGCGTGCATGGGGCACAGCATTTTGTGTGTGCATGCGTGTGGCAGAGCATTTTGTGTGTGCGTGCGTGGCAGTGCATTGTGTGAGTGTGCATGGCAGAGCATTGTGTGTGTGTGCGTGGCAGAGCATTGTGTGTGCATGTGGCAGAGCATTGTGTGTGCATGCTTGGCAGAGCATTGTGTGTGCGTAAGTGGTAGAGCATTGTGTGTGTGCGTGGCAGAGCATTTTGTGCGTGCGTGCGTGGCAGTGCATTGTGTGTGCATGCATGGCAGAGCATTGTGTATGCGTGCCTGGCAGAACATTTTGTGCGGGCATTTGTCAGAGCATTTTGTGCATGCTTTTGGCAGAGCATTTTGTACGTGCATTTGGCAGAGCATTTTATGCATGCATGTGGCAAAGCATTGTGTGTGCATGCCTGGCAGAGCATTGTGTGTGCGTGCTTGGCAGAGCATTGTGTGTGCGTGCATGTGGCAGAGGATTGTGTGTGTACATGTAGCAGAGCATTTTGTGCGTGCATGTGGCAGAGCATTGTGTGTGCATGGCAGAGCATTGTGTGTGTGCGGATGTGGCAGAGCATTTTTCGCATGCTTGTGACAGAGCATTTTGTGCGTGCCTGTGGCAGAGCATTTTGTGCGTGCATTTGTCAGAGCATTTTGTGCGTGCATGTGGCAGAGCAATGTGCATACATGGCAGAGTATTGTGTGTGCGTGCATGTGGCAGAACATTTTGTGCGTGCGTGTGGCTGAGCATTTTGTGCGTGCATTTGTCAGAGCATTTTGTGTGTGCATTTGGCAGAGCATTATGTGAGTACATGTGGAGAGCATTGTGTGTGCGTGCGTGGCAGAGTATTGTGTGTGCATGCCTGGCAGAGCATTGTATGTGCGTGCATGTGGCAGAGCTTTTTGTGTGTGTGTGCATGGATCAGAGCATTGTGCGTGCGTGGCAGAGCATTGTGTCAGCATGCATGGCAGAGCATTGTGTCTGTGTGCGTGTGGCAGAGCATTATGTGTGCGTGCGTGGCAGAGCATTGTGTGTACGTGGCAGAGCATTGTGTGTGCGCATGTGGCAGAGCATTTTGTGCGTGCATGTGGCAGAGCATTTTGAGTGTGCGTGCATGGGTCAGAGCATTTTGTGCGTGTGTGTGGCAGAGCATTTTGTGTGTGCGTGTGTGTGGCAGAGCATTTTGTGTGCATGCGTGGCAGTGCATTGTGTGTGCATGCATGGCAGAGCATTGTGTGTCTGTGCGTGGCAGAGCATTGTATGTGCATGTGGCAGAGCATTGTGTGTGCATGTGTGGCAGAGCATTGTGTGTGCGTGCGTGGCAGAGCATTGTGTGTGCGTGCGTGGCAGAGCATTGTGTGTACGTGCATGGCAGAGCATTGTGTGTACGTGCGTGGCAGAGCATTTTGTTTGTGCGTGCGTGGCAGTGCATTGTGTGTGCGTGCATGGCAGAGCATTGTGTGTGCGTGCCTGGCAGAACATTTTGTGCGGGCATTTGTCAGAGCATTTTGCGCGTGCTTTGGCAGAGCATTTTGTATGTGCATTTGGCAGAGCATTTTGTGCGTGCATGTGGCAGAGCATTGTGTGTGCATGCCTGGCAGAGCATTGTGTGTGCGTGCTTGGCAGAGCATTGTGTGTGCGTGGCAGAGCATTGTGTCAGCGTGCATGGTAGAACATTGTGTATGCGTGTGTGTGGCAGAGCATTATGTGTGCATGCATGTGGCAGAGCATTGTGTGTGCGTGCATGTGGCAGAGCATTTTGTGCGTGCATGTGGCAGAGCATTGTGTGTGCGTGCGTAGAAGAGCATTATATGTGCATGCATGGCAGAGCATTGTATGTGCGTGCCTGGCAGAGCATTGTGTGTGCGTGCATGTGGCAGAGCATTTTGTGCGTGCATATGGCAGAGCATTGTGCGTGCATGTGGCAGAGCATTGTGCATGCGTGCATGTGGCAGAGCATTTTGTGTGTGCGTGTGGCAGAGCATTTTATGTGTGCATTTGTCAGAGCATTTTGTGTGTGCATTTGGCAGAGCATTTTGTGAGTGCATGTGGAGAGCATTCTGTGTGCATGCGTGGCAGAGCATTGTCTGTGCGTGCGTGGCAAAGCATTGTGTGTGCATGCGTGGCAGAGCATTGTGTGTGCGTGCCTGGCAGAGCATTGTGTGTGCGTGCATTTGGCAGAGCATTTTGTGCGTGCGTGCATGGGTCAGAGCATTGTGCGTGCGTGGCAGAGCATTGTGTGTGCATGGCAGAGCATTATGTGTGCGTGGCAGAGCATTGTGAGTGCGTGGCAGAGCATTGTGTGTGCGCATGTGGCAGAGCATTTTGTGCGTGTGGCAGAGCATTTTGTGTGTGCTTGCGTGTCGCAGAGCATTTTGAGTGTGTGTGCGTGGCAGTGCATTATGTGTGCGTGCGTGGCAGAGCATTCTGTGTGCGTGCATGTGGCAGAGCATTGTGTGTGCATGTGGCAGAGCATTGTGTGTTCGTGCGTGGCAGAGCATTGTGTGTGCGTGCGTGGCAGAGCATTGTGTGTGCGTGCCTGCCAGAACATTTACTGCGCGCATTTGTCAGAGCATTTTGTGCTTGCTTTTGGCAGAGCATTTTGTACGTGCATTTGGCAGAGCATTTTTTACGTGCATGTGGCAGAGCATTTTGTGAGTGCATTTGTCAGAGAATTTTGTGTGTGCATTTGGCAGAGCATTTTGTGTGTGCATGTGGCGAGCATTGTGTGTGCATGTGTGGCAGAGCATTGTGTGTGTGTGCGTGGCAGAGCATTGTGTGTGCGTGCATGACAGAGCATTGTGTGTGTGCGTGCCTGGCAGAGCATTGTGTGTGCGTGCATGTGGCAGAGCATTTTGTGTTTGCGTGCATGGATCAGAGCATTGTGCGTGCGTGGCAGAGCATTGTGTTTGTGTGCGTGGCAGTGCATTGTATGTGCGTGCGTGGCAGAGCATTGTGTCAGCGTGCATGGCAGAGCATTGTGTATGTGTGCGTGTGGCAGAGCATTATGTGTGCGTATGTGGCAGAGCATTGTGTGTACGTGGCAGAGCATTGTGTGTGCGCATGTGGCACAGCTTTTTGTGCGTGCATGTGGCAGAGCATTTTGAGCGTGCGTGCATGGGGCAGAGCATTTTGTGTGTGCATGCGTGTGGCAGAGCATTTTGTGTGTGCGTGCGTGGAAGTGCATTGTGTGAGTGTGCATGGCAGAGCATTGTGTGTGTGTGCGTGGCAGAGCATTGTGTGTGCATGTGGCAGAGCATTGTGTGTGCATGCGTGGCAGAGCATTGTGTGTGCGTAAGTGGTAGAGCATTGTGTGTGTGCGTGGCAGAGCATTTTGTGCGTGCGTGCGTGGCAGTGCATTGTGTGTGCATGCATGGCAGAGCATTGTGTGTGCGTGCCTGGCAGAACATTTTGTGCGGGCATTTGTCAGAGCATTTTGTGCGTGCTTTTGGCAGAGCATTTTGTACGTGCATTTGGCAGAGCATTTTGTGCATGCATGTGGCAAAGCATTGTGTGTGCATGCCTGGCAGAGCATTGTGTGTGCGTGCTTGGCAGAGCATTGTGTGTGCGTGCATGTGGCAGAGGATTGTGTGTGTACATGTAGCAGAGCATTTTGTGCGTGCATGTGGCAGAGCATTGTGTGTGCATGGCAGAGCATTGTGTGTGTGCGCATGTGGCAGAGCATTTTTCACATGCGTGTGACAGAGCATTTTGTGCGTGCCTGTGGCAGAGCATTTTGTGCGTGCATTTGTCAGAGCATTTTGTGCGTGCATGTGGCAGAGCAATGTGCATACATGGCAGAGTATTGTGTGTGCGTGCATGTGGCAGAACATTTTGTGCGTGCGTGTGGCTGAGCATTTTGTGCGTGCATTTGTCAGAGCATTTTGTGTGTGCATTTGGCAGAGCATTATGTGAGTACATGTGGAGAGCATTGTGTGTGCGTGCGTGGCAGAGTATTGTGTGTGCATGCCTGGCAGAGCATTGTGTGTGCGTGCATGTGGCAGAGCTTTTTGTGTGTGTGTGCATGGATCAGAGCATTGTGCGTGCGTGGCAGAGCATTGTGTTTGCGTGCGTGGCAGTGCATTGTATGTGCGTGCGTGGCAGAGCATTGTGTCAGCATGCATGGCAGAGCATTGTTTCTGTGTGCGTGTGGCAGAGCATTATGTGTGCGTGCGTGGCAGAGCATTGTGTGTACGTGGCAGAGCATTGTGTGTGCGCATGTGGAGAGCATTTTGTGCGTGCATGTGGCAGAGCATTTTGAGTGTGCGTGCATGGGTCAGAGCATTTTGTGCGTGTGTGTGGCAGAGCATTTTGTGTGTGCGTGTGTGTGGCAGAGCATTTTGTGTGCATGCGTGGCAGTGCATTGTGTGTGCATGCATGGCAGAGCATTGTGTGTGTGTGCATGGCAGAGCATTGTATGTGCATGTGGCAGAGCATTGTGTGTGCATGTGTGGCAGAGCATTGTGTGTGCGTGCGTGGCAGAGCATTGTGTGTGCGTGCGTGGCAGAGCATTGTGTGTACGTGCGTGGCAGAGCATTGTGTGTACGTGCGTGGCAGAGCATTTTGTTTGTGCGTGGCAGTGCATTGTGTGTGCGTGCATGGCAGAGCATTGCGTGTGCGTGCCTGGCAGAACATTTTGTGCGGGCATTTGTCAGAGCATTTTGCGCGTGCATTGGCAGAGCATTTTGTACGTGCATTTGGCAGAGCATTTTGTGCGTGCATGTGGCAGAGCATTGTGTGTGCATGCCTGGCAGAGCATTGTGTGTGCGTGCTTGGCAGAGCATTGTGTGTGCGTGGCAGAGCATTGTGTCAGCGTGCATGGTAGAACATTGTGTATGCGTGTGTGTGGCAGAGCATTATGTGTGCATGCGTGGCAGAGCATTGTGTGTGCGTGGCAGAGCATTGTGTGTGCGCATGTGGCAGAGCATTTTGTGCGTGCGTGCATGGGTAAGAGCATTTTGTGTGTGTGTGTGGCGGAGCATTTTGTGTGTGCGTGCGTGGCAGTGCATTGTGTGTGCATGCATGGAAGAGCATTGTGTGTGTGTGCGTGGCAGAGCATTGTGTGTGCATGTGGCAGAGCATTGTGTGTACGTGCGTGGCAGAGCATTTTGTGTGTGCATGGCAGAGCATTTTGTGTGCGTGCCTGGCAGAGCATTTTGTGCATGCATGTGGCACATCATTGTGTGTGCGTGCGTAGCAGAGCATTGTATGTGCGTGCATGGCAGAGCATTGTATGTGCGTGCTTGGCAGAGCATTGTGTGTGCGTGCATGTGGCAGAGCATTTTGTGCGTGCATGTGGCAGAGCATTGTGTGTGCGTGCGTAGCAGAGCATTGTATGTGGATGCATGGCAGAGCATTGTATGTGCGTGCCTGGCAGAGCATTGTGTGTGCGTGCATGTGGCAGAGCATTTTGTGTGTGCATGTGGCAGAGCATTGTGCGTGCATGTGGCAGAGCATTGCGCGTGCGTGCATGTGGCAGAGCATTTTGTGTGTGCGTGTGGCAGAGCATTTTATGTGTGCATTTGTCAGAGCATTTTGTGTGTGCATTTGGCAGAGCATTTTGTGAGTGCATGTGGAGAGCATTCTGTGTGCATGCGTGGCAGAGCATTGTGTGTGCGTGCGTGGCAAAGCATTGTGTGTGCGTGCATGGCAGTGCATTGTGTCTGCGTGCCTGGCAGAGCATTTTGTGAGTGCATGTATGGGTCAGAGCATTGTGCGTGCGTGGCAAAGCATTGTGTGTGCATGGCAGTGCATTGTGTCAGCGTGCATGGTAGAGCATTGTGTATGCATGCGTGTGGCAGAGCATTATGTGTGTGTGGCAGAGCATTGTGTGTACGTGGCAGAGCATTGTGTGTGCGCATGTGGCAGAGCATTTTGTGCGTGTGGCAGAGCATTTTGTGTGTGCGTGCGTGTGGCAGAGCATTTTGAGTGTGCGTACGTGGCAATGCATTGTGTGTGCGTGCATGGCAGAGCATTGTGTGTGCATGCGTGGCAGAGCATTGTGTGTGCGTGCATGTGGCAGAGCATTGTGTGTGCGTGCATGTGGCAGAGCATTGTGTGTGCGTGCGTGGCAGAGCATTGTGTGTGTGTGCCTGGCAGAGCATTGTGTGTGCGTGCATTTGGCAGAGCATTTTGTGCGTGCATGCATGGGTCAGAGCATTGTGCGTGCGTGGCAGAGCATTGTGTGTGCATGGCAGTGCATTGTATGTGCGAGTGTGGCAGAGCATTGTGTCAGCGTGCATGGTAGAGCATTGTGTATGCATGCGGGTGGCAGAGCATTATGTGTGCGTGACAGAGCATTGTGTGTGCGTGGCAGAGCATTGTGTGTGCGCAGGTGGCAGAGCATTTTGTGCGTGTGGCAGAGCATTTTGTGTGTGCGTGCGTGTGGCAGAGCATTTTGAGTGTGCGTGTGTGGCAGTGCATTGTGTGTGCGTGCATGGCAGAGCATTGTGTGTGCGTGCGTGGCAGAGCATTGTAGGTGCATGCGTGGCAAAGCATTGTGTGTGCGTGGCAGAGCATTGTGTGTGCGTGCATGTGGCAGAGCATTTTGTGTGTGCGTGCGTGTGGCAGAGCATTTTGAGTGTGCGTGCGTGGCAGTGCATTGTGTGTGCGTGCATGGCAGAGCATTGTGTGTGCGTGCGTGGCAGAGCATTGTGTGTGCGTGCATGTGGCAGAGCATTGTATGTGTGTGCATGTGGCAGAGCATTATGTGTGCATGCGTGGCAGAGCATTGTGTGTGCGTGCGTGGCAGTGCATTGTGTGAGAGTGCATGGCAGAGCATTGTGTGTGCGTGCATGGCAGAGCATTGTGTGTGCATGCGTGGCAGAGCATTGTGTGTGCATACATGTGGCAGAGCAGTGTGTGTGTGCATGTGGCAGAGCATTGTGTGCGCGTGCGTGGCAGAGCATTGTGTGTGCGTGCGTGGCAGAGCATTGTGTGTGCGTGCGTGGCAGAGCATTGTGTGTCCGTGCCTGCCAGAACATTTTTTGGGAGCATTTGTCAGAAAATTTTGTGCTTGCTTTTTGGCAGAGCATTTTTTGCGTGCATGTGGCAGAACATTGTGTGCGTGCGTAGCAGAACATTGTATGTGCATGCATGGCAAAGCATTGTGTGTGCGTTCCTGGCAGAACATTGTGTGTGCGTGCCTGGCAGAGCATTGTGTGTGTGTGGCAGAGTATTGTGTGTGCATGCGTGGCAAAGCATTGTGTGCGCGTGCGTGGCAGAGCATTGTGTGTGCGTGCATGTGTCAGAGCATTTTGTGCATGCGTGCATGTGTCAGAGCATTTTGTGCGTGCGTGGCAGTAAATTGTATATGCTTGCGTGGCAGAGCATTGTCAGCATGCATGGTAGAGTATTGTGTGTGCGTGCCTGGCAGAGCATTGTGTGTGCATGTGGCAGAGCATTTTGTGCGTGCATGTGGCAGAACATTGTGTGTGCATGCGTGGCAGAGCATTGTGTGTATGTGCCAGGCAGAGCATTGTGTGTGCGTGCCTGGCAGAGCATTGTTTGTGCGTGCGTGGCAGAGAATTTTGTGTGTGTGTGCGTGGCAGAGCATTGTGTCAGCGTGCATGGCAGAGCATTGTGTGTGCATGGCAGAGCATTGTGTGTGCGTGGCAGAGCATTGTGTGTGCGTTCATGTGGCAGAGCATTTTGTGCATACGTGCATGGGTCAGAGCATTTTGTGCGTGCGTGTGGCAGAGCATTTTGTGTGTGTATGCGTGGCAGTGCATTGTGTGTGCGTACGTGGCAGAGCATTGGCAGCGTGCATGGCAGAGCATTGTGTGTGCATGCGTGGCAGAGCATTGTGTGCGCGTGCGTGGCTGAGCATTGTGTGTGCGTGCATGTGTCAGAGCATTTTGTGCATACGTGCATGGGTCAGAGCTTTTTGTGCGTCCGCGCGTGGCAGTGCATTGTATGTGCTTGCGTGGCAAAGCATTGTCAGCATGCATGGCAGAGCATTGTGTGTGCGTGCCTGGCAGAGCATTGTGTGTGCATGTGGCAGAGCATTTTGTTCGTGTATGTGGCAGAACATTGTGTGTGCGTACGTGGCAGAGCATTATGTGTACATGCCTAGCAGAGCATTGTGTGTGCGTGCGTGGCAGAGCATTGTGTCAGCGTGCATGGCAGAGCATTGTGTGTGCATGCGTGGCAGAGCATTGTGTGTGCGTTCATGTGGCAGAGCATTTTGTGCATACGTGCATGGGTCAGAGCATTTTGTGCGTGCGTGTGGCAGAGCATTTTGTGTGTGCGTGCGTGGCAGTGCATTGTGTGTGCGTGCGTGGCAGAGCATTGTGTGTGCATGCATGGCAGAGCATTGTGTATGTGCATGTAGCAGAGCATGTTGTGCGTGCATGTGGCAGAGCATTGTGTGTGCGTGCATGGCAGAGCATTGTGTATGCGTGCGTGGCAGAGCATTGTGTGTGTGCGTGTGGCAGAGCATTATGTGTGCGTGTGTGGTAGAGCATTGTGTGCGTGTGCGTGGCAGAGCATTGAGGGTGAGCGTGCGGTAGAGCATTGCGGGCGTGTGGCAGAGCATTTCGAATGTCGCCACATTCCCCCTTAGTAAAATCCAGACCGTCCGCGGGCTGCCCGTCCATCACCGGTTCTATTTTCACAACTGGAAAAGATAAAACGGTAAAACAGTGATTACAAAATAACATCTTCCCACATCGGTAGGTACTCTTATTTAAACATTGCAAACGGTTACGGCTTCCGCTCTCTCCCACCTAAGCAACCTGGCCCTGATGCTGCCCCTAAGCAAACAGGCAGCACCCCTTGACCCCAGTCCAGCACAAGTTACCCGAGCGGGTTCTGTCCTTTTTAGGGGACCCACGTCCATGGGGAACCCTCTGAAACCCCCAGAGGATCGCCACCAGTTCCGGTGGTGGCTGGGCCCCAGCCTGCTCCACTGCGGGCCCTTCCTCCAATCTGCCTCTCCGGAGCCGGTAACGGTGAAAGCCACAAAAACATTATTTACATGCCACAAGTTTGTGGTTGCCCTGCTAGTTCTCCGGCCTGTTCGTAGTAGTTTCTACGCATAATTTGTAAAGGTGGTCCCAACGGGGACCAGTTGCCGGCAACGACCGGTTTCTAATCAAGCAGCAATCAGGTGAATCTTCTCGGTTGATCATTCACTTATCATCCATAAAACTTTAAACTAGGTCTAGGAACCGGAGCTTCAGCTGCTGCCCTCAATGATGGTGGGCACCTCTTTAGATGGTCCCGGGAAACCGTGGCCAAAGTGCCCCCTTGGTCACGACTGATCTGGTAGGCCTTCCCATCTTCCCATCCTGTGGGCTGTATGACATATGGGGTCTGCTCCCATTGATCATCCAGCTTGTGGGTCCTCCTCTTTCACTTCAGCACTACATCTCCAGGCTGGATGGGGCCAGCAGACGCCTTCTGGTTAAAGCGCTGCTCCTGTTGTTCCCGACTCCGACTCAAGTTTTTTTCAACATACTCCTGAATTTGTCGATACTGCACCCTCCGCCGAGTGTCCCATTCAGCTGTCGAAGGGAGTGCTTCTGGGGTTTCCAATCCCATGTCCAGATCCACCGGTAGCCGGCCGGGGCGTGCCCTCATCAGGTATGCTGGGGTGCATTTCGTTGAGCTGGAAGGGATATTGTTGTACATATCAACCAAGTCAGGTAGCTTCTCCGGCCACAGGTTCCGCTCTTCTAGCGGCAACGTCTTGAGGAGGTCCAGGACCAGGTGATTCATCTTTTCACACATGCCGTTGGTTTGGGCATGGTAAGGCGTGGTCCGGATTTTCTTGCAGCCGTACAACTGACAAAATTCATGGAATACCTCCACTTCAAAGGCCGGGCCTTGGTCAGTAAGCACCTTCTCCGGGTATCCATGTGGTCGGCAGAAATAGGCCTGGAACGCTCTAGCGGCGGTATGGACAGTTAGGTCTTTGACTGGGACAACCACCATGAACCTTGAATAGTGGTCTACAATGGTCAGAGCGTAGGTGTACCCACTTCGGCTGGGGGTGAGCTTTACATGGTCCAGGGCAACCAGCTCCACCGGTTGATGTGTAACGATCGGGTGTAGGGGCGCCTTCTGGCTGGCCTCATCCTTCCTTCTCAGCGTGCAAGGGCCACACTCTCGGCACCAGGCCTCTACAGATTCCCGCATTCCACTCCAATAGAACCGCTCTCTCAACAGCATCTCTAGCTTCTTCCATCCGAAGTGTCCAGCACCATCATGGTATGCTTGAAGGACGGTGGGCACGTTAGCTTGGGGAATCACCAACTGGCGGATCTTCTCATGGGTCTTCGGGCTAATCAGCTCACGGTACAACTTCCCCTGGTGCAGATACAGCCGGGTCCGTTCCCGCCACAGGCGTTGGGCTTCATCTGGGGCGGCAGGGTCTATCCCAGCAGCACCCTGTTCCACGAAGATCTTGACTAAGCGGTCCTGAGCTTCTTGCCACTCCTGGCTGGGCAGCGGGTCCAGGTTTACCCGTTGTTGATAGACATGCACCTTCTCAGTCGGTGGCTGATGAAATGCGGGCAGCTCAATCTCTTCGAGGTCGTCATCCTTAGGCCCTTCTTCCGACAAGTAGGGCATCCGAGAGAGTGCATCGGCATTAACGTTGACACGGCCGGCCCTGTACTTGATGGGGAAATCGTAGTTGGCTAGCCTAGCCACCCATCGCTGTTCCAACGCGCCCAGCTTGGCGGTGTCCAGGTGGGTCAGCGGGTTATTATCCGTGAAAGCGGTGAACTTAGCCGCTGCCAGGTAATGGCGAAACCGCTCGGTGATAGCCCACACCAGTGCCAGGAGTTCAAGCTTGAAAGAGCTGTAGTTCTCGGGGTTCCTCTCAGTCGGTCGAAGCCTTCGGCTAGCATAAGCAATCACTTTCTTTTTTCCGTCTTGGACCTGGGATAGGACTGCCCCTAAGCCTACATTGCTGGCATCGGTGTAAAGGATGAAGGGGTGGTTGTAGTCAGGGTATGCTAGGATTTCTTCTCCGGTCAGGGCCGCTCTCAGCTGACGGAAGGATTCCTCATGCCTTTCTTCCAACACCAATGGAGCTCCCAGGGGTCTACCACCTTTGGTCTGTCCCACGAGGAGGTCTTGCATGGGGGCAGCCATCTTCGTGTACCCCTTGATGAAGCGACGGTAATACCCCACCAGGCCCAGGAACTGCCTCACCTCCTTCACCGTGGTCGGCCTTAGCCAGTCCTGAATGGCAGTGATTTTATCAGGGTCAGGGGCGACAACCTCCGCACCGACCACATGCCCTAGGTACTGCACTTTGGGTTTCAGCAGATGACACTTTGAGGGCTTCAACTTCATCCCATATTTGGCAAGGGACGCGAACACCTCAGCTAGGTGCTCCAGGTGGGCATCATATGTCTGGGAGTACACAATCACATCATCCAGGTACAGCAGGACGGTCTCAAAGTTTAGATGCCCAAGACAGCATTCCATCAGCCGTTGGAAGGTTCCAGGGGCATTGCACAACCCGAACGGCATGCTATTAAACTCACAGAGTCCCATAGGGGTAGCAAATGTAGTCTTCTCTCGGTCTTCTGGTGCCACAGCCACTTGCCAGTACCCACTGGTGAGGTCAAGGGTGGAAAAGTAATTAGCGGTTCTCAGTGCAGCCAGAGATTCCTCAATGCGGGGCAGAGGGTAAGCGTCCTTATGTGTTATCTGATTCATTTTTCGGTAATCCACACACATCCGCATGGTGCCATCCTTCTTCTTAACCAGTACCAACGGGGTGGCCCAGGGACTACAGCTGTCCCTAATAACCCCTGCCTCCTTCATGTTCCTCAACATGTCCTTGGCACATTGGTAGTGTGCAGGGGGAATAGGCCTGTACCTCTCTTTGATAGGGGGATGCTCACCGATGGGGATATGGTGTTGGACCAGTTTAATCTGCCCAAAGTCTAGGGGATGTTTGCTAAAAACCCGCTCATACTCCCGTACCACCCGGTATACCCCTTCTTTGTGATGTGTAGGGGTATCGTCAGTGCCTACGTGTAGCTGTCGGCACCACTCGTCTAACTCCCCTTGGGATGGGTGAGTGCTGGCAGTAGGTGGTGAGGTTGTGGGAATGTCCTCGTGGATGGTGTGGGGATCCAAGGTGAACAACTTGGCAAGGGTAGCGTACCGGGGAAGCCTGACTTCTTCCTCCCCGCAGTTCAGCACCCTCACGGGCACTCTCCCCTTCTTTACATCTACCACCCCTCGGGCGGCCATTACTGTGGGCCAGTGTTCAGAGGGCATGGGCTCTATCATGGTGGGGTAGTCACGCCCCTGGGGCCCTACACCAAATCATCATCTCACTCCTGGGAGGCACAATCAAAGGGGCAACATCCATCATTCTCACCCCACCAATCTCTCCTCCTGTCAAGTTCACATGTTGGCGGTACATCAAGGCTCGGATCTCACGCTGCACAGCCCTCTGTCGGCTTCCCGCCACCGTGGTGGCCAGCTGCTGCAGTAGGGTCAGTGTCGCGGGCGGGGAGGAGGGTGTCAGCACACCGTGCTCACCCCTTCTGCTCGGGTCCGGCAGCTGCTCCTGGTGGCTCGAGCTGTGGGCCGGATCCCGGGGTTTCTCGAGCGACACTCCTCGCCCGTGAGTGAAAGGGGGTGTTTGTTGGGTGTGGGAATTGTTATAGTTCGTGACGCCACCCACGGTTGTGGTGATTGCACCACCGCTGCTCAGTATGGGGGTCCCGGGGATGGTGATGCGGAGCAGCCAGGTGTTGTGTTGCCCCTCCGTGGGTAGGGGCTGGTGATCCCGGGGCCCGGTGATGAGATGTAAAGTGTAGGGCCTGGAGGGCGCAGGGACGCGGGGGCAGCGCTGTGCCTTGCGGCACTATGGTACTCACTCAGCCTGACACACGGACACAGTTTGTACGGTAAACCAACGGCTGGTAGGACGGTCCCACAGACGGCTGCACCTGCACTCCCGGTAGGTGACGGTGATGTCTCTCTTCCTTGCACCTGTGTTGACTGATGGTAGCGGTGGATTCCCTCCGGTTACCCGCTCCCCGGCTGCAATCTGGGCCAGAGGAGCTCTACACTTTGCCCGCAGGCGCTGGCCCTGAGAAACTTGTGCCGTGGCGGTGGCGGTGTCTCTCCAATACGGGTTGGGCTGTTGCCTTCAATCGGGACTTGGTTGTTGGGGGATCTGCGTCCCCGTCACTGACGGATTTGGCAAATCTGGCGACTCCTAGCCTTGCCGGGGTCCGAGAGGCCCCTGCCCTGGTGCTGACTGTCCTTCGGAACACTGCTCCAGACCACCGGGCACACAGCCAACGGGGTCCTTCCAGGAACTTCCAAACGGTCCCCCTCTAGACAGTCACCGCCATAGCTCACCTTGCTGTTCTGGCCCTCACCAAGCTGGACCCTTCAGGCTGTCCTTCTCTTCTGTCACTTTACTTGCTTTTCCTCCTTTTCCACTTCTCTACTTTCACTTTCTTAACTCCTCACACTTGCCCTGCCTGGGCTTCACTTCACTCCTTCCACTTCCTCCTCCCTGACAGAACTGCCTGGTTTCTTCCTGCCTCCAGAGCTGTGAGCTCCTTGGTGGGCGGAGCCAACCGCCTGGCCCACCCCCTGGTGTGCATCATCAGACTCCTGGAGGAAGGCAACAAGGATTTGTAGGTTAGCTGTGATGTGCCTACCTGGAGTGTGGGGTGTGGTGGTGTTGTGACCTGTGTCCCCTGGCTTGCCCAGGGCGACACATTCCCCCTTAGCAAAATGCAGACCGTCCGCGGGCTGCCGTCCTACACCGGTTTTATTTTTCTGTAAAAAGGGGATAACAGGGTTAAGCAAAACATAAATACATTTTTAATCAAAACTCTTCCCAAGACGGGAGGCACATTTACTTAAACGTTGCAACGGTATACGGTCACGGTTTCCGCTCTCTCCCACCCAAGCAACCTGGCCCTGATGCTGCCCCTAAAGCCCAGGCAGCATCCCTTGACCCACAGTCCAGCACAAGTTACCCGAGTGGGATCTGTCCTTCCCTCCAGAGGGTGGCCACCGGTTCCTTTGGTGGCTGGGCCCTAGCCTGCTCTGCTCAGGGCCCTCCCTCCAACCTGCCTCTCCGGAGGCGGCATTGCGGAAACGGTAACGGTACCCAACATATTTACAAGCCACTTAACGTTTGTGGTGCTCTGCAAGTTCACGGGCTTGTCCATGGATAGTTCCCATGCAAATAAACTTTAAACGGTCCCCACGGGGACAACGGTGCCGGCTCCAGCCGGTTGCAAATCACAAAGCAAATCTGGTGAAGTACTCGGTATCATTTCACTTATCATTCTTTCAACAACTTTTTCAAAACTTTTTCAAACAAACAACTTCAGTGATGGTCCCAACGGGGACGGTGCAACGGGCATCCGCTGCCCTACTCCGGTCCTTTTGCTGCTCCATCCGAGGGAGGGGATGCAGAGCTCACCTTGCTCTCCGGGCTGCCCTTCAACTTTACATCCAGGGCAAACCACCCCCTCTCTCCGCAGTGCCGGGTGTAACGCACCATGTCCCCCGGTATAAGATTGCGGCCAGGATGCTCCTCGGGCAGATGGGCATTCACGTCCCGCCGGGCCACAAACACCTCGGCCTCCAGGCCCGGTTCGTATATGAATCCGTAGCCCCGGCGGATATCAAATCGCCTCACCTGCCCCTCGTAGAACGGGCCCCGGACACGGAAGGTCGCTTGCCGCAGGTTTTCTTTTTCCCGAATGGCTCGGGCCACCAGCTCGGCTTTCCTTCTCTCCCTCTCCGCGATCTCCAGGCCCAGCTTTGTCGGCTCCCTGTCCCAGTATGGCGCTGCTGCCAGCTCCGGCGCACGGGTTGAGCCCCGCGGGACATCCAGCACGTTACCCACTGTCAGGAAGGTGGGTAGCGTATCCCGCGGTGTCATGGCCTTGGGCGCTGCCTTGCAGCAACAACCCGGCGCCACCTCAGCCGAGGTGTGGGGGATGGGCACAGGGGCTTTCCGCAGTTGGGCCTTCGGCTCGGAGCGGGTCATCGGCTCCGGCTCGGGAAGCTGCTCGGGGACTGTCTCTGGCACAATCTTCGGGGCCTTCCAAGGTAATGCCTCCGGTTTGTTACGGGCTCCGGCTACAGGTCGGTCCGCTGGGGCGGACGGGCTGGGTATCGCTACCGGTTGCTGTGGTAGCGGGCCTAGTGGCGGGGTCACGGCCTCCGAGACGGGTGGCGAGGGAGGCAACGGGGGGAGAGGGCTTGGACCGGGCCCCACAGCCGCGATGACCGGCCCTGCAAGGGCATCGGGACGTGGGTCACTCACCCTCCCTTTCTCCGCCTCCTCCTCGCGTCTCCGCACGGTGGCTACAACGTCCGCCATGTCGGCCTCCCACTCCTCCACGAGGAGCTGCATCTTCACCTGCAGCCGTTGGGAGAGCTGCGCGGTCCGGATCTCCACCCACGCCGCGGTTCCAGGTGCGGGGGGTACGGTATCGTGGGACGGCATCCACATGGTGTCTTCACTGTTTGCTTCCAGGAACGGTATTCTCGCAAGGTCCTGGCGTCCCTGCTTTTATAGCCGCAGCTACATGCGTTCAGCCGCCATCGCATCCCCCTTAGCTCTTTACGGCCCCTCCTCTCTCGGGGCGGGGTTTTGGCCTTCGCGCCTCTACTGCTCGAGAAGACGCTCGAGCGGGAACTTTTCGCGCCAAAGATGGCGGCTTCTGAAATTTTTCTGCCGGATGCCTCCGGCGGTAACAAGGCGCACCTCTACCTGACGGCAGAGCGGTAGGATCCTGTTCGTGACGCCAAGTTGTCGCGGGCGGGGAGGAGGGTGTCAGCACACCGCGCTCACCCCTTCTGCTCCGGCCCGGCAGCTGCTCCTGGTGGCTCGAGCTGTGGGCCGGATCCCGGGGTTTCTCGAGCGACACTCCTCGCCCGTGAGTGAAAGGGGGTGTTTGTTGGGTGTGGGAATTGTTATAGTTCGTGACGCCACCCACGGTTGTGGTGATTGCACCACCGCTGCTCAGTATGGGGGTCCCGGGGATGGTGATGCGGAGCAGCCAGGTGTTGTGTTGCCCCTCCGTGGGTAGGGGCTGGTGATGTAAAGTGTAGGGCCTGGAGGGCGCAGGGACGCGGGGGCAGCGCTGTGCCTTGCGGCACTATGGTACTCACTCAGCCTGACACACGGACACAGTTTGTACGGTAAACCAACGGCTGGTAGGACGGTCCCACAGACGGCTGCACCTGCACTCCCGGTAGGTGACGGTGATGTCTCTCTTCCTTGCACCTGTGTTGACTGATGGTAGCGGTGGATTGCCTCCGGTTACCCGCTCCCCGGCTGCAATCTGGGCCGGAGGAGCTCTACACTTTGCCCGCAGGCGCTGGCCCTGAGAAACTTGTGCCGTGGCGGTGTCTCTCCAATACGGGTTGGGCTGTTGCCTTCAATCGGGACTTGGTTGTTGGGGGATCTGCGTCCCCGTCACTGACGGATTTGGCAAATCTGGCGACTCCTAGCCTTGCCGGGGTCCGAGAGGCCCCTGCCCTGGTGCTGACTGTCCTTCGGAACACTGCTCCAGACCACCGGGCACACAGCCAACGGGGTCCTTCCAGGAACTTCCAAACGGTCCCCCTCTAGACAGTCACCGCCGTTGCTGACCTTGCTGTTCTGGCCCTCACCAAGCTGGACCCTTCAGGCTGTCCTTCTCTTCTGTCACTTTACTTGCTTTTCCTCCTTTTCCACTTCTCTACTTTCACTTTCTTAACTCCTCACACTTGCCCTGCCTGGGCTTCATTTCACTCCTTCCACTTCCTCCTCCCTGACAGAACTGCCTGGTTTCTTCCTGCCTCCAGAGCTGTGAGCTCCTTGGTGGGCGGAGCCAACCGCCTGGCCCACCCCCTGGTGTGCATCATCAGACTCCTGGAGGAAGGCAACAAGGATTTGTAGGTTAGCTGTGATGTGCCTACCTGGAGTGTGGGGTGTGGTGGTGTTGTGACCTGTGTCCCCTGGCTTGCCCAGGGCGACACATCAGCACGTCACTCATACAGTGCTCCATCACGTTGGTCCCTAGCACTGCCTTCGGGTTATGATCACTGGGTTCATTCATTATCACAATCATACCATGATGTTGCAGTTCAGCTCGCCCCACAGTCATGGCCACTTGTTTGTATCCCACTTGGGTCAATGGGAGTCCATCAGCAGCAATCAGTGTTATACTGGCATCTGGGGGAGCCAGCTCGTCTTTTCCCCAATACCGTTGATACAGTGTGTATGGTATGGTGGTTACCTGTGATCCAGTGTCCAGGAGAGCCATCACCGGTATGCCATCCACAGCCACGGGGATGATGGGTCGGGCCCCGATGTACCGGTCCCGCCAGTCTGGGGGGCCATGGGGTTCTACTCCTGAGGATTGGCCCGTGGCCCCAGGGGTTGCTCGTTTAACGGACACCGTCGGAAGTAGTGGCCGGGTTTGCTGCACCTGTAACAGATTGGGGGTCCATTCCGTGAGTCATTGGCCCTTCTCCGCTGCATCCAGGGGACGGCCTCAGGGCTGTCGGCGAGCTGCACCTTCACCGGGGCCTGGGATCTGGTCGGAGGCTGGAGTGCGGCAAGGATCTTAGCGAGGTCCCCATCCATGCGGCGAACTTGAGCAGCAAGCTCTTCCATCGCTCCGCTAGGAGCTGCAGGCACTGGAGGTGCTGATGGGGTAGGGGCCACCACGACGGGAGCAGTCTCAACCGGCCACGGGGCTGGCTCAGGAGCTTCAAATGCGGGGGGTTGCAGAGCTTTGATGGCCCGTTCCTTTAATACGGCAAAGTCCACATCAGGGTGTTCTAGGGCCCACAGCCGAAGCTGTTTGCGGTCCTCCGAGGACCTCATCCCCTGCACAAACTGCTCACTTAACATTTTGTTACTGTCCACACTGTTGATGGTGTCCACCCGCTTCAGTGTGCGGAGTGCAGTTTGCAGGCGCAGAGCATAGTCCCGAATGCTATCTGCGGGCCGTTGCCGGAATTGATAGAACTGCATCCGCAACTCGGCCTTGGTACGGGTCTCAAATGCAGTCTGCAGCTTTTCAAATATGGTGGCTACAGAGGACCGGTCCCCCTCGGCCCAGGTCTCCGCCTCTTGCTCAGCCGCGCCGGTTAGCCGCCCCAGCACTAGCGCTGCACGTTGCTTATCAGTCAGGGGGTACAGTTCTAGTAGCGGACTAAGTTTTTTTCGGAAAACCTGCAAGGCATCAGGTTTCCCATCGTTCTGCGGTATCCAGGCAGCTCCGGGCACATAGGGCAGAGAGAACGGCATCACCTGAGCGAGAGCTGGGGCCGCGGCGCCCCCCGCCAGCGCGGCCGGGACCTGGGCAGGCCCATTCCCATCTACAGGTGCTCCCGCGGCTGCGTCCGCCGCTCTTCCAGCGGCTCCGTCGGGCGCAGACATCTTGTTTCCATCCCCCTTAGTCTCTTTCCGGCTCCTCCTCTACAGGGGCGGGGTTTTGGCCTTTGCGCCTCCACTACTCGAGGAGACGCTCGAGCGGGAATTCTTCGAGCCCAAGATGGCGGCTTCACAAATTTTTCGGCCGGACACCTCCGGCGGTCACACAAGGCGCACTTCCACCAGTTGGTAGAACGGTAGGATCCTGTTCGTGACGCCAAGTTGTCGCGGGCGGAGGAGGGGACGCTGCACTCTCCCACTGCTCGGGTCCGGCTGCTGCTGCCGCTGCTCTGTGGTGGCTCGAGCGGTGGGCCGGATCCCGGGGACTCGAGCGGCGTTCCTCGCCCGTGAGTGAAAGGGGGTTTGATTGGATGATGGGGATTGGGTTATTGTCCGTGACGCCACCCACGGTTGTGGTGAAGTTGGTGACACCACCGCTGCTCTGGATGGGGATCCCGGGAGCGGTGACAGGGAGCAGCTTTGTTGTTAGTTCTCCCCTCCGTGGGTAGGGGGTTGGTTGTCCCGGGGCCCGGTGATGGGGTAGGGATGGATGGCAGGTGGGTTACGGGGCCTGGTGAGGTGCAGGGTCACGGGGGCAGCACTGTGCCGCACGGCACGGTGGTACTCACTCAGCCAATGATGAGGACACAGTTCTCGGTAAAACATACGGCTGGATGGACGGGTCCCACAGATGGCTGCGGTGTTGTTTCTCCTGGCAGGTTGATGGTGACTGCCTTTCCCTGCACCTATGTACGGTAAATGGTTCCAATGGATTCCCACCGGTAACCCGCTCCCCAGCTTGGATATGGGCCGGAGGAGCCCCTTTTGCCCGCAGGCTCTGGCCCTGGGAACGGTAGCCTTGGCGGTGGCTGTGTTTCCCTCTCACGGTTGGACTGTTGCCTTCTGTCGGGACTTGGCTGCTAGGAAACTCAGGAGGTTCCCTTCGCTGACGGATTTGGCAAATTCACGGCGACTCCTAGCCTTGCCGGGGTCCGTAAGCCCCTGCCAGATGGTGCTGACTTCTCTTTGTGTACCGGTCCGATACCGCCGGGCCACCGCCCATCCACGGTCCTTACGGTAGACTCCGATAGGCCACTCCTGCAGACGGTCACCACCGTCTGCCAACCTTGCTGTACCGCCCGGGCCACACACCCGGACGCTGTCAGTTAGTTGCTCCACTACCACTTTCCTTCCTTCCACTTTCACCTCCAAAACTAACCTGTCTGGTTTTCCCGCCTCCCGGACTGTGAACTCCTCGGTGGGCGGGGCCAACCGCCTGGCCCACCCCCCTGGTGTGAACATCAGCCCCTGGAGGAAGGCAACAAGGGTTTGTGTCTGACTTCGGTGTGCCTGACCGGGAGTGTGGGGTGTGTTTTTGTTGTTCTCTGTGGCCCCTGGTTTGTCCAGGGCGCCACACATCCTTATAGCCAATTTTTCCCCAACACAGCTCAGGGTTAGGATGGGCAACCCTGGCATCCTAAAAGTAGTAGCCTATGCGGACGATGTCACGCTTTTTTTCTCTTTGGAAGGGGAGACACAAGTGGTGATGTCAGAAGTGCAGCACTACTCGGAGGCATCTGGGTTCCAGATCAGCCAGAATAAATGTGAAAGTCTTTGGTTGGGTGGAGGAAAGCCTGATTTTAGTCTCCTGGATGTTCTCCCAGTGCACCAAGCATATATGTCAAAGTCCTGGGCATTGAGTTCAGCCAGAGTGATTACCCAGGGAAAAATTGGGATGGCAGGATCCAAATTGCCACCCATAGAGTGGTCAACGTGTGCAAAGCTTTGCTGCTCCCTTTATTGATTTATTTGGGCAGTGTTTGCATTTTGCCAGAATCCCTCTGGACCAGAGTCTACTGTCTGTTTTTCCAGCTGTTATGGGGAAACAGGCTGAACTTCGTCAAGCGGGAGGAAACTATGGGGTTTGAATATGTGCCTCCTCGTGGTATTCTTAGTAGATAAGTGATGCCCCTGGACTATCCGGTCGTCACAGGGTATTGTGCAATCTGCCCTTCTGTGCAATATCCACCTCCTCCTTGGTTATGGGTCCCCAACTACATGGTGTTGCCGACAACAGCTAATAAAATCCTAGGTACACTCTGCACCACACCCACCAGACCCACCAGTGGACGGCCTGAGTGGAATAGGGTCACCCACTTGGGGGGTTGATTAAGGGGAGATCAGGAGTGCCAGGAATAGGTGAGTGAAGTGTAGGAAGTGAAGGAGAGAGGAGGTCAGGAGCCGGCCTCCTTGGTAGCAACTAGGTGGCACATGGTGGTCTGGGCCTAGTAGGAGCTGGAACCCCAGTCGCAGGGGATCGTGACAGAGGGCACGGAACTGTCGAGGAGGACAGCCGGCGGCCTTGTAACATTCACGGCGACTCCTAGCCTTGCCGGGGCCCGTAAGCCCCTGCCAGATGGTGCTGACTTCTCTTTGTGTACCGGTCCGATACCGCCGGGCCACCGCCCATCCACGGTCCTTACGGTAGACTCCGATAGGCCACTCCTGCAGACGGTCACCACCGTCTGCCAACCTTGCTGTACCGCCCGGGCCACACACCCGGACGCTGTCAGTTAGTTGCTCCACTACCACTTTCCTTCCTTCCACTTTCACCTCCAAAACTAACCTGTCTGGTTTTCCCGCCTCCAGGACTGTGAACTCCTCGGTGGGCGGGGCCAACCGCCTGGCCCACCCCCCTGGTGTGAACATCAGCCCCTGGAGGAAGGCAACAAGGGTTTGTGTCTGACTTCGGTGTGCCTGACCGGGAGTGTGGGGTGTGTTTTTGTTGTTCTCTGTGGCCCCTGGTTTGTCCAGGGCGCCACACATCCTTATAGCCAATTTTTCCCCAACACAGCTCAGGGTTAGGATGGGCAACCCTGGCATCCTAAAAGTAGTAGCCTATGCGGACGATGTCACGCTTTTTTTCTCTTTGGAAGGGGAGACACAAGTGATGATGTCAGAAGTGCAGCACTACTCGGAGGCATCTGGGTTCCAGATCAGCCAGGATAAATGTGAAAGTCTTTGGTTGGGTGGAGGAAAGCCTGATTTTAGTCTCCTGGATGTTCTCCCAGTGCACCAAGCATATATGTCAAAGTCCTGGGCATTGAGTTCAGCCAGAGTGATTACCCAGGGAAAAATTGGGATGGCAGGATCCAAATTGCCACCCATAGAGTGGTCAACGTGTGCAAAGCTTTGCTGCTCCCTTTATTGATTTATTTGGGCAGTGTTTGCATTTTGCCAGAATCCCTCTGGACCAGAGTCTACTGTCTGTTTTTCCAGCTGTTATGGGGAAACAGGCTGAACTTCGTCAAGCGGGAGGAAACTATGGGGTTTGAATATGTGCCTCCTCGTGGTATTCTTAGTAGATAAGTGATGCCCCTGGACTATCCGGTCGTCACAGGGTATTGTGCAATCTGCCCTTCTGTGCAATATCCACCTCCTCCTTGGTTATGGGTCCCCAACTACATGGTGTTGCCGACAACAGCTAATAAAATCCTAGGTACACTCTGCACCACACCCACCAGACCCACCAGTGGACGGCCTGAGTGGAATAGGGTCGCCCACTTGGGGGGTTAATTAAGGGGAGATCAGGAGTGCCAGGAATAGGTGAGTGAAGTGTAGGAAGTGAAGGAGAGAGGAGGTCAGGAGCCGGCCTCCTTGGTAGCAACTAGGTGGCACATGGTGGTCTGGGCCTAGTAGGAGCTGGAACCCCAGTCGCAGGGGATCGTGACAGAGGGCACGGAACTGTCGAGGAGGACAGCCGGCGGCCTTGTAACATTCACGGCGACTCCTAGCCTTGCCGGGGCCCGTAAGCCCCTGCCAGATGGTGCTGACTTCTCTTTGTGTACCGGTCCGATACCGCCGGGCCACCGCCCATCCACGGTCCTTACGGTAGACTCCGATAGGCCACTCCTGCAGACGGTCACCACCGTCTGCCAACCTTGCTGTACCGCCCGGGCCACACACCCGGACGCTGTCAGTTAGTTGCTCCACTACCACTTTCCTTCCTTCCACTTTCACCTCCAAAACTAACCTGTCTGGTTTTCCCGCCTCCAGGACTGTGAACTCCTCGGTGGGCGTGGCCAACCGCCTGGCCCACCCCCCTGGTGTGAACATCAGCCCCTGGAGGAAGGCAACAAGGGTTTGTGTCTGACTTCGGTGTGCCTGACCGGGAGTGTGGGGTGTGTTTTTGTTGTTCTCTGTGGCCCCTGGTTTGTCCAGGGCGCCACACATCCTTATAGCCAATTTTTCCCCAACACAGCTCAGGGTTAGGATGGGCAACCCTGGCATCCTAAAAGTAGTAGCCTATGCGGACGATGTCACGCTTTTTTTCTCTTTGGAAGGGGAGACACAAGTGGTGATGTCAGAAGTGCAGCACTACTCGGAGGCATCTGGGTTCCAGATCAGCCAGGATAAATGTGAAAGTCTTTGGTTGGGTGGAGGAAAGCCTGATTTTAGTCTCCTGGATGTTCTCCCAGTGCACCAAGCATATATGTCAAAGTCCTGGGCATTGAGTTCAGCCAGAGTGATTACCCAGGGAAAAATTGGGATGGCAGGATCCAAATTGCCACCCATAGAGTGGTCAACGTGTGCAAAGCTTTGCTGCTCCCTTTATTGATTTATTTGGGCAGTGTTTGCATTTTGCCAGAATCCCTCTGGACCAGAGTCTACTGTCTGTTTTTCCAGCTGTTATGGGGAAACAGGCTGAACTTCGTCAAGCGGGAGGAAACTATGGGGTTTGAATATGTGCCTCCTCGTGGTATTCTTAGTAGATAAGTGATGCCCCTGGACTATCCGGTCGTCACAGGGTATTGTGCAATCTGCCCTTCTGTGCAATATCCACCTCCTCCTTGGTTATGGGTCCCCAACTACATGGTGTTGCCGACAACAGCTAATAAAATCCTAGGTACACTCTGCACCACACCCACCAGACCCACCAGTGGACGGCCTGAGTGGAATAGGGTCGCCCACTTGGGGGGTTGATTAAGGGGAGATCAGGAGTGCCAGGAATAGGTGAGTGAAGTGTAGGAAGTGAAGGAGAGAGGAGGTCAGGAGCCGGCCTCCTTGGTAGCAACTAGGTGGCACATGGTGGTCTGGGCCTAGTAGGAGCTGGAACCCCAGTCGCAGGGGATCGTGACAGGGGGCACGGAACTGTCGAGGAGGACAGCCGGCGGCCTTGTAACATCACCGAGCTTGGACCAAGGCACGACGGGGTACGTGGACCCTAGGTCAGCGAGTAGCTTCAGGCAACCTGACAATTTACCCGACGAGAATGGAGCCTTCAAGATCTGCTCTCCACCCACACCAAAATAAGGGTACTAGCGCAACGAGGGGATAGGACGTTTCACAAAAACAGTCCAGAAAATCCCAAGCGTGAACCCTAGAGCAAGCTCCCACAGTTAGCCACACTAGGGAGCAGGACCCGACTAGTTCTATACTACCGGGACCAAAATAGAACTGAACTAAGAGCCAGGAGGAAGGTCACAGATCACCAGGCAGCACCATCGGGGATGGGACCCAAAATAGCTCCCCTCAGCGGCAGCGGTGTCCAGAACTTTGGATCCAGTTGTCGGTGTCAGCTTTATGGACTGAGTACGAAAGTGACCACCTTTGCACCCAACGGCACTCCCAGACCCCATCACCGAGTCCCGGGGCATTCCCCCTATCCGTGGAGGGTTCTAACACCTGGCTGCCTCGTTCCATCATCCCCAGGTTATCCCAACTGCAGCGGTGGTACTCCACATTACCACACACCACGTGTGGCATCACGAACTCTAAACACAATCCCCTGTAAATACCCCCCTTCATTTGAGTGGCCGCACGACCCCCGGGTCCGGATACCCCTCGAGCCACCGCGGATCCGAATCCGAGCAGCCCGGCTTCTTACACGGGGGTGGCACAGATACCTTTTTGAAGATGAACATCGTGAAACTCTGGAAAGAGAGGGCTCCTCCATGGATATTCTCCTGCAGGGGGTGGTTTTGGCCATTCTTCCAAGAATGGGAGACAGGCGGGTGTGTGCAGGATCTTGCAACACCCCATGGACATCTTCCGGCTTATGTTACCCCAATTCTGAAGGTGATCCACTGGTGGGGTTTGGGGTGTGTGGGAGATAAGTACTCTGTTGAGGAAATTATGCAATGAAAGGATCTTGTCAATGCACTTCTAAAAGACGTTGGTCCTCAGGCCTCCTTAGGCTGGGATCTGGAGGTGGGGTTACAGTTATTAAATTCTAATTGGATCACTGCAAAGTTTTGCGACTTGGCCTGGCGCTGCTTTCAGGGTAAGCTATATGTGAGGGATAATCTGATGTATAGGAACTTTAAGGATAGGAATTGTCCTCGTGAGAGTTGTTCTGACATACTGGAAAGTATGGAGCACATCCTGCTTCATTGTCCCTTTAATATAGAGGTTTACAGGAGGGTGGGAGCTTCCACAGGCTGGCCTCGGTTTGCCAGGCTCTCCTAAGGCCTATAGGGCATTTGGAGATCTCGCTGGACAGGACCTCACCGCTTTATTTTTAGTGAGCATTGTGGTCAGGTTCTCCACTTGGAACGCACGTTGTTTAGTTTCAACGGGATACAAATCCTCCAAGTAGAAAAAGTTTGTAGAAACATCCTTGGGGACTCTGAAGGGGCCTCTCCTTTACAGTGCACTAGGCTGCTTGTGTCCCACGCCTTCCTGATGGAGGGCTCATCTAACACTGTAGTTTTTTGTTTTAATAACATTTCTTGAGAAGAAGGGCTTGCAAGCACCGAACTTGAGCAAGGTTTGGTGTTTGTACTGTTTAGGTCAGGGATTCTCAACTCCAGTCCTCAGGACCCACCAACAGTTCATGTTTTCAGGTTTCCCCTCAATATTAGACAGAGAATAATTCCACAACCTGTGCAACATTAAGGAAATCCTGAAAACCTGATTGAGGAAAACCTGAAAACATGAACTGTTGGTGGGTCTTGAGGACTGGAGTTGGGCGGGGTTTGGGGGGTGGGGTTTTTCAAGGGGAAGGTGCTTTTAAGGACTGGCCTGTTCTGGCCTGGGCCCCTACCTGGGGAAAAATTTTGGGGCCCTGACCCAAGATCAGAGAACTTTCCTTGAACTTGGTGGCTGAGGAGGCCAGGATTGGAGGGATAGTTAGAATTGTTAAGTAGGTTAGAATTCTAAGTTTGCTGTGGTGTGTAAAAAAAGGTGTACAGTTAGGTCCAGAAATATTTGGACAGTGACACAATTTTCGCGAGTTGGGCTCTGCATGCCACCACATTGGATTTGAAATGAAACCTCTACAACAGAATTCAAGTGCAGATTGTAACGTTTAATTTGAAGGTTTGAACAAAAATATCTGATAGAAATTGTAGGAATTGTACACATTTCTTTACAAACACTCCACATTTTAGGAGGTCAAAAGTAATTGGACAAATAAACCAAACCCAAACAAAATATTTTTATTTTCAATATTTTGTTGCGAATCCTTTGGAGGCAATCACTGCCTTAAGTCTGGAACCCATGGACATCACCAAACGCTGGGTTTCCTCCTTCTTAATGCTTTGCCAGGCCTTTACAGCCGCAGCCTTCAGGTCTTGCTTGTTTGTGGGTCTTTCCGTGTTAAGTCTGGATTTGAGCAAGTGAAATGCATGCTCAATTGGGTTAAGATCTGGTGATTGACTTGGCCATTGCAGAATGTTCCACTTTTTTGCACTCATGAACTCCTGGGTAGCTTTGGCTGTATGCTTGGGGTCATTGTCCATCTGTACTATGAAGCGCCGTCCAATCAACTTTGCGGCATTTGGATGAATCTGGGCTGAAAGTATATCCCGGTACACTTCAGAATTCATCCGGCTACTCTTGTCTGCTGTTATGTCATCAATAAACACAAGTGACCCAGTGCCATTGAAAGCCATGCATGCCCATGCCATCACGTTGCCTCCACCATGTTTTACAGAGGATGTGGTGTGCTTTGGATAATGTGCCGTTCCCTTTCTTCTCCAAACTTTTTTCTTCCCATCATTCTGGTACAGGTTGATCTTTGTCTCATCTGTCCATAGAATACTTTTCCAGAACTGAGCTGGCTTCATGAGGTGTTTTTCAGCAAATTTAACTCTGGCCTGTCTATTTTTGGAATTGATGAATGGTTTGCATCTAGATGTGAACCCTTTGTATTTACTTTCATGGAGTCTTCTCTTTACTGTTGACTTAGAGACAGATACACCTACTTCACTGAGAGTGTTCTGGACTTCAGTTGATGTTGTGAACGGGTTCTTCTTCACCAAAGAAAGTATGCGGCGATCATCCACCACTGTTGTCATCCGTGGACGCCCAGGCCTTTTTGAGTTCCCAAGCTCACCAGTCAATTCCTTTTTTCTCAGAATGTACCCGACTGTTGATTTTGCTACTCCAAGTATGTCTGCTATCTCTCTGATGGATTTTTTCTTTTTTTTCAGCCTCAGGATGTTCTGCTTCACCTCAATTGAGAGTTCCTTAGACCGCATGTTGTCTGGTCACAGCAACAGCTTCCAAATGCAAAACCACACACCTGTAATCAACCCCAGACCTTTTAACTACTTCATTGATTACAGGTTAACGAGGGAGACGCCTTCAGAGTTAATTGCAGCCCTTAGAGTCCCTTGTCCAATTACTTTTGGCCCCTTGAAAAAGAGGAGGCTATGCATTACAGAGCTATGATTCCTAAACCCTTTCTCCGATTTGGATGTGAAAACTCTCATATTGCAGCTGGGAGTGTGCACTTTCAGCCCATATTATATATATAATTGTATTTCTGAACATGTTTTTGTAAACAGCTAAAATAACAAAACTTGTGTCACTGTCCAAATATTTCTGGACCTAACTGTATATATAGTATTGTGTGAGTTTTTATTTTTTTTTGTCTGGTGTCTTATTGTATTTTATTGTACTTTGTCATATTGCATGATTATATGCTGTTTTGGTTTTCTTTGTATACAAGTATGTATTATGTTTTGGTTATGTATAGTGTAAATAGAAATTATATAAATATATTGTAAATATTGTAAATAATGGGAGAGTGAGAGCAGTTTAGCCAAGTATGGGTTTAGTTAGTAGTGATTTTATGAGCTGGGCAGGTAGGGAATAGTTTTTGTTGGCTTTTGCCCGCTTTTGATTACCGTATTTTTCGCTTTATAAGACGCACTTTTGTTCCCCCAAATTTTGGGGGAAAGTAGGGGGTGCGTCTTATAATCTGAATATACGAGGGTGTGTGTATATATATATATACTGCAGGGTCCAGGGGAGGTGGGGGCAGCTCTGAAGCGGTGCTGGGCGCTTGTGAAAGCTGCAGGAGGGAGCCTTTGATCTCCTGCTCCCGCTCATATAATATGCACTGCCGCTGTCCATCACCGTGGTGCTGAAACCGCCTGCGCCCTCCTTTGATCGCACATGATCCCCACTGTGTTAGATATGGCCCCCATACTGCTGCCCATAGTAAAATAAAAAAAGCTTTACTTACCTCCAGCGATGATCTCCCGGTATCTGCTGCCGCTGTCATCAGGCACGCAGAGATGATATCACTCTGCTGTGCCGATCACATGACCGTCACTGAGAACCAGGAAATGGATAAGGAGCAGCAGCACGGAGGGAGACACGAGGAGGGACAGCGCTGAGAAGGTAAGGAAAGAGTGTTTTATTTTACTATGGGAAGCAGCATGGGGGCCATATCTAACACAGGAGAGGTGTGCCATTTATAGTGGCCATGGGCAGCAGTATGGGGGCCATATCTAACAGGGGAGGTGTGCCATCTATAGTGGCCATGGGCAGCACACATGGGGGCCATATCTAACACAGGGGAGGTGTGCCATCTATAGTGGCCATGGGCAGCACACATGGGGGACATATCTAACAGGGGAGGTGTGCCATCTATAGTGGCCATGGGCAGCACAAATGGGGGCCATATCTAACACAGGGGAGGTGTGCCATCTATAGTGGCTATGAGCAGCACACATGGGGGCCATATCAAACACAGGGGAGGTGTGCCATCTATAGGGGCCATGGGCAGCACAGGGGGACGTGTGCAATCCATAGGGGGCCATGGGCAGCACAGGGGAACATGTGCCATAAATAGGGGACATGTGCCAGCAATAGGGGATGTGTGTCATCAATGGGGGACATGTGGCATCACTGGGGGACGTGTCCCAGCACAAGGGGGCTATATTCAACATAAGGGGGCCATATCCAGATTAAGGGGGGCTAATTTTAGGATGGGGGAGCTATGAGGGACATATACCCTATATGATCTGTTAGGCGGACACTGGCATTATAAGATGGACCCCATTTAACATTAAAAAAAAAATTATCTTTTCCTTCACCAAATTTGGGGGTGCGTCTTATAATCAGGTGAGTCTTATAAAGCGAAAAATACGGTAATTGTTTTTGTGTTGGTTAAGTATTAAGGTATTGTAAATAGTTTTTTGTAATTATTTTCATCTATTATATAAAAAAGAGTTCCATGCAACACACAGGATAGGAAGTGGCATTTCAATTTTAAAAATAAAAAGGATGAGTGATGTGATTAAGCCTCTTACTCCCACACCCCTGCCAGTACAGACAAGACACAACTTAAAGACCATCTTGGAGTCTTGAGATTTAAAATCCTTTCAGGCAGACAGCAGGACAGTGGCGTCAGTGTTTGCACAGCAGAGAGGTATGGTCCATGCAACATACAGGATGTGGCCTGGCATTTCAATTTTTAAAATTAAGAGGTGTATGAGTGACAGGATTAGGCCTCTTGCTCCCACACCCCTGCTAGTACAGACAAGACACATCTTGGAGTCTTAATATTTAAAAACATTGCAGGCAAAGAGCAGTACAGTGGCATAAATTTCCCTGCCCCCCCCATTTCCCCATACTGTCTTTGCACAGCAGTGAAGTATGGTCCATGCAACACACAGAATGTGGCCTAGCATTTCAATTTTAAAAATAAAAAAGAGTTTGAGTTTTTTCTCAGCTGTACATTTGTATCTGTCTCCCATGAGCTTCAAATTACTCTGAAACCATTGCCATACTGAAGAAAGAGATGAGGCAAAAAGCTCATCCTCAGGAACTCCCGAAGTACCCCTACCACTAATGGTACCAAATTGCAATTGAAAACTGTATGCACCAAAGAATAGTGTCTTGCCAGTAGACTCCTGGTGACGGTTATTTAAAGCAAATTGGGCCAATGTTAATTAAGATGCCCAATCCTCCTGGTTAAAGGAGACAAAGCTCTTAAGGTAAGTTTCCACATTTTGATTTATGCGCTTTGTCTGCCCATTTGTCTGCCCAGAATGAAAGGCAGAAGATAAAGACAACTGCACCCCCAGTCTAGCACAGAAGGCTTTCCAAAATTTGGAAACAAACTGGGTTCCCTGATCTGAGACGGCATCAGAAGGAGCCCCATGAAGCTTCACATCTCATTGATGACTACCTGACCCAGAGTCTTGGCATTCAGAAATGTCGGCAACGCGATGAAATGCATCATCTAGCTGAACCTATCCACAACCACCAAAACCACAGTCTTTCCCAAAGACAAAGGTAGGTCAGTAATGAAATCCATGGATAAATGGGTCCATGGTCTATTCGGGATAGCCAGAGGCAGGAGAGATCCCGATGGACAGGTATGCGTTACTTTGGAACGTGCCCAAATACGGCAAGCAGACACATAGCTAACCACATCCTGAAGCAACCCGGCCACCAAAAACAATTAGACAGGAGGTCTGAGGTTGTATTACTGCCTGGATGACCGTCACAGAATTGTGATGATACCCAATTAGTTTTGATGATCTCCAATTGGGTGGCACGAACACCTTCCCTGAAGGGAAAGAGGCTGGGACATCCCCCTGAGCCTCCAACACCTGTCCCTGCAGGTCTGGACACAATTCCGAGGTTTTTCACCCCCTTCTGCAAAATGGGTACTGGGTTCACATGAACCACCAGGGAAGCTCCAGGACAAAAGATCTGCTTTATGTTTTTAATCCCTTGATGGTAAGAGACATGCAAATTAAATCTGGTAATAAAATAAAGACCATCTAACCAACCTGGGACTGAGATGTTTGGCAGACTCGAATATGACAGGTTTTTATGGTCTGTGATTACCATAATGGGATGAACTGCTCCCTCCAGCCAATGGCGCCCTTCCTCAAAAGCTAACTTAGTTGCCAAGAGCTCTCTGTTGCCAACATCATTGTTTCTCTCAGCTGAGGACAATTTCTTGGAAAACAAAGCACAAGGATACCATTTAGGCCCGTTTCACACGTCAGTGAAAAACACAGACGTTCTTCACTGACATGTAAAACACGCACATGTCCCTCCGTGTTCCGTGATTCACGGCACACGTGGGTTGTCCATGTGCAATCCGTGATTACAAATGGACATTACTCACCTGCCTTCGCTCCTGCTGTCCATGGTGCTGAAGTCTCCAGCTCTGCAGCGTCCGCCCACTGCTCTCAGCACCTACTTCCTGGTCGGGTTTTCCTGCTCTCATGAATATTCATGAGCCAGGCAGAAGCTGCCGAGAGCGGAGGCTCCAGAGCGAATCGCAGGCAAGGTAAGTTGAAAATATTTAATATTTAATATGTCCGTGATTTTTTGGTACGTTTTTCACTGATCACACACGGATCAAACCATAGTGTGGTCCGTGGGTCATCAGTGATGCCAGAAAAAAACTGAATTGTCTCCGTGCAGAATCACGGTCACGCGTGAACGCTGCACGGAGACACGTTCAGTGAAAAATCACTGATGTGTGTGCAGACCCATTGATTATAATGGGTCTGCGTATGTCAGTGATTCTGGTACATTTTAAAAAAAACACAAACGTACCAGAATCACTGACGTGTGAAACAGGCCTTACCAGGAGACCTTGTAACAACACAGCTTCAACCCCCACCTCAGATGCATCGACCTCCACGATAAAAGGCTGTGAAATATCAGGCTCACTGAGTATAGGTGCTGTGGAAAAACATCTTTTTAAAGAGGAAAAAGCTTGCTATGCTGACCAGACTTTTAAAATGTCCCTCACGTGTATTGAAAGCATTGTATTGTTCATTCATCCTCTTCACTGATTCTAATTAGATTGTAAGCGCCCCTAAAGTCCAATTTGGAGAACCATTAGCTCCCATAATCTGGTTGAATAAACCTGGAATCAGAGGGAGAGGATAAGAGTTTCGGACAGTAATCTGATTCAATTTCCGAAAATCCAAACAAGGGTGGAGACCGCCATCTTTCTTCTTAAGGAAGAAGAACCCTGCCACCATGGACAAAGATGAGGGTCTGATATGTCTCTTTCCCAGACTCTAAGCTATGTAGTCCTTCATGGCCTGTCTCTCTGGGCTAGAAAGATTACACAATCTGGTTTTGGGGAGTTTTGCTCCAGGAAGCATATTAATGGGACAGTCATATACACGATGGGGAGGCAAATCCTGACACTCCCCCCTCTGAAAATACATCCTCAAACACAGACAAAAATGCAGGTAAGGATTGCGTAAATACCATAGAGAGAGGTGTTCAAACATTTATCAATTCAGTCGTTTCACCACTCTACAATTTCCCTTGATTTTCAATCCACTACAGGATTATGTTTCACCAACCAGGGTAGACCAGTACAATGGGAATGTGAAGGCCTTTCAGGACATTGCAAGAAGTTAGTTCATAATGCAGGGGTGCTACCCTCAGTTTTAAACCATGTATCAGACATCCCTGTGTCAGGCATCCCTGAGTAATTCATGCTGAGTCAATGGCATAGATGTAGATGGGGTTAGTTAAAATATTAGGTAACATAGGTAAGCCCATGAATTCTTACATACAGAGCATCCACCATGCTGACTCCTACTCCACTGTCCATAAACACAGACATTTTCTCAGTCCTGCTCTCTAGCACCACCTCTGCTGTCAGGACAAAGCGAAAATTACATGTGGAAGATAAACACATGTCCATCCCCACAACACCAAGGGTAAGCCGAGTTTCAGATGTTCCTTTCTGCTTTAAAACTGAAGAACAGGTTTCAACAAAATGACCCTCTCTATCACAAAAACAAACCACCTTCTTTTCGCAGATTTTAGTGGGAACGTGCGAAGTAGTGGCTCCCCTAGCTGCATGGCCTCCTCCAAACTCATGAGTGATAGCTAACCCCCAGATCGCTCCCCCAACAATGGGGTACTGCCTCTGTGGCGCCCCTGACCTGGTCAGGCACCACTGAGTACTGCACCCATGCTGGGGACAGTACAAAACAGGTAATCCAGAAGGCTGACCGAGGTGTGTGACTACACAGGCGCATAGTGATCAGGTCTCACACATTTACCTTTGAGAGGACCCCTGGGGATCCCAGGAGGGGGCGAAGCCTCCATCTCCACTCGAGGGGTGTGGTAGAGAGCCTGGTTGCTAGGTGACGTAGGCAAGAACAGGAGAGGAGGGAAGAGTGAGCCGAAGACAGTTGAGTGGTGAAGTTCAGGGAGGGCAGAAGCAGACCCTGTAGCTTTACACAATTCTGACAACGTACGCGCAGTGACTACCGACGGGGGAGAACGGTCACCTGGGAGTGCTGCCCGAAATCCACCCACGACTAAAGAGAGAGCAACGGAGTGGAGAGTAAGGAGACTGTCAGGGAGATACCAGGCCCAAACGGGTAACAGGTCCCAGTGCAGGGATAGATCCACCTGTCCTTTGCCAAACCTGCATGAGGGGGCACTTTACACCCCCAAGACAACACCACAGAGTCCGCAGCCACGTAGCCAAAGTGAGGGCCCATAGCTCACAGGAGGCAAGCAGCCGGAGTGACCTGGTCCAGGCTACAAGCAAACGGGCCAAAAAGAAGGGGAGAGAGGCACCAGCAACTTCCCTGGGCGACCCCAGCAGGGCTTCAAGCAGGGGTTACCCCAAAACACAACGGGCTAAGGAAGGCGAGTTGGTAGCCACCCTCACCAGTCAGCCTGAAGGACACCTGGTTCCAGCCTGGTTCATCCCAGCTACGCCCGGGTTACTCACCCTGCCACGATCAGTGAGTAAAACCCCTGAAAGACATCCTGCTTGTGCGTGTGAGTCATTCTGCGACTTGTAGTTCCACACACCTACACGGGACCCTGGGGCATGCCTCACTCTCAGGAGGCTATTACAACTGACTGCACCTACTATCAGCCCCAGGCACCCCTAACCTGCAGTGGCGGTCTCCACTGACCGCAATTCTGAGAGTGGCGTCACGACAATCAAAATAGAGGATTTCCTACCTGTGACAAGATCCAGCCGCGTGGAGTCCCTGAAGGTAATGCACCGCTGCACCGACACCGAACCTCGGGGCCCCACACCTCGAGAAAGGGTCTCCAAGGAGAATGGTCTAACCAGTCTATCTCAGAGGTGTCTATCCACATGCCTTGCCAAGGACATGGAAGCCTCCAAACATAAGACGCAAAGCCTCAAAAAATTAATCCACTGACCGGAGACAACCGGAGACATGTGACAAAGAGAAAGATCAGGATTGCAGATCCCCTTGCAACAATGAGATCACAATCCCCATCCGCTATTCCTCATCTCCAGAGGAGTAAAGGCCGCTTTACATGCTGCGACATCGCTAGCATCGGCTAGCGATGTCGCGTGCGATAGCACCCGCCCCCGTCGTTGTAACGATATGTGGTGATCGTGATTTGCGACGATTCAAAATCGCTCATAGGTGTCACACGCAACGACATCGCTAAAGTGGCCGGATTTGCGTCACAAAATCCATGACCCCAACGAGATCGCTTTAGCGATCTCGTAGCGTGTAAAGCCACCTTAAGGCTAAAGTCTAAAGTCCATTTTAAAAGCTTCCTTAAGGCCACTTTACACACAGCGACATTGCTAGCGATGTCACTGCCGATCGCACCTGCCCCCGTCGTTTGTGTGTCACGGGCAAATCGCTGCCCGTGGCGCATAATATCGTTAGTCCCCGTCACACATACTTACGTGCCTAGCGACGTCGCTGTTGACGGTGAACCGCCTCCTTTCTAAGGGGGCGGTTCGTTTGCTGTCACAGCGGCGTCACTAAGCGGCCGCCCAATAGAAGCGAAGGGGCGGAGATGAGCGATCCGAACATCCTGCCCACCTCCTTCCTTCCTCATTGCGGGCGGCAGCAGGTAAGGTGTTGTTCCTCGTTCCTGGGGTGTCACACGTAGCAATGTGTGCTGCCGCAGGAACGACTAACAACCTGCGTCCTGCAACAGCAACGATAATCGGGAAAGGAACGACGCATCAACGATCAACGATTAGGTGAGTAATTTTTATCGTTAACGGTCATTCGTGCGTTTCACATGCAACAACGTCGCTAATGAGGCCGGATGTGCGTCACAAATTCCGTGACCCCAACGACATCTCGTTAGCGATGTCATTGGGTGTAAAGCGGCCTTTAAAGACAAAAAAATTGTCTCTACTCCCTGGAAACATGTCCATGAGAGCAATTTTGTGCTCCGGCTGAACCTGTCTACCCGCAGCATCCCCAATATTAGGAGGCTGCGACCTTTGCTGCTGCACTGCTAACTTAAAGTCTGCAGTCTCCAGGGACAGACCCTGCAGCCACTGAGCAGAGGCATCAACAGGATCCATGAGGAAAAAAAGACAAAAATAATTCCTTTTATTTGTGCGACTGGTGATAATGTCACAATAGGTACGAAGAAGTACCAAGCGAGCGGCGAAAAGTAAGGGAAGGGGACACCTGCGTCTAGGGAATGGGGAGATGGTGACCCCTGAACAAACCTACAGCTGGTTCTTGGGGTCTCTCACCATCCTAGATAGGCTCTGTACCTCTGCGCCAAGCAGGATACCTGATCCTAGGTATCCCTAGTACTGGACCCTAAATAATGAACGGGTGGGATTAGCTCTTTGTCAACCCCACTAAATGTTAAAGGAAGACACGAGGTAGACACATGGGGGAAAAAGCATTAACTACCTATCCACAGGTGACACAGGCAGGAGCTCAGTAAGCTTCAACAACAATAGTACAGATGAGAGTAAGCCACCTGCTTGCAACCAGAGCTACACTCCCTGACAGAAGTTCTGTCGCTTATCCATGTTATGTAAATAAAAGCTTATAACCTGACTTTAAATTCATCCATTGGTTTCATAAAACCAATTACCAGCCCAGTCACCAGCCATGAACATCATTGAGCATGTTTAGGGTAAGATGAAAGAGGAAGCTTGGAAGACAAAACCAAAGAATCTAGATGAACTCTGGGAGGCATGTAAGATTGCATTCTTTGCTATTCCTGATGACTTCATCAATAAATTGTATGAATCATTGTTGAATCGCATGAATGCAGTTCTTCAAGCTCATGGAAGTCACACAAAATATTAAATATCGCTCTAATAGCACCACAACTTCATTCACCAATGTTATGCAACATATCTTTGTATAAAAAAGTTAATTATTTGAAGGGAATTTCACATTACTTTCTGTGGGTGACAAAACTTTTGTCTTGCCAAAATCCGACCTTTCTGTGTTCATTAAATGATCAATATTTCAGCTTTGCAGCAACTTAATTTTTATAACCTAAACCAAATTTGGGAGGGTTTCAGCTTTCAAAAGAGTAATTTATGAAGCCAATGGATGAATTTAAAGTCAAGTTATAAGCTTTTATTTACATAACATGGATAAGCGACAGAACTTCTGTCAGGGACTGTAAAATGAACTGAATAATATCACAAGCACCAGTCTAGGGAAGAAGGGAGTATTTAAGCAGAAGAGCAAATACTGATGATCAGCATCTGGGTGAAATGCGAGCTCCTGTTGGATCCAAAAGGGGAAGAGATGAAAATATATCAGGAAAGCTACCTATTACAATGAATACTGAAAGCAGGAACAATAGAAAGTGGAAGGGGGACCCCTAAGGAAGCCTACCACTGGCCCCTGGCTTCCCTCACCATACCTAGATAGGTTCTGCACCTGTGCGCTGAGCAGGATACCTTACCCTAGGCCAGTGATGGCGAACCTATGGCACGCGTGCCACACTGGGCACACAGAGCCCTTTTTGCTGGCACGCGCGCTGTCGCCACACTGAGCCACTTTGAACTGTCGGTGTGATCGCGCCGGCAGTTCAAAGTTGCGTTGAGCAGAGGAGACATTTCTCCTCCCTATAAGGCTATGTGTCCACGTTGCTTTTTACCTGCTTTTTACCTGCTTTTTTGCTGCTTTTTCAACTGCAGCGTTTAATGCCAAAATGGATGTGTTCTGCTTTTTAAGCAAAGTCTATGGGAATTTGGTTTTCTTGTCCCCACTATGCAGTTCAAACTGCAGCTTTTTTGTGGCAGAAATTTGGGCAAAAACTCTGCTTTGCAGTTCAAAACTCAAATGGCAAAAACAATTGACATGCCCTAGAGGAGGGCAGTGACTGAGGTGGGGGGGGGACAAACAGCTGTGAGGTGGGGGGGTGACATGCAGCTCTGGGGGTATACAGCTCTGGGGTGGGGGGGACATACAGCTCTGAGGGGGTATACAGCACCTGGGTGGAGGGAACATACAGCTCTGAGGGGGTATACAGCACCTGGGTGGAGGGGACATACAACTCTGGGGGTATAGTAGTTTGCAGCCCCCATATTGTGTTATGAAGCCCCCATTGTCCTCCATATAGTATTATGTAGCCCCCATATGCACTATGCAGCCCCCATATAACATTAAGCAGCCCCCATATAGCACAATGCAGACCTAGATAGCATTAGGCACCTTCATGTAGTATACAGCCCACATATAGCACAATGCAGACACATATAGCATTAGGCACCTTCATGTAGTATATAGCCCACTTATAGCACAATGCAGACCCAGATAGCAATAGACACCCTCATGTTTTATATAGCCCACATATAGCACAATGCAGACACATATAGCATTAGGCACCCTCATGTAGTATACAGCCCCTAAATACCACAGTGCAGAGCCAGATAGCATTAGGCACCCTCATGTAGTATACAGCCCCTAAATACCACAGTGCAGAGCCAGATAGCATTAGGCACCCTCATGTAGTATATAGCCACTATATACCACAGGGCAGAGCCAGATAGCATTAAGCACCCTCATGTAGTGCAGAGCCCCTATATAGTACATTGCAGAGTCAGATAGCATTAGGCACCCTCATGTAGTATACAGCACCTATATAGCACAGTGCAGAGCCAGATAGCATTAGGTATCCTCATGTAGTACACAGACCTATATAGTACAGTGCAGACCCAGACAGCACAGTGCAGAGCCAGATAGCATTAGGCACCCTCATGTAGTATATAGCCTCTATATACCACAGTGCAGAGCCAGATAGCATTAAGCACCCTCATGTAGTGCAGAGCCCCTATATAGTACATTGCAGAGTCAGATAGCATTAGGCACCCTCATGTAGTATACAGCACCTATATAGCACAGTGCAGAGCCAGATAGCATTAGGTATCCTCATGTAGTACACAGACCTATATAGTACAGTGCAGACCCAGACAGCACAGTGCAGAGCCAGATAGCATTAGGCACCCTCATGTAGCATACAGCTTGTATATAGCACAGCCTGTATACAGCACAGTGCAGAGCCAGATAGCAATAGGCACCCTCATGTAGCATACAGATTGTATATAGGCTATATAAAAGCTGTATGCTACATGAGGGTGCCTATTGCTATCTGGCTCTGCACTGTGCTATATACAGGCTGTGCTATATAACATAGCACAGCCTGTATACAGCACAGTGCAGAGCCAGATAGCAGTAGGCACCCTCATGTAGAATACAGTGATTAATACTCAGTGGCGTAACTAGAGTTTGATGGGCCCTGGTGCAAAATTTGGACCGGGGCCCCCCTCCACATACACCGACACTTAGGGTACGGAATAATGACACTGACACTTGGGGTACAGGATAATGACGCTGACACTTGGCTCTTACCCTCAGAACCCAGGTTTCCCATGATCTGAAATCCCTCTATCAGTACCCTGCTTTCCCATGTTCTGATATCCATCTTGTCCTCAGCACCCAGCTTCCCCATGCTCTGCTATACATCTTTCCCTCAGCACCCAGCTTTCCCATATCAGAGCATGGGAAAGCTGGGTGCTGAGAGATGTACAGCAGAGCATGGGAAAGCTGGGTGCTGAGAGATGTACAGCAGAGCATGGGAAAGCTGGGTGCTGAGGGAAAGAGCCTTTTTCCCTCAGGACAAAACATTTCCATCCCATACTTGTATCTTTGTCCCCCTTGTATATAGTTCTCCAAATACTATAATGACCCCCACATAGCCTTCCGTATAATATAAAGGGTCCCACATAACCCTTGATATATTAGAATGCACCCCCATAGTTCTCCATGTATTACAATGCATTTCCCCAACGTTCTCCATGTATTATAATTCACCCCATAGTTCTCCATATATTATACTGCACCACATAGTCCTCCATATATTATACTGCACCACATAGGCCTCCAGTTTTATAATGCACACCCATAGTCCATGTATAAGGTAGCCTCCATATTCCTCCATATATTATAATGTAGCCCCCATAGTCCTATATGTATTATAATGTAGCGCCATCTATATATATAATTGCCTTATTCTGTCTGTCTGTCTGTCTGTCATGCTTCAAAATTGTGTCCTTCCGGTGACATTGTGTCCTTACGGTGACACAAAGCTGATTGGCCGCTGGGCTCGCCATGGCCCCGCCCCCCCCACACCGATTGCCCGCTCGCCCAGGCTGCGCCCCCACACGGATTGGCCAGCCACTCGCCCAGGCTCCGCCCCCCCACAGATTGGCCTCTCGCCCCGGCACCCTGCAGGCATTGGCAACTCGGCCACGCCACGCCCCGCCCCCCTCACGCAATGGACTTTAGCACTGCACCCCCCCCTCCCCGCGCATTCCCCGAACTGACACGGTCACGGCTCCCAGGTGAGTACTGTACACCCCCCCCACCCCCCCACGGGAGCCCACATCAGCGTACGCCGCCAACCCAGCCGACACTTACCCTCGCATTGCTGGCCTTGCCGCCGTATGCTGGTGTGGGCTCCCGTGCGAGTGGGGGACGTGATGCGCTGGTAACCATCCTAGCATAGTTACCAGCACATCAAGGTCCTGCAGCGGCGGAAGATCCACACGCACACACATAACAGCACACACACATACACATACACACACATCAGATCACACTCACTCTCACAAACACCTCACACACACATCGCATCCACACACTCACAGCATCCGGCGATATCGCTTGCTTCTCGGCCTCGATACTGTGCTGTTGTGACCTTCCAGGACCTGCCGGAGGATCACATGGCCAGAAGCATGTGGTATCTCCGGATGTTGTGAGTATGAGCGCGTATGTGCAATATAGTCAATGTGTGTGTGTGTGAGTGTATGCGATCGGGTGTGTGTCGGTGTGTGTGAGTGTATGCGATCGGGTGTGTGTCGGTGTGTGTGAGTGTATGCGATCAGATCTGTGAGTGTCGGCAGAGGAGCATGGCGTGCTGGAGGAGGCTGGGAGGAGAGAGGCTGATCCTGGGGAAGGCTGGGATGGGGATGCTGATGCTGGGGACAGAGAGGCTGATGCTGGGATGAGAGAGGCTGATGCTGGGATGAGAGAGGCTGATGCTGGGGACAGAGAGGCTGATGCTGGGGACAGAGAGGCTGATGCTGGGGACAGAGGCTGATGCTGGGGACAGAGAGGCTGATGCTGGGGACAGAGAGGCTGATGCTGGGGACAGAGAGGCTGATGCTGGGATGAGAGAGGCTGATCCTGGGGAAGGCTGGGATGGAGAGGCTGATGCTGGGGACAGAGAGGCTGATGCTGGGGACAGAGAGGCTGATGCTGGGGACAGAGAGGCTGATGCTGGGATGAGAGAGGCTGATCCTGGGGAAGGCTGGGATGGAGAGGCTGATGCTGGCGACAGAGAGGCTGATGCTGGGGACAGAGAGGCTGATGCTGGGGACAGAGAGGCTGATGCTGGGGACAGAGAGGCTGATGCTAGGGACAGAGAGGCTGATGCTGGGGACAGAGAGGCTGATGCTGGGGACAGAGAGGTTGATGCTGAGGACAGAGAGGCTGATGCTGGGGACAGAGAGGCTGATGCTGGGGACAGAGAGGCTGATGCTGGGGACAGAGAGGCTGATGCTGGGGACAGAGAGGCTGATGCTTGGGACAGAGAGGCTGATGCTGGGGACAGAGAGTCTGATGCTGGGGACAGAGAGGCTGATGCTGCGGGGAGAGAGGCTGATGCTGGGAGGAGAGAGGCTGATGCTGCGGGTAGAGAGGCTGATGCTGGCGCAGCATGGCGGATGGAGCACGTTTGGGAGTGCGCAGCATGGCGGATGGAGCACGTTTGAGAGTGCGCAGCATGGCGGATGGAGCACGTTTGGGAGTGCACAGCATGGGAGATGGAGCACGATGGGGAGTGCGCAGCATGGCGGATGGAGCACGTTTGGGAGTGCGCAGCATGGGGGATGGAGCACGATGGGGAGTGCGCTGTATGATGGATGGAGCACGATGGGGAGTGCGGAGTATGGCGGATGGAGCACGTTTGGGAGTGCGCAGCATGGCGGATGGAGCACGTTTCGGAGTGCGCAGCATGGCGGATAGAGCATGTTTCGGAGTGCGCAGCATGGCGGATGGAGCACGTTTCGGAGTGCGCAGCATGGCGGATGGAGCACGTTTGGGAGTGCGCAGCATGGCGGATGGAGCACGATGGGGAGTGCGCAGCATGGCGGATGGAGCACGTTTGGGAGTGCGCAGCATGGGGGATGGAGCACGATGGGGAGTGCGCTGCATGGCGGATGGAGCACGTTTACGAGTGCGCAGGATGGGAGATGGAGCACGATGGGGAGTGCGCAGCATAGGGGATGGAGCACGATGGGGAGTGCACTGCATGGGGGATGGAGCACGATGGGAAGTGCACACCTCCCCCCAACACACACACGCGCGCACTGCACAACACACCACACACACACACTGGGAACCACAAACAACTGCCCTACACAGACACCCACACACAGACAACGCTGCACACACAAATATACGCACATACCGCACAACACACACATTGCACAAAACATACCTCCCCCCAAAACACACCACACACACACAAACCGCGCAACACACACACAACGCTACAGACACACAGCGCTCCACAAACAACGCAACACACAAACAACACCGCTCTCACCCCCCGCCACACCCAGACAACACCCAGAACATGTACAGCGCCCTACACAAACACTTGGTAACTACACACAACAACATCTATATATATATATATATATATATATATATATATAAAACAAAAATCATACATGAACTACACAATACGTAAATTCTAGAATACCCGATGCGTAGAATCGGGCCACCTTCTAGTAAATCATATTGTATTATGCAGCCCCATACTCCTCCATGTATAATGCACCCCTATATTCCATGTATAAGGTGTCCTTCATTTTGTATTATGCAGCCCCATACTCCTCCATGTATAATGCACCCCTAGTCCATGTATAAGGTGTCCTTCATGTTTATTATGTAGTCCCATAGACCTCCATGTGTCATGCAGCCAGCACCCCCAGGCCTCCATGTGTCATGCAGCCAGCAAAATAAAAAAACAAGTACCTCTCTTCTCCTTCCGACCCCTGCGACCACAGAAGTTACTCCCCTGCCCCCATATCTCACACACCCTGCTCCCCATACAGCCTGACCCCCCCAGATCACACACTACACCCCCATATGTCACACACCCTGCTCCCCATACAGCCTGCACCCCCATATCATACACACTACACCCCCATATCTCACACACCCTGCTCCCCATACAGCCTGCACCCCCATATCATACACACTACACCCCCACATCTCACACAGCTTGCACCCCCCAGATCACACACACTACACCCCCATATCTCACCCTGCCTGTACCCCAACTTACCCCTCTCAAACACTCTGCACCCCTTCACATCCTTCTTGTACAGTCTGCAGCCCTCATATGCCACTCACCCTGCAGCCCCCTTTCCCTTCCTGTCCCCTCTTTTCTTATTACCAGTCATGTGTACAAATCTCCGTCAGGATTCAGCATCTCTTGCTTTCTGCCCGGCATCCTGTGTCTCCTCCCACACAGTCACATGGGCGTGACGTCATCGCAGGTCCTGCAGGATGGCTTATTCCATCTTCTGTGCAGGTCAGGAGCACTCCTGCAGCTCAGAAACGGCTGGTGGGTCTCTCCAGGTCAGGGGCCCCTCTACTGACACTGGGCTCCCCTGACTCACAGGCCGGCCCTCTGACGGTCGCATTGTCGGCCACTACACAGCGGCACTACACATAGGGGCCCGGCAGCCGGCTCTGCAGAGCGGCTGCCGGGCCCCTATGTGTACTAGTGCCGCTGTGTAGTGGCCGGCCTGTGAGTCAGGGGAGCCCAGTGTCAGTAGAGGGGCGGCTCACTTCTCCTCGTTCCCCCGCTGATCCGGTCTCCTTGGTGCGTCGTCCATTGCTGTCGCTCGCTCTGACCTCTCAGCCGGCGCACAGTGATGACGTCACTGCGGGCCTCTGCAGAGCTGTCAGAACGCCGACAGTCACAGCGGGGAGAATGATAAGAGAGGGAGCGCGCCGCTCACTCTCTCATCATTGCTCTCAATTGTATCGGCACCTGCGATGCCGATGCAATTGAAAGCGCGATCCTCCGGGGGGGAGCGGTGACAGCGCGGCCACCGGGCCCCCCTGAGTAGCGGTGCACCACTCCTGCCACCGCGAGTGGGCCCCCCCGGCAGCTCAGGGCCCCGGCATTTGACCGGGTTTACCGGGTGCTGGCGCCGGCCCTGGGATGAGCGCTTAGTCAACCCCACTAAGCACTAAGTAAGATACAGGGAGCAAACACAGGAAGCAAGCATGTGAACAACTTATCTCCAGATGACTCAGGGAGAATTACAGCAAAAGCAACAATGTTTTTTCAGATGAGTGCAAGACAACTGCATGCATCCAAAGCATGAATAGCGGGGTCCAGGGGGATTGAGAGTATTTAAGCACACAAAGGGAAGTACTGGTAATTAACAGTTGAAAGGTGAGCCACTCCACAGGGTCCTAAAGGGAAAGGGATTAACCCCCAAGCAAAGACTGCCAGGGATCAGTTTGTGCAGCCAAACACTGCGACCTTCTACAGCTGGACACCACAGGACTGTCTGTCAAGTGTGAGACATCTACATTTACCTCTTTAAGGGAACCTGGCAGCTGATACATGTGTCTAATTCAGAGACAATATGTATAAGATAGTCGATGTATGATTTTAGCCAGGTGTGTTTGACTCACACATGAGACTAGTCAGACAGGCTGGTCCCCATTGGCTTCTCCTTAACTGCTGCCAGTGATTGACAGGTGTCTCCCTATACACGCACACAAGGAGAGACTTGTCACTCCAGGGAGCGGGAGGGGAAACCACAACTTTTCAGAGTGAAACATACCTGAATGAATCAAATAGCTAGTGTCTGATACATGCTGCCTGTGCATGCAGCAGGATTTATCATCTGTCAGGGTCCCTTTAATCTACCAATTTTAATATCTTCAATCTTCTCCTCCTGCTCTTGCAGGACTGAGGATCCTGATGGTGACAAAAATATCCATTAAAAACAATGTCCCTCCAATAAAAATGTATAATTTTTCTGACGTGTTTTTGTATATAAGCCCTTATGCCGGCGTCACATGGTACGATATATCGGGCGATATGTCGTCGGGGTCACGTCGTTAGTGACTCACATCCGACATCGTTTGACATATCGTACCGTGTGACACCTCTGAACGACTGTGAACGAGCAAAAATACTCACCTTATCGTTGCTCGTTGACATGTCGTTCATTTTCAAAATGTCGGTCCTCCTTCTGTGCTCCGGTTGTTCATCGTTCCCAAGGCAGCACACGTCGCTCCGTGTGACACCCAGGGAACGACGAACACAGCTTACCTGCGTCCCGCCGGCAATGCGGAAGGAAGGAGGTGGGCGGGATGTTACGTCCTGCTCATCTCCGCCCCTCCTCTTCTATTAGGCGGCCGCTGTGTGACGTCGCTGTGACGCCGAACGTCCGTCCCCCTTCAGGAAGTGGATGTTCACCGCCCACAGCGAGGTTGTCAGGGAGGTAAATACGTGTGACGGGGTAAATGACTTTGTGCGCCACGGGCAACTAATTGCCCGTGACGCACAAATGACTGGGGCGGGTACGATCGCTCGTGTGATCGCACGATAGATCGTACCGTGTGACGCCGGCATTCGTCAGAGTACAACATACAAGTGTTAGATTAGGCTAGGTTCACATTTCCGTTGTTTTGCATCAGTCACATGCGTTGCTTGACGCATGTGACTGATGCGTTATACAACGGATGACAACGGATGACAAAGAAAAGAATTTCATTGTCGGACTCCGTTGTGTCCTGGGGGCGGAGTTCGGGGGGCGGAGCTGAGGACGTCAGTGCCGCGGTCTGCATGGCTGGGAACTGGTGAGTGAGTGAGAGTGTGTGTGTGTGTTTGTGTGTCTACATGCATGTGTACATGCGGAGTGCATGAGGGGGCAGAGCGCGAGGGGGCGGAGCCGAGCGGGGCCGTGGAGCTGAGGACTTCAGTGCCGCGGGGACTGCAGGGCTGGGGACAAGTGAGTGTGTGTGTGAGTGTGTGTGTGTGTGTGTGTGTATACATGCTGAGTGCGGGAGGGGGCGGAGCCGAGTGGTGAAGTGTCGGCCTCCTTGCACACTGTATCCAGGCTAAATATTGGGTATAAGCAAAGCACTTTTTGCTTGGTTACCTGATATTTATCTTGGATACCAGCGTACACCGCTTAGCGCTGGCTCCCTGCACATGTAACCACTGTAAATATCGGGTAACTAACCAAAGCGCATTGCTTGGTTACCTGATGTTTATCCTGGTTACGGGGGCAGGGTGCCAGAGAGAGCATGCGCAGCAAAATCCTACGGATTGCACTGCTCAAAAAACGTTACAGGCTGCGTTGCTCCCGCCCGGCGGTCAGTTAAAAAACGACTGACCGCGACGCAGCTGATGCAACGCAGCATCATCAGTCAAAATCCGTCACTAATAGAAGTCTATGGGGAAAAACAGGATTCCTGCAAAATATTTTGCAGGATACCGTAATTCCTCAAGGCTACGGATTGTGACTGATGCAAAACAACGGAAGTGTGGACATAGCCTTAAACAGAAAAAAAGCACTTCCTTCCCCATGAAAAATCAATCAGCACGAATTACAAACATGGGCACTCATTAGTATATTAGCATACAGTATCAGTATATGTTATATTCCATGGCCACAGACATTTAATATACATATGATGAAGATTTTCAAATAAAGCATCACAAACAAATCAGTGACATTTCATCGATAAACGTACATTGTATCCCTTCTGTAATTCATACCATGATCAAAAACACCTCTCTAAGATAATGTTTTTTCTGCCAGTCGCCTCCCTTGGTAGGTACAGTAAATATACTTTCTCTGTCTCATAAAAAACAAAGCCAAAACTCCATGGACTTCAACAACCTGTTTGGTTACTCCTGAATAACAATTGTTGCCATTGTTAATAATTTGGATGTGCTCACTCATCACTAATATTGATATGTCCACAATCTTAAAGGGGTATACCCTCAAAAAAAAATTTCTTTTTCATGTTTTTTTTTTCTTCTTCACATTTTTGACATTTCTTATCCAATATCATACTACGATGGTCACATTATGTTATTTCTAATTCCCATTTTATGAGAAGATATTACCATGTAGTTCCTTGTGATTGATACGAAATGTTGTCCTTTTTTGTACCAAAATCCTATTTTTCCATTATGTTCTGTGTAACATAGATATATATATATATATATATATATATATATATATATATATGTGGGGTAACATGCAGATTATTTATTTTCTGTATTTGCTTGGATTCAAACAGTGTCTGATGAAAATCCAGGATTAGGCTATGTGCACACGCTGCATTTTTTTGTCTCATTTTTGTCACTTTTTTGGCGCAGTTTTGTTCTCAGAAAGTTCTCATTTTTTACTTCCCAGCAAAGTCTATGAGAAGTCAGATTTTCTGTGCACACGTTGCAGTTTGTCTGGAATTTATTTGTCACAAACTTCTGATAAAAATGCTGCAGCATGTTCATTCTTTTTGCATATTGTCCCTGCGTTTCTCACTAGTGATGGAAGGATTCACAGATCAATCCCTGCCAACTCGGGATCGGTTGGGGTTTGATCCCCGGTATCTGATCGGATGCCAGTCCCCAGAATCCGCCGCAAAGGGGGTAGGAGCAAGCGCTTCATGCTCACCGATCACCGGCACAGCTTTCACACTGCTCTCGCGGCCGCTCATTCTTCATTTGGGGCCACTCATTAGGCTCATACATATTCACTGCTTCACCAACTGCCATCTGTGATTGGTTGCAGTCAGACAGCACCCCCAGCCTGTGTGACAGCCTGTCTGATGCTTCCAATCACAGTGAGCATACAGAAAAAATAAATAAATAAAAAAAAAAAACAGTATGCGGTCCCCCCAATTTTGATAACCAGCCAAGAATAAAGTCAGACTGCTGGGGGGGGGGCTGGTATTCTCAGGCTGGGGAGACCCATGGTTATTGGGAGCTTCCCAGCCTAAAAATATCAGCTTGCAGGCTCCCAAGACTGTTGCATCTATTAGAGTGGCGTCAGTCACTGCTGCCAGCCGGGTACTGCTTGTCAGTGTTTCCCAGAGAGTGGAGAGAAAGGACATGTTTTCAGTCTCTCCAGGCTCGGATTTAGCAGAGCCAAGACCGTTGTGGGACCTCGTGTGGATTACATCGTACCTGTAGGGAAGTTTTGGGGTTATGACCATGCATATAGTCACAGTTAGTTAGTTGCTAGTGTAGTAACCATGGATACCTAAGGTCCCTACAATGCTCTGCACATGAGGTAAGTGATGGTGAAACAGGAGAACTATACTACATTTCTAATTGGATGAGTTTGCTAATATTATATTATTATTACATCTTACACAAATTGGGATAGGATCTTGGAGATGGGAATAACACTTTAAATAGAAAAAAATCTACAAAAGCTTGGTATTGTTTATAATCATACTGACCTGGAGAATCATGATGTTTCCAGGTCATTTTTACTATACAATCAAAACCATAACAACATATAGCAGTAAAAAACTAAGAATTTTTTCACCTTTTCATCCCAGTTGGAATCTTTTTCCTGTTTTCTAGTACATTATATGGTGTCATTATATGGCTGTGACAGAAAAATGACAAAATTATGGGAAAAAGGGGGGAGGGAAAAAAAGGGCATAAATGAGAGATTTTGAGTGTTAAAGGGTTAATATAGTCTCATGCATAACAATCTAAACATTTTCACAAGAGTTCTATACTGTGGTACGCCTTAGTTTACAAAGCATTTCAATATTTAAATTTGTCTGTACTGTCTGTGTGTTATGGCTCTTTCTTGCTGGCAGACATACAATGCCATAGTCTAAGAACTCAGATATATTTGAGTAAATGTATAGTTTTATTTTGGCAATTCATCAATAGTGAAATATTCAGGTGAGGTGTACACTATTCTAGCTTTTAATTGTTGACGTTAAAGTTCATTAATTATAATATTGAGGTCCTGGTTGGGCGTAATTACAATGAGTAACCTTCTGACAGTAAAAGGGTGGAGTGAGCCTGTGGAAGATGATTATAGGCATCAGAGTAAAGTTCACAAGAAAATGTAAAGGTTTATCAAGATTTCTGAGACAACAGCATCAGAGGAACTGAAATCTTCTAAGGATTCTGTTATGGAGCCCAGATGGACAACAAAACCCAGGTAAATGTGTTAAATCCTTATCATATGATCACACTGGAAAATTCTCACATCATTATGTATAAGGTTGAGGCCACACGAGGTTATGTGCGAGTCCTTGCATGACACTTGGCACACACCCGCAGCACAGTGGGAACCGAGTGTCATGCGATTGTGGTCCAATCGTGAGCTCAAACCACAGTAGCGGAGGGGAGGTCTGATGCTGCGGAGGAGAGGAAGGGATTTATCTCCCTCTCTCCTCCATTGCCAGCTGATGCGAGAATCGCACTGCTCTCACGTTACACCGGTGTAACACGAGTGCAGTGCGATGTGTCTCTTGCCCCATAGACTTGAATGGGTGAGAGTTAAACAGGATTGCATTGCACCCGCAGCATGCTGCGACTGTTTTCTCAGTCCGATTAGGGTTGAGAAAATAATCGCTCATGGGAGCGGCACCGTAGAGTAATATTGGTCCAAGTGGAATGCGATTTTTTTTCTCGCCGTGTGTCCTAGGCCTAACAGTAATCTGAATTACATTTTCAGAAATCCATGCACTTCTATGCACAAGATTTATTGATTTTCAGTGGTTATAAAGATATATATATACATATATATATATATATATATATATATGTATATATATATATATATATATATATATAAAGCTGTAGGATTCACTTAAGGGAAAACTTCTGGGGCTTCTGTGGTTTCATGATTTGTTGTTTATTCAACAGAGCTGTGAATAGACTTGTAATGTCTTAAATACCATATTTTAGTTCTATAGGACGGACTGGATTATAAGGCGCACCCCAATTTAGAGCATTGGGAAAAATGATTTTTTAATGTTAAAGTGAGGGTCCATTTTATAATCCTTGTGCGTCTTAATCCTAATGCTCACCAGGGGGGAGCGGTGGTGGTGGAGTGGCTCAGGAGGTCACAGGAGCCAGAGCGATGCTACAGGCTCAGAGGAAAAGGAGGGTCAGCGATTCTATGGGTTTGGAAGTGTAAATTGCACATTTTTCCCCCAACACTGGGGGTACAATGGGGGTGCGTCTTACAAAACGGATATGGCTTACCGAGGCAGCAGTGGTGGAGCGGGGTCATAGGAAGCAGAGTCACAGGACGGGTTCATTGATATGCGGGCAGGCTGCAGAGGTGTTGCTGCAGCAGTGGGTGCCATTAATCTGCCAGCGGGCTGTGGGGGTGATACTGCAGTGGAGCGGTTCAGGAGGGTTACAGGACGGAGGGTCACAGGATGGAATGTCTTGGTGGTGGGTGCCATTGATCTGACTGGGGGCTCTATTGAGGTGGTACGTGCGCAAATAAGACTCTGTGGCCATTTTCTTGAAGTCTATCACGTTATTCTGGCACGCGCCGCCATTGCAGCCATTTTCTTGAAGTCCATCACGTCAACTGCGGACAATTCAATGGAGCCCACAATCAGCTACATGCGCCTGCCGCTGAGACACGACCCTGTGACCCTTCTGAGATGCACCTGTAACGGGGTGCCAGGGGTGCCTCTGGCCTTGTAGTCGTGGCCCTTGCAGTCAGGCTTACCCCTGGTTCCCCCGTCACTATGGGGACAGGAGATGACTTGGTGGGGCAGAGTGTGGTGGTGATGCAGATGTTATCCGGCGCACAAACACTCTTCAGGCAGGGTTCGATGCAATGAACAAACATTCTTTTATTCTTCACAAAGTCCCAAACAAAGCAATAAAGGTGATGATACGCTTTCTTAGCTGGGGGAAGCCTGTCCTTGCGTCCCCTCCAGTGGGGATGTGCCTGGCTACTCCACTTCGCCCAGCTCCCACTTCTGGCTACCCACAGCCCGGACCCACACCGGACTGCTTCACACTATGAGGTTACGCCCGCTCCTTTTCTCACCGGCTTCCCTGATTTCCAGCTCCCACACTCTGCCCCGGCTCTGCTGCTCCGCTCCTGTCCCCGAGACGACTGCTCCCTTGATCTAATCTTTTCCTCACACCCTTGCTCTCTCCTCCCCTTGTCTCTGCCGGCTCCTCCTCTCCACTGTGATGACAGCCGTCCCACCCGGCCACTAGGGGTACCCTAACACTATACACATGCACATACAAATAAAACATTTTTATTAATAACATTTCCGGGTTAACTATGCTCCCTTTTGCAGGGGGTCTGCTCACCCACTGCATACCTCCCCTCTTAAAACCCGAGCCTCCCGGCACGGCTCTTACTTAAAACACACAGAAGCACGTAAAGTCTGCAATACCGTCCACAATAGGCGCAGCACCCACACAGAGGGCTCCAGTGTGCCCAGTTCTCCTCCTCTGGACGGCCACCAGTGTGCGCAGCTCTCCTCCTCTGGACGGCTACCAGTGTGCGCAGCTCTCCTCCTCTGGACGGCCATCAGTGTGCCCAGTTCTCCTCCTCTGGACGGCCACCAGTCCCGCGCAGCTCTCCTCCTCTGGACGGCCACCAGTGTGCACAGCTCTCCTCCTCTGGACGGCCACCAGTGTGCCCAGTTCTCCTCCTCTGGACGGCCACCAGTCCCGCGCCCGGCGGTTTCTGCAGCGCTCCCGGTCCTTCTTTCAACTAGCGCCCGGAGGCTCAACAGCGCTCCCGGTCTTAGATGGGCGCCCGGAGGCTTGGCAACAGCGCTCCCGGTCTTAGATGGGGCGACTGCCCGTACAAACACACAGAAGGGAGCTCGTCCCGTGAAACTTTAAAAGAACTTCTGCCGGCTAAACGGCGCCGGACTTAAACAACAGATCAGCAGTGGTGACTTACTCTGGGGGCCAGGCCCTCTTCCATTCCTCCGCTTGGGCCTGGATGTATGCCCCCAGGGATTGTCCCGGCTGCTGACGGATCCTCTGGAAGGACGCAGGGGCGTAGGGTGGCTCCACAGGCGCAGCTGCTGCAGCTCCTCTCGGTGGTGAAGGCGTCGCTGCCCCTGACAATCTTGCTGGTAACGGCGGCGGTGTCAATGCTGAGACTGGGTAGAGTGGAGACGGGTCCTCGTTTCCCGCTCTTAAACAGACTCCACCCCCATCCCCACGCATCATCTTGACTCCTCCGCTGAGGTACTTCTTTTTCTTCTTCTTCCATGCCCTGGAGCTGGCGCCTCCCCTCTTTGGGCGGAGTACTCCATGCTTTCTCTTCGGCACCGGCCAGCCCCAGGCTCTTCTTTCGGCGCCAACTTTCCGCGCCTTTTCTTCCTCACAGATAACGGCCTCCTTGCCGCCATCTTGTACCCGGTCCAACGCTACGGGTACTAGGTTCTCTCCCCACCACGGGGCTGGAAATCCTGTATCACGGTCCGGATCCTGCGCTTCAGGCACGACCCGATCTCCAGCCTCCTGGGTTCCTGGCAGGGGAATCGCATCCTGCCGACTACTCCACATGTAACGGGGTGCCAGGGGTGCCTCTGGCCTTGTAGTCGTGGCCCTTGCAGTCAGGCTTACCCCTGGTTCCCCCGTCACTATGGGGACAGGAGATGACTTGGTGGGGCAGAGTGTGGTGGTGATGCAGATGTTATCCGGCGCACAAACACTCTTCAGGCAGGGTTCGATGCAATGAACAAACATTCTTTTATTCTTCACAAAGTCCCAAACAAAGCAATAAAGGTGATGATACGCTTTCTTAGCTGGGGGAAGCCTGTCCTTGCGTCCCCTCCAGTGGGGATGTGCCTGGCTACTCCACTTCGCCCAGCTCCCACTTCTGGCTACCCACAGCCCGGACCCACACCGGACTGCTTCACACTATGAGGTTACGCCCGCTCCTTTTCTCACCGGCTTCCCTGATTTCCAGCTCCCACACTCTGCCCCGGCTCTGCTGCTCCGCTCCTGTCCCCGAGACGACTGCTCCCTTGATCTAATCTTTTCCTCACACCCTTGCTCTCTCCTCCCCTTGTCTCTGCCGGCTCCTCCTCTCCACTGTGGTGACAGCCGTCCCACCCGGCCACTAGGGGTACCCTAACACTATACACATGCACATACAAATAAAACATTTTTATTAATAACATTTCCGGGTTAACTATGCTCCCTTTTGCAGGGGGTCTGCTCACCCACTGCACACCACTGCAGTGACGCCCCCGCAGCCCGCTGGCAGATCAATGGTGCTCGCTGCCGCCGCGAGACCCCTGCAGTCTGCCCGCAGATCAATGGCGCCCGCCGCGATACCCCGGAGCCCTTCCTGTGACCCTGCTTCCTATGACCCCGTTCCACTGTGAGAGTCTGAAATGTGATTATGTCAGCAGTGCAGTAGGACCCTGTGAGTTCTGCCTGCCTGCACTGATCAGCAGGGTTTTGGGTCAGAGACCCTGTAGATGCAAGAGTTACCTCAGAGAAAGTGTGCTGAGCCCGGGCTGCCTGAGAGAGACAGTTGTGTGATTGCAGGCTAAAAAGAGTCTGAAAAGAGAAAGAGATCAGAGAGACTGTTGGAGACTATTTTTTTTTTCATTATCTTTTCCTCACAAAAGAACCAGGAGCTGTGCTGAAGAAATTGGACCGTGTTGTGTGAGAGAAAGGATCTCCAATTCCTGAGGGGAGGACTGTTCTCTTGATCGAGGAAGCCTGTGTTCTGTCTGAGGATTAGTACAGAGCTGTGGGCCTGACACCGTGTTCTGTGTTGTGTAATTGGCTAATATCGACTAAAGGGGGCTTTACACGCTGCAATATCGTTAGTGAATTATCGTCGGGGTCACGGTGTTTGTGATGCACATCCAGCGTCATTAACGATATCGCAGTGTGTGACAAGTACGAGCAACCTTAAACGATTGCAAAAGCAGTCAAAATCGTTTGCCACGGAGAGGTCGTCCTGAAATCAAAAATCGTTCTCTGCTTATTATCAATGTTGTTCCTCGTTCCTGCGGCACCACACATCGCTGTGTGTGACACCGCAGGAGCGACGAATATCTCCTTACCTTCCTCCACCGGCAATGCGGAAGGAAGGAGGTGGGCGGGATGTTACAGCCCGCTCATCTCCGCCCCTCTGCTTCTATTGGACGCCTGCCGTGTGATGTCGCTGTGACGCCGCACGACCCGCCCCCTTAGAAAGGAGGCGGTTCGCCGGCCAGAGCGATGTCGCAGGGCAGGTGAGTGCATGTGAAGCTGCCGTAGCGATAATGTTCGCTACGGCATCTATCACAAGATATGGCCGGATCGCCGGCCAGAGCGACGTCGCAGGGCAGGTAAGTACGTGTGACGGGTACGTGTACGCCACGGGCGACGATTTGTCCATGTTGCACAACAGACGGGGCGGGTACGCTCTCTTGTGATCTCGCTAGCGAGATCGCAGCGTGTAAAGTACTCTTAAGTCCAGGGTCCCTGCGTGGCAGGACCGGGGTGAAGACATCCTCAGAGCAAGAAGAATATTTTTGTGTTTCCTTTTTCTTCCTTCTTTGGAATTACATACAGTGGACTCGGACCACAGGCCTGTGTGAAACTTCCCTTGAAGTTAACGGTACCATAGTTTTACGATACCCAGGTATCCCTTTGTTCAGTGTAAAACCAACGTTGGTAAAATTTAAGGCTTTGTTATTAGTGGTGATAAGTTATACTCAGTGCGCCATCTCAGAGGTTCCCTCAGAGTGTCCCCATTGGATCTACACCTCTTGCCTTTATAGTTAATTGTTTTTCTTTGTTCAACCTGGTGAGTAGGTAAATTTATTCCCAGTTCCTGAGGTAATATATATAACTCAGGAACTCTGAGATCGGCGCATTGATTCCGGCTAAAAGCTGAGTGTGTTAATTCCACTTTTGTGGTGCTTTGAGGGGTTCTTAAGTCAATCATTATTTATTCTGAATCGTACTCTAATTCTCAACCCAGTAAAGGAGCTGTTGTTTATTTCTGCCTCTGTCTCGGTTTGTGACCCACTGGATTCTCTTCGGACCTACGAAGATTACCCTTCCGCATCAGCAACCTCCATGCTGGGTGCGGCTCCCCTGGTAGCCGCGGCGAATGAGGGAGGGTATGTGCAGGTAGGAGCTTTACTCCAGCACATGCCGAGATACGACGGGCATAACATGGTATTACAGGATTGGGCTGAGACGGTCCAGAGTATCATGCGGATGTGTAAGTTGGCTCCTTCGTTACGAGCAGAGCTGGCATTAAATGCGTTAGAAGGTGATGCTAGGCGAATGATAGTGGTACGCCCTGAGACTGAAAGAAATATGCTAGAGAAAATTTTGGAACTGTTAGCTTGGGAGGACGGGCCCATGTAACCCAGCTTCGATCCATGTTCTTTAATTGCCCTCAAAAAGAAAGTGAGACTCTGATGCAGTACTCTAATACCCTGCAGGAGATGTTGAACGAGGTGCAGCGACTAGACTCAGGGACCATGGCGGTGTTTCCAGAGGTAGACCGCTTTCTCCGGGATCAATTCATCACAGGGTTAGCCAATAGGCTCCTTCGAGACAAAATGTTGGAGATGGCCCGGGTTACACCTGAAATATCCTTCTGGCAGACCTACTGGGCCGCGGTGGAAAGGGAGGAGGAGTCTGTCCTGGTGGTCGAGCGGTCCGTGGACAGCACACAGACAGAGTGAGGCCGAGCGTCCATGGCAGGGGGGCTGGTAGAGATGGTACAAGCTCTGCGTACTGAATTGAGAGAGTTAAAGCTAGAGATGTCAAAAATCAAAGCTGGGTCGGCTCCTCCCGCCCCAAGAGGGACCATCTGCCACCTCCTCGAGGATGGTGACTCCACGGATGGTCAGGCCGCCTTGTTTGAATGACTCAGGCCCACGTCCGCAGACAGAACTCACCTGCTGGCGGTGCAGGCAGCGGGGACACATCTCCCGATACTGCTGGAGGCTCGCAGGCCTTGAAACTCCTCCGCCAGCGTTAAACTCCTAGCCACTGCCATGATAGGGTGACCAGCAGTGGTCCAACTCCCACCAAGCCATAGACAGTATGAGCAAGATTTGTTCGCACTAAGCCCCATTCTAGAAGCAGAATTTGAAGGTCGGAAGATGAGATGCCTGGAGGATACGAGATCCGAGTGTACCATTATGCCTCTAGAAGTGTATGAGAGATACTTCAGTCAACTAGTGGTTCCCAAAGATGGCCGAGTGATAAGACTTACCACTGCTAACAATGGCCAGCTGATGGTGAAAGGGATTGTGTGGATGCAATTGAAACTGTTTTGCCAAGAGCTGGGTCAGAATGGGATAGTGCTAGTGGACCACCCCAATAGAAGGGGGATGGAGGTGGCACTCGGAATGAACAAACTACGAGACCTCAATCATCAGATGTACGCTAGTGAGGGACTCCGATACTGGGCTTGTGCTACAAGCCACCAACCTACTCAAAGGATCTTACATCGTCTAGTGCTGAGCTGCAATTTGCTGACGAGTGCAGACCCAGAGGTCGGGTGGGCCTGGTCTGAGTGCCATCACGGGCCACGATCTCGCTGGCACCTCGACATGAGGAACTCTTAATGCTGTCAGTGGGGGCGGCTCCAAGACTGAATGGACTCAAAGTATTACTGGAGTCAGCCTTAGAGAAGTCCTCATTTACTAAGGCTCACGTGGCCCAGTCGCTGGCTATTGTGAAGAATGAATGGCTGCCAGTCAGATGCATCAACGTGCTTGATGAGGCCGTCACCCTCCCTGCTGGGACCATCCTGACTGAACTGTTCATGCCGGATAGACCGGTGCCTGACAAGGCTGCGATTGAATTGCGCCCAGATCAACAGTCATCCTGGACATTTGTGGTCGAAGTAAAGGGACCTGAACTTCCTACTGAAGAATGGAATGGACGTGTGATCACGAATCAGATGGGGGTGGATCGGGAGCACCTGACTTCTGAGCAACTATAGCAGTTGGAGGGAGTCCTGTGGGAACATCCGGAAACCTTTTCACGGCATGGAGAAGACTTTGGTTGCTCTCATACAATTGAGCATGAGATTCCCACGGGGGACACCCCACCCATTAGAGAATGATATTGTCAGATTCCCCCGACGCTCTATCAAGAAATGAAAAGTATGGTGGCCAGTATTCTCGATAATCAAGTAATATGAGAGAGTCAAAGCCCCTGGGCAGCCCCCGTGGTCTTGGTCCGAAAGAAAGATGGGACCCTTCGATTTTGTGTGGATTATCAAAAATTAAACGCTCACACGGTAAGAGATGCATATCCATTGCCTCGAATTGAAGAGTCTCTGTCGGCATTAGGAAGGGCCAAATACTTTTCAACATTGGACTTAGCGAGCGGCTATTGGCAGGTACTGATGGCTCAGAAAGACCGGGCTAAGACAGCATTTGTTCTGCCAATGGGGCTCTACGAATTCAATCGGATGCCTTTTGGACTCACTAATGCCCCGGGAACCTTCCAACGCCTGATGGAACATTGCTTAGGCGATCTGAATTTTGAGTCGGTCCTGATGTATTTGGATGACATTGTGGTGTTCGGAACATCATCCGAAGACCATCTCGAGAAATTGTGCCAAGTGCTCCGACGGCTCAGCCGTTATGACTTGAAAATAAAACCAATGAAATGTCAACTGTTCAAAAGCCGTATAGAGTATTTAGGCCATGTATTGACCCCCAAAACGAATCTCCGGCACACCAATGGAAGAATAAGAACAAAGTCTGGGTTTCTTTGGTGTTTTTTATTGTGAAAAAATAAAAGAAGTCTGTCTCTGTCTCAACGTTTCGGTCACAATGGGACCTTTATCGAGAGTATTATCAGACTATAAGATAAAGGAATCGATGTATGAAAAGCACCAAAAAAGAGCGATGTGGGTCATCACTTAAAATGGGGAGAGAAGGATTGGTACGTGTGAGCACTGTGACCATATAGCGAGATATCAAAGTCAGCCGGTCAGTGTTGCCAAAGGGATCCTATAGTGGTATTCTGCAAGGGTGGGGGGCCGCAAATCAAGTCTGCCGGATAGGGGTGAAAGACTCAATGACTACTGCACAGATAGAGTACCTATCTCCTCCAAGAGGGGACAGCCTGTCTAAAGTAGTGGAGAGGTGTACAGATGGTATTTGTATCAAGATACTGAATAGGATCAGTCTGGGGTTGACAGGAATTACCCTGGTAGGCAATGACGGTCTCCTGTACTTGCTGTGGACTTATAACGCCAGGAAGCGAAGGTCTATATTTATCTGTCAAAAGTAGTGGAGAGGACAACAGATGGTATAGAGGTCCTAGATAGAATCAGTATGAAGGTGGCAGGAATTACCCTGTAGCAGCCATCCAGAACTCCTACCGGACGCAGGTCCCCTATGCTTCCTATGGGTCTTCTGACCGATTCACTTCTAAGTAACCCTTTGGGAATAGCCTACAGCATAGGGCATGTCCTTACGCAAGTTACTCCTCTCTGAGTCCACAGCAAGTACAGGAGACCGTTACTGCCAATCAGGGTAATTCCTGCCACCTTCATACTGCTCTATCTGTGCAGTAGTCATTGAGTCTTTCACCCCTATCCGGCAGACTTGATTTGCGGCCCCCCACCCTTGCAGAATACCACTATAGGATCCCTTTGGCAACACTGACCGGCTGACTTTGATATCTCGCTATATGGTCACAGTGCTCACACGTACCAATCCTTCTCTCCCCATTTTAAGTGATGACCCACATCGCTCTTTTTTGGTGCTTTTCATACATCGATTCCTTTATCTTATAGTCTGATAATACTCTCGATAAAGGTCCCATTGTGACCGAAACGTTGAGACAGAGACAGACTTCTTTTATTTTTTCACAATAAAAAACACCAAAGAAACCCAGACTTTGTTCTTATTCTTCCATTGGTGTGCCGGAGATTCGTTTTGGATTTCAGCTGATTATTTTCTCCAGAGCACCCGATTATATTCAGTGAGCCAGGTCTATTCGATATAATGTATTGACCCCCGACAGGGTGTTACCCGCAGCCAACAAGGTCCTGGCGGTCCAGGAGTGGCCTCCTCCCAGTACCTTGCGGGAGGGTCGGGCTTTCTTGGGGTTGACGGGGTATTATCGACGCTTTGTGCCCAAGTTTTCACAAGTTGTGGGTCCCCTGAATGCACTTTTAAGAGGGACAGCATTGGGCCCTCGCGACCGACCTATCCAATGGGGGTACCAGCAGCAAAAGGCATTTGAAGAGGTGAAAGCTGCCCTAACTAGTGCCCCATTGTTTGTGTATGCCCAGTTTGATGCCCCTTTCCTGTTGAACACAGATAGTAGTCTTAAACAGTTGGGGCAGGACTGGCACAAATGCAGGATGGCCGAGAGTGAGTTATTGCCTATGGCAGCAGGTCTTTAAGAGACACTGAGCGCAGCCCGGCTAATTTCAGTTTGTTTCAACTAGAACTACTGGCCCTAGTCTGGTCACTATGACCTAACGCTTTGCCGAGTATTTAACGGGTGCTGAGGTGTTAGTTATGACTTATAATAACCCTCTGGCTCACTTGAAGAATGCGAAACTAGGAGCGTTGGAGCAGAGGTGGGTTGCTCGCCTTGCTAAGTTTAATTAGCAGATTAAGTTTCGCTCTGGGCGAGAAAACGGAAACGCGGACGCGTTTGTCATCAACGGTTAAAGTGTTGATGACAAATTGGAGGACACCGAAACCCCCGACTTGTGACAGGTACCTGTCTTCCATAGTGTGGTACACTCAAGTGGGGTGGCATCTGGAATGCACTGTGTCCTGGGCAAAACACCTTCAGATTGGGCGAAAGACCAGAGCGAGTTCCCAGACATTACACTAGTGCATGCTTGGGTACAAAATGGGATTTGGCCATGTGCAAAGGACAAGGACCAGCTGTCCGCAGACGGAATTAAATTATTGAGACAATGGGATAGGTTGTGTGTGGAAAAGGGCCTCTTGTATCGTAAGGTGTATCTGCCATCTGAGCTGCAACACGGTATCAGCTGGTAATCCCTGTAAAGATGGGCCCTGTGGTCGCTCGCGAGGCGCATGAAAAAGGAGCCAATTTTGGAAGTGAAAAGAGACTCCAGTGGCTACAGCGAGTCCTCTATTGCCCTGATCTGGGGTGAATGGTGGCAGAGGCATGTCGGCAGTGTCGGGTCTGTGGGCTCAACAAGAGTCTGAAGCAGCGGGCTACTACGCAAACTATTAAGACCTCTGCCTCCTTAGAATTGCTCATGATTGATTATGTTTTGATAGGGTACTCAACGTCTGGGTGCTCCTATTGCTTGGTAATGACAGATCATTTTACTAAATATGCGGTGGCAGTGCCAACAAGAGACCAGACGGTGGCTAAGGCCGTATGTCGACATTTTCTGCAGGTATTTGGGTGTCCTCGAAGGATGCACTCAGATCAGGGGGCATGCTTCCAGGGGACCTTGATGGAGGGGCTGCGTCAATTGTATGGTATAACACATTCGAGAATGACGCCTTATTATCCCCAAGGACATGGGGCTTGCAAGCGATTACCTTCCTGAACTAATGTGTTCCTACAATAACTGGGTGCACAGCACCACTGGCTACTCGCCATACATGTTGATGTTCGGGAGGCCCGGAAGGGAACAGCATCATGTGCTCCCTCTGATGACACTGCTGAAAAGTCTCCTGCCCCCTTGAGGCCTGAATCCTGAGGTGGGCCTCAAGAGAACCACTTGCCCTACAGCAGGAATACCCCCTCAGCGCTATGCACAGGACGAATTTGTGTGGGGAGGTCTGTCGAGGACACCAACCTCTAGTGGGGTGGAGTGTGAAAGTCTGAAATGTGGTTGTGTCAGCAGTGCAGTAGGACACTGTGAGTTCTGCCTGCCTGCACTTATCAGGCATGAGAAAATGCGACGAGGAGGATGAAGGAGGGCGTCATCCCGTCAATCAAGGAAGGAGGACGGTGATCAGTGGCAGGAGGGGGGAAAGGAGCAGAAAATCAGCCCGCCCATCTGGCCAACCAAGGTAATTAGCATACCTAATGGCCAAGATTTATAAAGTTATTTTTGGGGTCTGGAAGGGAAGTCAGGGCCAAGGTGCACCTTCATAGAATGCAGCCCAGGAGCTGCAGAAGGTGATTCTTTTAGTTTAATAGGTAAAAATCTGGTGACAGGTTCCCTTTAATGCCTCTCTGGTGACTGTAAATAACAGTAAAGTGCAACTATTCACAGGTGCTACATAATGATGACAACTCTCATCAGCATCACCAGGTCTCGATGAGGGCAGCGTTGGGCCGGCAGCTGAGAGTTGTCACCACTACCTGGCATCTCTAAATAGCTGTACTTTACTGCTGTTCACAGTTGTCGTAGATGCTTTCAGGTAAAGTGGACTATGACGGAGATTCATAGGAACATTTTTTGATAATAAATTGATGAACCAGGGATAGTGTGGGGGAGTATTTATTCAAATAAACTATTGTTTCATATGAGTATTTTTATTATTATTTGGTTAGTAATGGGGTGTCTGATAGATAAATCTCCATTACTAATGCCAGGTTTTGATTCCAGCTGAAATTACACAGCTAATATCAACCCCATTAACCTATTACCCTGATTTCCACCACACCTGAGCAATCGGGAAGTGCCGGGCAAAGTGCTAGAATTAGCGCATCTAATGTGATGCGCCAATTCTGTGGTGGCTTCTGGCTGATATTTTTAGGCTGGGAAGGGACAAATATCCATGGACCTTCCCAGCTGTCTGCTTTACCTTGGCTGGTTATCAAAAAAAGGGAGGAACTACACTCCGTTTTTTTAAATTAGCTATTAGGTTAAACAAGGCCAAACACACACTTTAATGCTACATGAAAGGCACTAAAGGTTGCAAGTGTATAATGTACAATGTATCGCAATATCAATTAAACACTGCCTATGTGCCTGCTCTGGACTAAGCTCTCCCTCCTAGATCAACTTTCCCTGAACTGCTTTGAGAGGAGTGTGTGCTGAGCATCGCTCCCCCGGGTCTCATACAAGACACGATGATGCGATGTGGCCAGTCAATCACAGTAATGCCAGTAGCCAACAGGGCTATGACATTAACATGTAGGGCAGGCAACCCCACCATGTTTATTGGCTGTCTAAAAGCTGCAAAATACACCAGGCGGGGGCTCGAGCATGGAATTTGAGCACCCGCAATACTCGATTAAGTAACGAGCGTGCCACAGCATCCCGATGCTCGATTGATTATCGAGCAGTGGCAAGCACACTTGCTTATTACTAGTGGTCGCACCAAATATTGATTTGATTTAGATTTCTCTTTTGTTCATTCACTTTGCAGTTTGTTAATTGATAAAAATAAACTAACACTTTTATTTTCAAAATGATTCTTGCTTTGCAGCAATTTTTCCATACCTGCCTAAAATTTTTACACAGTACTGTACATGACTTTATCATAAAGCCAGCTGTATGGGCAAACATCTAAAAAAAAACATCTTTGTCACAGTGTCACTCCTCTAGGTTATAGTGTTTTATAATGGATTCAAAGATGTATGATTGATAAATTCACACAAAGTGAGTACATGACAATAATACAGTTTACCGAAATAATAATAAAAAAAGAGAATACAGTATATAGGATATATAAATATATACAATATGTTTATATATATATATATATATATATATATATATATATATATATATATATATACAGTGCCTACAAGTAGTATTCAACCCCCTGCAGATTTAGCAGGTTTACACATTCGGAATTAACTTGGCATTGGGACATTTAGACTGTAGATCAGCCTGGAAGTGTGGAATGCACTGCAGCAAAAAAGAATGTTATTTCTTTTTTTTTTTTAAATTGAGAAAAGTTTATTCAGAGGGTCATTTATTATTCAACCCCTCAAACCACCAGAATTCTGTTTGGTTCCCCTAAAGTATTAAGAAGTATTTCAGGCACAAAGAACAATGAGCTTCACATGTTTGGATTAATTATCTCTTTTTCCAGCCTTTTCTGACTAATTAAGACCCTCCCCAAACTTGTGAACAGCACTCATACATGGTCAACATGGGAAAGATAAAGGAACATTCCAAGGCCATCAGAGACAAGATCGTGGAGGGTCACAAGGCTGGCAAGGGGTACAAAACCCTTTCCAAGGAGTTGGGCCTACCTGTCTCCACTGTTGGGAGCATCATCCGGAAGTGGAAGGCTTATGGAACTACTGTTAGCCTTCCACGGCCTGGACAGCCTTTGAAAGTTTCCTCCCGTGCCGAGGCCAGGCTTGTCCGAAGAGTCAAGGCTAACCCAAGGACAACAAGGAAGGAGCTCCGGGAAGATCTCATGGCAGTGGGGACATTGGTTTCAGTCAATACCATAAGTAACGTACTCCACTTCAATGGTCTCTGTTGCAGACGAGCCCGTAAGGTACCTTTAATTTCAAAGCGTCATGTCAAGGCTCGTCTGCAGTTTGCTCATGATCACTTGGAGGACTCTGAGACAGACTGGTTCAAGGTTCTCTGGTCTGATGAGACCAAGATCGAGATCTTTGGTGCCAACCACACACGCGACGTTTGGAGACTGGATGGCACTGCATACGACCCCAAGAATACCATCCCTACAGTCAAGCATGGTGGTGGCAGCATCATGCTGTGGGGCTGTTTCTCAGCCAAGGGGCCTGGCCATCTGGTCCGCATCCATGGGAAGATGGATAGCACGGCCTACCTGGAGATTTTGGCCAAGAACCTCCGCTCCTCCATCAAGGATCTTAAGATGGGTCGTCATTTCATCTTCCAACAAGACAACGACCCAAAGCACACAGCCAAGAAATCCAAGGCCTGGTTCAAGAGGGAAAAAATCAAGGTGTTGCAGTGGCCTAGTTAGTCTCCTGACCTTAACCCAATTGAAAACTTGTGGAAGGAGCTCAAGATTAAAGTCCACATGAGACACCCAAAGAACCTAGATAACTTGGAGAAGATCTGCATGGAGGAGTGGGCCAAGATAACTCCAGAGACCTGTGCCGGCCTGATCAGGTCTTATAAAAGACGATTATTAGCTATAATTGCAAACAAGGGTTATTCCACAAAATATTAAACCTAGGGGTTGAATAATAATTGACCCACACTTTTATGTTGAAAATTTATTAAAATTTAACTGAGCAACATAACTTGTTGGTTTGTAAGATTTATGCATCTGTTAATAAATCCTGCTCTTGTTTGAAGTTTGCAGGCTCTAACTTATTTGCATCTTATCAAACCTGCTAAATCTGCAGGGGGTTGAATACTACTTGTAGGCACTGTATATAGGACGCCCCTGAACTAGTGAGGGTGTCACAGGGTACTGCACTTCCTTTTCTTTTGGTGTAGGACTCAACCCCCTCATGGTTCTGGGATCCTAACCTTCGGTATTGCTCCATCAGTATTTAAATCCTAGTCACACCTCACACCACACCCTGTCAGGCACACCAGTGGGTGGTCTAGCTGGTGGGAGGGAGAAAGTCAGAGAGAGAAAGTGCAGAGCAAAGCTAGAGAGTTCAACAGTATCTCCCAAAGAGTGAGGAGCTGGGAGTAGTAGCTCCCTGGAGTTGAGTAGTAGCTCCCAAAGAGTGAAGAGCTGGGACGTGGAGAACCCTGGGGACTTTTGGCTAGGTCGCAGACGGTGATCTGGGACTAAAGGAGTTTGAGACCCGGTCGCAGGGTATTGGAGAAAGGTGCCAGGCTTAGTTTTGTGGAACGGTCGGCACTGGAGTACCTAGTAACCGAACCGTTACCGAGCACAGTGGGGTACTGGACCCTAGAACAGGGAGTATCTTCATGCAACCTGATAATTAACCTGTGGAGGATAGTCGCTTTATGAACTTACCCCAAGAGCTCAGAGATTGAAGGCATCAACACAAAGAGGGGGATAGGGCTTTCCAGCTTATGCGGCCGACTGAAATCCCAAATGTCAGCCATCAAGAGCACAGCTTCCCTACTTAACAGTGGGGAGCGGGACACCGACAACTTCAAGAAGACGGGTCACTCAGAACATCTAAAATACAGTGCACCATCAGCAATACCAAAGGGAGCGGACTCCCAGACGAGCTCCCCTGAAGTGGCAGTGGCATCCAGAGACTTGGTCAGAAGTAATTCTGTGTCAGAGTCTGCTTTGTGGTCGCATCACTACTATCTCTGCCTGAGTGAGTAGGTTGTCCTCCCCTGCTCCAAATCTGCACCACGCTCCCCTACACCTCCATCATTCTGAGTCCCGGGGTCTCCCCTACCCGTGGAGGGAACGTCATCTGGCTGCCCTGCTCCATCTCCCCCGGGTACTCCCATCGTCAGCGGCGGTATTCCCCTTACCACGAACCACGGGTGGCGGCTTGTCCAGGGCGCCACATTCCCCCTTAGTTAAATGCAGACCGTCCGCGGGCTGCCCGTCCATCACCGGTTTTATTTTCACCAACTGGAAAATAGAAAGAAAAACGGTAACACACATACAATTATAATAACTTCTTCCCACATCGGGAGGTACTATTACTTAAACGTTGCAAACGGTATTAAACGGTTACGGCTTCCGCTCTCTCCCACCCAAGCAACCTGGCCCTGATGCTGCCCCTAAGCAAACAGGCAGCACCCCTTGACCCCAGTCCAGCACAAGTTGCCCGAGCGGGTTCTGTCCTTTTCAGGGGACCCACGTCCATGGGGAACCCCTGAAACCCCCCGAGGATTGCCACCGGTTCCGGTGGTGGCTGGGCCCCAGCCTGCTCCACTGCGGGCCCTTCCTCCAATCTGCCTCTCCGGAGGCAGTTACGGTAGAAGCCACAACAACATAATTATTTATAGGCCACAAGTTTGTGGTTGCCCTGCTAGTTCTCGGGCCTGTTCGTAGTAGTTTCTACGCAAAACTTTCAAACTTTTCAAACTGCATTTTTTTTTTTAACACACAATGTTCCCCCCCCTCTAAATAGTAGTGTTCCAACGCGCCCAACTTGGCCGTGTCCAGGTGGGTCAGCGGATTGTTATCCGTGAAAGCGGTGAACTTTGCTGCGGCCAGGTAATGGCGGAACCGCTCGGTGATAGCCCACACCAGCGCCAGGAGCTCGAGCTTGAAAGAGCTGTAGTTCTCAGGATTCCTTTCAGTCGGTCGGAGCTTTCGGCTAGCATAAGCAATCACTTTTTCCTTCCCGTCTTGGACCTGGGATAAGACTGCCCCCAAGCCCACATTGCTGGCATCGGTGTAGAGGATGAACGGGTGGCTGTAATCAGGATACGCTAGGATCTCCTCTCCGGTCAAGGCCGCTTTCAGCTGGCGGAAGGATTCCTCATGCCTCTCTTCCCACACCAGTGGGGCTCCGAGGGGTCTACCACCTTTGGTCTGTCCCACCAGGAGGTCTTGCATGGGGGCAGCCATCTTCGTGTACCCCTTGATAAAGCGACGGTAGTACCCCACCAGACCCAGAAACTGCCTTACTTCCCTCACTGTGGTTGGTCTCGGCCAGTCTTGTATGGCAGTGATCTTCTCGGGGTCGGGGGCGACACCTTCTGCACCCACCACATGCCCCAGGTACTGCACTCTGGGTTTCAGCAGATGACACTTGGAGGGCTTCAACTTCATCCCATATTTGGCAAGGGACGCGAACACCTCGGCCAGGTGCTCCAGGTGGGCTTCATATGTCTGGGAGTACACAATCACATCATCCAGGTATAACAGGACGGTCTCGAAATTTAGATGCCCCAGACAGCATTCCATCAGCCGTTGGAAGGTTCCAGGGGTGTTGCACAGCCCGAACGGCATACTATTGAATTCACAGAGCCCCATTGGGGTGGTGAAGGCAGTTTTCTCCTGGTCCTCGGGTGCCACGGCCACTTGCCAGTACCCGCTGGTGAGGTCAAGGGTAGAGAAGTAGTTCGCGGTTCTCAGTGCGGCCAAGGATTCTTCAATACGGGGCAGTGGGTAAGCATCTTTATGCGTTATCTAGTTAATCTTCCGGTAATCCACACACATCCGCATGGTGCCGTCCTTCTTCTTAACCAGTACCAACGGGGCGGCCCAGGGACTACAGCTGTCCCTGATAACCCCTGCCTCCCTCATGTTCCTCAACATGTCCTTGGCACATTGGTAGTGTGCAGGGGGAATAGGCCTGTACCTCTCTTTGATAGGGGGGTGTTCACCGGTGGGGATATGGTGTTGGACCCCTTTAATCTGCCCAAAGTCTAGGGGATGTTTGCTAAAAACTTGCTCATACTCCCGTACCACCCGGTATACCCCTTCTTTGTGATGTGTAGGGGTATCGTCAGTGCCTACATGTAACTGTCGGTGCCACTCATCTAACTCCCCTTGGGGCGGGTGAGTGCTGGCAGTCGGTGGTGAGGTTGGGGGAATTGCCTCGCGGATGGTGTGGGGATCCAGAGTGAGCAACTTGGCAAGTGTAGCATACCGGGGAAGCCTGACTTCTTCCTCCCCACAGTTCAGCACCCTCACAGGCACTCTCCCCTTCTTTACATCTACCACCCCTCTGGCGGCCATTGCTGTGGGCCAGTGCTTGGAAGGCATGGGCTCTATCATGGCAGGGTAGTCACGCCCCTGGGGCTCTACTGCTGCCCTACACCAAATCATCATCTCGCTCCTAGGGGGCACAATCAACTCAGGCACCACCCCTGGGTACGTGATAGCAAGAGGCCGGAGGGGTACTGGGTCATTCGGTGTAGATTCTCTCAGTACCCGGATGGCCTGGTCCTTAAACTTTGCAAAGTCCAGAGCAGGGTTCTGCAGGACCATGATACGCAGCTGGGTCCTGTGGGCATCTGACAGGAGCCCCTCTATGAACTGCTCAGTTAGGAGTTTGTCTTCTTCACGTACACTCTCTGGGTCCACCTGTTTAATTGCTCTCAGGGCCTCCTGCAAGTTTAAGGCATAGTCCCGTATGCTGTCTGGGGCCCGTTGTTTGCACCCAAAGAATCTCATCTTTATTTCTGCTGCAGTGCGGGTGTCAAAAGTACTCTTTAACTTGGCCAGTATCTGGGTTGCTGTCCCTTTATCTGTATCAGGCCAGGACTTCACTTCACGCTGGGCCGCGCCGGCTAGCTGCCCCATTAATATGCCCACCTTCTGGCTCTCAGTCAGCGGATACACTATGAACAAGCTGTGCAGCCTTTCTCTGAAGTCGCTCAGGGTATGTGACTCCCCGGAGTACTGCGGCAGCCATTCTGCTCCCGGGATGTATGGCATTGTGATCAGCATTACCGGCGCTACAGCGGGGGCTGGGGCGACGGCGACTGGGATTACATCGGCCGGTGCTGCTGCGTCTTGAGCTACCACAGCCACCTGCTCTCCCTCTGTGTCGGACATCTTCCTCCCCCTTAGTGAACCTCACCAGGCTCCGTTCACTTTTCAAAATCTCTTCCGGGTAGCGCGAAATCCTGTTCGTGACGCCAAATTTGACTCGCCCACCCGAGGGCTATGGGACACCCGGTGCCAGGCCGGACTAGTCCGGGGGTCGTCAGTGGTGGCGGGGCCCGACTCCGTGGCCCTGGTGGGTGTCAATTAATATGGCTGGTGACGTAGGGGTAATTAAAGTGTATATTTCTCGTGACGCCACCTGTGGTTTGCGGCCATTAAGCCGCCGCTGCTGTGTGAGGCCTCCGGGGTGATGGAGTGGCAGCAATGGTGGTACTGCTCCCCACAGGTGGAGCGGTGCCCCGGGGACACTGTTGGTGCTTGTGAGAGTCTATGGTGTTGTGTGGATAACACGGTGCAGGGTCGACAGGCAATGAAAGAAACAGGCACAAACAACAGTCTCTTTACCTTCTCCTCTTTTACTTCACAAACGGTTAGTCCTGGGAGACCTTTACAGGTGGTATAGGGCTCCGGCCGGCTGGAAGTAACTGAGATGTCGTTTTGGCCAGCTGAGTATGAGGCCTACTCCTGTTCTTTTCCTTACTGTGATAGGACCCTGCTCTCTGGATTTAGCAATGGACCTCTTTCTGCTGGGACCGGTGGTACGTCCCTTTCCCTCTGTGGTAGGCTGCACAGACCCTCTCTGGTGCTTCTCTGCTGGAGTCCACACCGGGCCCTGATGATGCAGCTGTACCTTCGGGTTGTTTATGGGCCAGGTGCTTGCAGTTCTCCTGCCCTTCGGATTCGGCTACCAGGGAGTATTTTAGGCCCTGGTGGCCACAGACTCCGATGTTCGAGTCTCTTTTGTGCCTCTCTGCTCCTCCTGTTTCACTGGGCCAAGCTGCTCCAGCTCTAGGCCCCAGTTCCACAGGACAGCACACTCTGCGTCTGCACTCTTTGCTTTCTCCTACAGACTGAACACTAACTCCTCCCTCAGGCCAGACTTAAGGAATGCTCCCTGGAACTCCAGGTTCAGAGCTCCCCCTGCTGGCCTGAGGGAGAACTGCGTTGGATGTTAAACTTACTGGCCAATAGACCTCCCAATTACCTCCAGGCTCAGCATTAACCCTTTGGAGGGGCAATGCTGTTGTGGCGACCAGGTCCTGGGGCGCCACACTGTCGTCCTACGGGTCGTGACGCCACCCACGGGTCGTGGTGACGGGATGCACCACCGCTGCGACTGGAGTGAAGGGGGGGCTCGTCTGGGATCGGTGTTGCGGCCGCAGCCTAGATGTTAGCCCCTCCGTTGGTAGGGGCGGTGTGTCCCGGGGCCCGTTGGGGATGTGGCGCCCTGGACTAGCCAGGGGCCACAGGTAACAACACACACACACCACCACCCCCAGCAGGTCACAGCAGTCATCTCCAGTGAGACCTGATTTTCTCCCTCGGGTTCAGACAGACACACCAGGTGGGCGGAGTCAGGCAGATGGACACGCCCACCGAGGAGTCTAGCTGGTCTGAGGCAGGAAACAACGCAGACAAGTCCAGGCAGAGGAAGGGAGAGGAGGTGTGCAGAGTGGCAGAAGCAGAAGGTTGGAGCCTAGGGCCCTCGTGTAGCAGTCAGGCAGACGGTAGTGGCCGTCTGCGGGAGCCGGGAAGACAGTCTTGGTGGAACCGTAGGTAGCCGGGGTTGGGCGGTGGCCCACCGGTACCGAACCGGGGAGCAAGCTGGAAACCGGAGCACAGGAGGAGCGGACAAGAAGGTGCAGGAAAGGACTTACACTACCGAACTGGGGTCAGGGGAAAAACACCGCAGCCGCCTGTGGGACCCGTCCATCCAGCCGTTTGTTTTACCAGAGACTCCGTGTACGTTACTGGCTGAGTAAGTACCACCGTGCCGTCTGCGCTGCCCCGCGACCCTGCACCCGGCCAAGCCCCGCAATCCACCTTACAGTCAACATCACTGGGCCCCGGGACCCACAGAGGGGAGAGAAACATCTCGGCTGCTCCCTGTCATCGCTCCCGGAATTCCACGTCCAGAGCAGCGGTGGTGTCCCAACCTCACCACAAACCGTGGGTGGCGTCACGGACTAAATTCCCCAATCTAACCACCCCTTTTCACTCACGGGCGAGGAGCGCCGCTCGAGTCCCCGGATCCGGCCCACCGCTCGAGCCACCGAGCAGCAGCAGCAGCAGCTCCGGACCCGAGCGTGAGGAGCGCAGCGTCCCCTCCCCACCCGCGACAGGGACTGGGCGACGGTGTTGTTGTCGGGGCGCAGGGTGCCGTGCTGTGGTGCAGTGTCATGCCCGGATGGCACTGGTGTACTCACGATTAATTCACACTCAGAGTCACTGGTAAACCAAAGTTTGGGTATGGTCGGGTCCCGCAGCCAGCTGCTTGTGTCCCTTATGAGGTTGATGGTGGCCCCTTTCCCTTGCACCTCTTGTTGTGGTTTTCGGCTCCCCTGCCTGGACAGTGGTAGCCCGCTCCCCGGTGTTTAGCTGCCAGAGGAGCCTTCGGTTGCCCGCAGACACTGGCTCGTCGGATGTTTGGCCCTTGGCGGTGGCTTTAACCTGGTATTGGTGGGCTTTTGCCTTCTTTCGGGACTTTGGGTGAGGATGAAACCGTGAGGTCCAGACTGCAATCAGTTAATTTGCCTAAACTCAGTGGCTTCTAAGCTAGGACGGGGTCTGAGTACCCGGTTTCTGGTGCTCCGGTAAACGGTTGACCAACCCTGGCCCGGTCCCTTCGGTTCCGCGGGTGGCTGTACCGGTACTCCTGCAGGCGGCCACCACCGTCTGCCTGCCTGATGTTACGGGGATCCCAGGCTCCAACCCGGGTCCCTCACTGCTTTACTCCTTCACTTCACTTCACCTAACCACTAACTATTTGTTTTTCCTGCCTCAGGACAGTAGTCTCCTCGCCTTTCCGCCTGACTCCGCCCACATGGTGTGCCCTACTGGCCCTGAGGGAGGCATCAGGTCTCCCTTTCAGGTGACTGATGTGTCCTCACACTGGATGGGGGTGTGTGTGTAATGTGGTAGGTGTTGTTACCTGTGACCCCTGGGGTCCAGGGCGTCACAAGCAGAAGTGGAGGTCAGGCCTGTGTGTGACAAGCCTGAAGCAAACTAAATCGGTGCCAGGGTAGGAGCCCTGGTACTGCTGGCTAGGAGGCAGACGGAGGCCTCTGTCTGCAGGAGCCAGGACGACGGCTCGGTGGAACCGAGGTGGACCGTAACAGGGTAGTGACCCGCCGGTACCGACCCGGGGAACCGACTCAGAAACCGGAGCACAAAGGGGGGTACTCAGACCCTGAAGCTAGGTCCAGAAGATACTGGGGGCTAGCTAATTAACTGATTGAGGCCAGAACTATAGGTCCTGTCCCACCCAAAGTACCGACTGAAGGCAACAGCTCAACGAGGGGGATAAAAAGCCACCACCATGGCAGAGAGATCCCACAGGCCAGCGTCTGCGGGCAAAGGGCTCCTCAGGCAACCACAAGCCGGGGAGCGGACTCCTGAAGTTGCAAGCGCAGGTAGTCCACCATCACAAAACAGGTGCAGGAGAAAGACAGAGACCACCAACCGGGTGGGGGACCAGACTGCAGCCGGCTGCAGGCATTGACCACCATCACCTTGGTTTACCAGAGACTCGTGTGTTTACTAATCGTGAGTACATCAGTGCGCTCCGGCCGCCCATCTCCCTGCACCACCAAACATCCCCCAACGGGTCCCGGGGCCGCCATCCCTACCCACGGAGAGGTTAACAACTTGCTGCGCAACATCTTCCCCGGGTGCCCCGTAACTGCAGCAGTGGTGTCCACCTTCGCCACATCCCGTGGGTGGCATCACGATCTTAACACGGCTCCAGCCGTACACCTACGTCCCCAAACTGCCAGCCCTCTTTTGATCGAAGTGACCGCAGGACCCCCAGGTCCGGAGACCCTCGAGCCACCCACCGAAGGTCCGGACCCGAGCAGCTCGGCTACCGAGCATGAGGTGGCACACTTGTCACTGACTTCTATGCCAGCCGCGTTCTCATATCACCTCTCGCGAGCGGCCCATGACGTCACTGCTAGTCACAGTCTTAGGCCGCCCACGAGAGGTGATGTGAGAACGCGGCGGGTATACAAGTCAGTGACAAGCACTGATGTCAGGAGTGCAGGACTTCATCACCACAGGTAATGAAAATACTAACCTCCTGATGGCAATGCTCATCATCCGTACGGCTGCTCGCACACTGCTGTGCGGGCAGATGCTAACACACTGCAGTGCGGGCAGATGCTGACACACTGTGTCATGGGCGGAGGAGGGGACGCCGCGCTCTCCCACTGCTCGGGTCCGGCTTCCGCTGCTGCTGCGGCCTGCTGCTGCTCGGTGGCTCGAGCGATGGGCCGGATCCCGGGGACTCTAGCGGCTCTCCTCGCCTGTGAGTGAAAGGGGGTTTTTGGGTGTGGGGATTGTTTATTGTCCGTGACGCCACCCACGGTTGTGGTGATTGAATGTACACCACCGCTGCTCTGACTGGGGATCCCGGGAGTGATGGTATGGAGCAGCTTGATGTTAGTTCTCCCCTCCGTGGGTAGGGGGTTGGTTGTCCCGGGGCCCAGTGATGAGGTGAGAGATGCAGGGCTTGGTGGGCGCAGGAACGCGGGGGCAGCGCTGTGCCTTGCGGCACTGTGGTACTCACTCAGCCTGAGACGATGACACAGTTCTCGGTAAAACACATGGCTGGAAAGATGGTTCCCACGGACGGCTGCACTTGCTTTCCCCAGTAGGTGACGGTGACGGTCCCTTTTTCCTGCACCTAAGATGATGATGGTTGCAATGGGTTCCCACCGGTAACCCGCTCCCCGGCTTGGATATGGGCCGGAGGAGCCCTACTTTGCCCGCAGGCGCTGGCCCTGAGAAACTGGTGCCCTGGCGGTGGCGGTGTCTCTCTGTAATGGTTGGACTGTTGCCTTCAATCGGGACTTGGTTGTTGGGAGACAGTCTTCCCCTTCACTGACGGATTTGGCAAATTATGGCGACTCCTAGCCTTGCCGGGATCCGAAAGGCCCCTGCCCTGGTGCTGACTGTTCTTCGTATACTGCTCCAGACCGCCGGGTCACCACCCGTCCGCGGTCCTTCCAGCAACCTCCGAGCAGTCCCCCTGCAGACTATCACCGCCGTCTGCTGACCTTGCTGTCACTGTCCGGGGCACACACCCGGACCAGCTTCAGGCTTTCTTAACTGTCACTTTTACTCCTTCACTCAAGCTCCTCTCCTTGGCTCCTCTACCACTTCACTTCCTTCTACTTTCACTTCCTAAACTGCACTGCCTGGTTCTTCCCGCCTCCAGGGCTGTGAACTCCTCGGTGGGCGGAGCCAACCGCCTGGCCCACCCCCTGGTGTGAACACCAGCCCCTGGAGGAAGGCAACAAGGATTTTAGGTTAGCCTTGGTGTTCCTAACTGGGGTGTAGGGTGTGGTGGTGTTATGACCTGTGACCCCTGGCTTGCCCAGGGCGTCACATTCCCCCTTAGCAAAATGCAGACCTTCCGCGGGCTGCCCGTCCAACACCGGTTTTATTTTCTGAAAAATATATAAAAAGAATAACACACATACAACTTATGACATCATCTTACATCGGGAGGTTCAGTCCTTAAACGTTGCAAATGGTTTACGGTTACGGTCTCCGCTCTCTCCCACCCAAGTAACCTAGCCCTGATGCTGCCCCTAAAACCCAGGCAGCACCCCTTGACCCAAGTCCAGCACAAATTACCTGAGCGGGATCTGTCCTTCCCCTCCAGAGGGTAGCCACCGGTTCCTGTGGTGGCTGGGCCCCAGCCTGCTCTGCTGAGGGCCCTCCCTCCAACCTGCCTCTCCGGAGGCGGCAACTGCGGAAACAGTAACGGTAAAACAACTTATTTACATGCCACTAACGTTTGTGGTTGCCCTGCAAGTTCACGGGCTTGTCCATGGAAAGTTCTCCATGCAACACTTTTTAAACGGTCCCCACAGGGACAACGGTGGCGGCAACGGCCGGTTGCAAATCACAGAAGAATCAGGTGACTTTCACGGTAATCATTTCTTCATTTTTAAAACTTGCAAACAAACAAACACACTGGTGGTCCCAACGGGGACGGTGCAATGGTGCTCCGCTGCCTTTACTCCGAGTCCTCAACATCACCTGAGGGAGGGGGCGCGGTGCTTACACGGGACTCCTGGCTGTCCCTTAGCTTAGCGTCCAGCGCGAACCACCCCCTCTCCCCACAGTGCCGGGTGTACTGCACGATGTCGCCCGGCATCAGGTTACGGCCGGGATGCTCCTCAGGCAGGTGGGCATTCACATCCCGCCGGGCTATAAACACTTCGGCCTCCAGGCCCGGTTCATATATAAACCCATAGCCCCGGCGGACATCAAACCTCCTCACCTGGTCTTCGTACAGCGGGCCCCGGACACGGAACGTTGCCTGACGGAGGCTCTCTTTTTCTCTAATTGCTCGGGCCACCAGCTCCGCCTTCTTCCTCTCTCTCTCACCGATCTCCAGGCCCAGCGGTACCGGCTCCCTGTCCCAATACGGCGCTGTTGCGAGCTCCGGCGCACGGGTCGGGCCCCGCGGGACATTCTGGACGCTGCCCACTGTCAGGGATCTGGGCGGCGGGTCCCACGGCGTCTTGGCCTTGGACGCCGCCTTGCAGCGGCAACCCGGCGCAACCTCAGCCGAGGTGTGGGGGATGGGCACAGGGGCTTCCCGTGGTTGGGTCTTCGGCACGGAGCGGGTCATCGGCTCCGGCTCGGGGACTTTCTCGGGAGACGCCTCCGGTTCGGTTTTCGGGGCTTTCCAGGGCAACACCTCCGGTCGACTACGGGCTCCGGCTGCAGGTCGGCCCGCCTGGGCGGGGATGCTGGGTATCGCTACCGGTTGCGGTGGTAGCGGGCCTAGTGGCGGGGTCACGGCTTCCGAGACGGGTGGCGAGGGAGGCAGCAGGGGGAGAGGGTTTGGACCGGGTCCCGCAGCTGACTGAGGCAGTTTAATCCCTAAGCGAGAGCAGAAAGCCCTCTAAAAATTGTCAATAAATTGAGTACCTCTATTAGAAACAATATCAGACGGGACTCCATGCAGTCTGACAATCTATATATATAATTGCCTTATTCTGTCTGTCTGTCTGTCTTGCTCCAAAATTGTGTCACGGTGACAGTGTCACCGTGACAGTGTCGTTAGCGTGACAACTGTCGGATTGGCCGCTGGCCCCGCCCCTCCCCACGGATTGGCCGCTCGCCTCGGCCTGGCCCCGCCCCCGCATGGATTAGCCGCTCTGGGCTCGGCCTGGCTCCGCCCCCCCACGGCTTGGCCGCTCGCCTTGGCCTGGCCCCGCCCCCCGCACGCATCGACCGCTTGGCCACGCCCCTTCCCCCGAATTCAAACGAAGCCCCGACTCCCCAAGCCCAGACAACCTTGCGATGCTGGGATCGTGACGAAGCCGGTGTACGCTGGTAACCATGATAAACATCGGGTAACTATAGGAAGCGCTTCGTATCATGGTTACCAGCGTACACCGGTGCGGTCAATAATGAAATGTCATGCAGCGGTGAAAGAGTTAAAGACACTGCAAGACACTTCATTATAGGCAGCGGGTACCCCCAGAAGAGAGAAGACAGAAGAAAGAAGACCCCACAGTCATACTCACCAGACGCCGACCGGGAGCAGGTGAACGCATCAAGGTCCTGCAGCGGCGGAACACACACACACGCACACACATAAGAACAGACACACACACATCAGATCACACTCACTCACTCTCACACACACCTCACACACACATCAGATCGCATCCACACACTCACAACATCCAGTGATATCGCTTACTTCTCGGCGGCGATACTGTGCGTGCAGTGACCTTCCAGGAGCTGCCGGAGGATGACATGGCCGGAAGCATGTGGTATCTCCGGATGTTGTTAGTGTGTGAGCGCGTATGTGCGATATCGTCAGTGCGTGTATGCGATCAGATGTGTGCGTGTATGCGATCAGATGTGTGCGTGTATGCGATCGGATGTGTGCGTGTATGCGATCGGATGTGTGCGTGTATGCGATCGGATGTGTGCATGTTTGCGATCGGATGTGTGAGTATCGGCAGAAGGCAGAGGAGCACGGCGTGCAGCACAGCTGCTGGGACAATCCACCGGAGGGCACAGGGAGAAGTGGGGTGTGAGTGTATGCGATCAGATGTGTGCGTGTATACTGTCTGATGTGTGACTGTGGAGCACGATGGGGAGTGCGCAGCATGGGGGATGGAGCACGATGGGGGGTGCGCAGCATGGGGGATGGAGCACGATGGGGGGTGCGCAGCATGGGGGATGGAGCACGATGGGGGGTGCGCAGCATGGGGGATGGAGCATGATGGGGGGTGCGCAGCATGGGGGGTGCACAGCATGGGGGATGGAGCACAATGGGGGGTGCACAGCATGGGGGATGGAGGATAATGGGGGGTGCGCAGCATGGGGGGTGCGCAGCATGGGGGATGGAGCACGATGGGGGGTGCGCAGCATGGGGGATGGAGCACGATGGGGGGTGCGCAGCATGGGGGATGGAGCACGATAGGGGGTGCGCAACATGGGGGATGGAGCACGATGGGGAGTGTGCAGCATGGGGGATGGAGCACGATGGGGAGTGCGCAGCATGGGGGATGGAGCACGATCAGGGTGCACACCTCCCCCCAAAACACACACGCGCACCGCACAACACACCACACACATACTGGGAACCACAAACACCGCCCTACACAGACACCCACACACAGACAACGCCGCACACACACAACACCCAACACACAAACACCGCGGCATACATAAATATACGCACATACCGCGCAACACACACACTGCACAAAACATACCTCCCCTAAAACACACACACACACTCCACACCCACACAAACCGCGCAACACACACAGCACCACACACACAGAACGCTGCAGACACACAGCGCTCCACAAACAACGCAACACACACAACGCAACACACAAACAACACTGCTCTCACCCCCCCGCACACCCAGACAACACCCAGAACATTTACAGCGCCCTACACAAACACTGGCAACTACACACAACAACATCGATATATATAACAAAAAACATACATTAACTACACAATACGTAAATTCTAGAATACCCGATGCGTTAGAATCGCGCCACCTTCTAGTTTCGCATATAAATAAATACCTGAGCTATATTTCAGCATTGGGTAAAAATGGAAATGCGACAAGATGTGTAATACTGTAAAACCAATCCACCACAACCAAAATGACCATATTAGCAGCAGAGGAAGGAAGATCCATAATAAATTCCATGGAAATGTCTGTCCAAGGTTTGCTAAGGACAGTTATTGGCAGAAGACAACCTGACAGACGAGACTGTGATGCCTTAGAACACGCATAGGTGGCACATGCAGACACATAGGACACCATATCCCTCCTGATTTTTACACGATAAGGCTATGTGCCCACGGGGACATTGTCCTGCGGATATATCCGCAAGACATTCCGCAGGTGCTCCCAGAAATCCGCAACAGAACTTTCTCTGTTTCAATGCTGCGGATATACAGCGGAATGTCGTGCGGATATGGTGCGGGCATTCTGCATTGAGGATACAGTACCATGGCTTCGGCACTGCATCCTCAATGCAGAACAAGTGCTGCAGTGATCGGGGTGCTCATACTTACCTCCATCATGCAGCACCTCGCTTTCCGGCGGCCGGGTCACTGTCAGGCAGCGTCTGGTTCACTGTGCTGGAGGTGGGCGGGCCTGAACTAGCTCCGGCTGTCACATGACCGGAGCTCGTGCAGGCCCCGCCCACCTCTTCCTTCCTGTACCTGGCTGGATCCACCGCGCTGCTGCCGCTGCCGCTACACCGGACGGAGAAAGTGACTCGGGTCTCTATCAAGGCAGGTAGGTATATGGGACCCTGCGGAGAAATCCGCAACAATAATTGACATACTGCAGATTTTTCCGCACGAAAATCGGCACGGTTTCCGCTGCGGAAAAATCCGCAGCGTCGGCACAGCATTTCCCAAATGCCATAGAAATGGCTGGGGAGTAGCTGTGCTGCAGATTTCTGGAAAATCCGCTGCTTTTCCGCGAGAAATCCGCGGCAAAATCCGCGCATTTTCCGCAGCGTGGGCACATAGCCTAAGAGCTCCAGAGTACTATTCACCCCATGGGAACCAGCCAGGGCAGAATCATGATGTTCCACCAGAACCCTAAGGAGAAGATTCAGGCAGACAATAAGTTACAAAAAAATGAAACCTATTAAACAAATAAAGACCAGTGAGCTTGCCTTGGTGTAAGATGTTTTGTCGACTTGAAATTCAGATGCACAGGCTGAATAAGAAGCAGACGGCTTGCTATTCAACCACTTTGTTCAATGGTGGGTGCATCCCAAGGGTGCAGTTACTGTTAAAATTAAGGCGCTGGCCAGATGCATTGCAGAACAAATTGGCAGTGGACTTCCAACTTAAGATGGGTACCTCACTGTTTCTAGCCCTTTTGTCCTCTCCACTACGGGGTCAGACAGAGACAGCCAGATGCTTGGATTTGTCAGTTTGCCCCTGTTTGTTCAAACCCAGTCAAAAGAAAATAAAGTAAATTATACAGCGAAGCCTTGTAATATATAAGCAATAAAAATAAACTTTATTCATTTTGGGTTGTCTTTCAGGTTTGTCTGCAGAAACTATCGATGCTTTAAAATCTCCGGAATCCTTTTACTAATTACAACAGTATTGTTTTTGGCCTTGCACGTTTTGAAAACAGATAAGTTATTAAGGTAAGAGACAAGTGTCAGACATTAAGATAAAAACATATTATGAAGATGAGAGAATTATTGATACACAATATTTTTATTATTATTATTTATTATTAGATCGCTATTTATTCCATGGCGCTTTACATGCGAAAGGGGTACATATAGTAGGGACAAGTACAATAATCATAAACAAAACAAGACAGACAGGTACAGGAGGAGAGAGGACTCTGCCTGCGTGGGCTCACAGTCTACTAGGGATGGGGAGAATACAGTAGGTGAGGGTAGAGCTTGTCGTGCGGTGCTATAGCGGACTGAGGGTTACGGCAGGTTGTAGGATTGTCGGAAGAGGTGGGTCTTCAGGTTCCTTTTGAAGCTTGTCAAGGTAGGCGAGAGTCTGATATGTTGTGGCAAAGCATTTCAGAGTATGGGAGAGGCACGGGAGAAATCTTGAATGCGGTGGTGGGAAGAGGAGATGAGGTGGCAGTAGAGAAGGAGATCTTGTGAGGATCGAAGGTTACGTGCGGGTAAGTACCAAGAGACTAGGTCACAGATGTAAGGAGGAGACAGGTTGTGGATGGCTTTGTATGTCTTGGTTAGGGTTTTGAACTGAAATCTTTGGATAATGGGAAACCAGTGAAAGGATTGGTAGAGAGGAGAGGTTGGGGATTAGTAGGGGGACAGGTGGATTAGTCGGGCAGCAGAGTTTACAATAGACTGTAGGGGTGCAAGAATATTAGAAGGGAGGCCACAGAGCAGGAGGTTGCAATTTTTCAGGCAGGAGATAATAAGGGCATGCCCTAGGGTTTTTACAGCTTCTTGGGAAAGGAATGTACGAATCTAAGAAATATTTTTGAGTTGTTTTTGTACTTTTTAATTAAAGGTGTTGAGTGTTCTTAATAGACTGTATGTATGTATATATATATATATATATATATATATATATATATATATATACAGTGTATATATATATATATATATATATACAGTTAGGTCCAGAAATATTTGGACAGTGACACAAGTCTTGTTATTTTAGCTGTTTACAAAAACATGTTCAGAAATACAATTATATATATAATATGGGCTGAAAGTGCACACTCCCAGCTGCAATATGAGAGTTTTCACATCCAAATCGGAGAAAGGGTTTAGGAATCATAGCTCTGTAATGCATAGCCTCCTCTTTTTCAAGGGACCAAAAGTAATTGGACAATGGACTCTAAGGGCTGCAATTAACTCTGAAGACGTCTCCCTCGTTAACCTGTAATCAATGAAGTAGTTAAAAGGTCTGGGGTTGATTTCAGGTGTGTGGTTTTGCATTTGGAAGCTGTTGCTGTGACCAGACAACATGCGGTCTAAGGAACTCTCAATTGAGGTGAAGCAGAACATCCTGAGGCTGAAAAAAAAGAAAAAATCCATCAGAGAGATAGCAGACATGCTTGGAGTAGCAAAATCAACAGTCGGGTACATTCTGAGAAAAAAGGAATTGACAGGTGAGCTTGAGAACTCAAAAAGGCCTGGGCGTCCACGGATGACAACAGTGGTGGATGATCGCCGCATACTTTCTTTGGTGAAGAAGAACCCGTTCACAACATCAACTGAAGTCCAGAACACTCTCAGTGAAGTAGGTGTATCTGTCTCTAAGTCAACAGTAAAGAGAAGACTCCATGAAAGTAAATACAAAGGGTTCACATCTAGATGCAAACCATTCATCAATTCCAAAAATAGACAGGCCAGAGTTACATTTGCTGAAAAACACCTCATGAAGCCAGCTCAGTTCTGGAAAAGTATTCTATGGACAGATGAGACCAAGATCAACCTGTACCAGAATGATGGGAAGAAAAAAGTTTGGAGAAGAAAGGGAACGGCACATGATCCAAGGCACACCACATCCTCTGTAAAACATGGTGGAGGCAACGTGATGGCGTGGGCATGCATGGCTTTCAATGGCACTGGGTCACTTGTGTTTATTGATGACATAACAGCAGCCAAGAGTAGCCGGATGAATTCTGAAGTGTACCGGGATATACTTTCAGCCCAGATTCAGCCAAATGCCGCAAAGTTGATCGGACGGCGCTTCATAGTACAGATGGACAATGACCCCAAGCATACAGCCAAAGCTACCCAGGAGTTCATGAGTGCAAAAAAGTGGAACATTCTGCAATGGCCAAGTCAATCACCAGATCTTAACCCAATTGAGCATGCATGTCACTTGCTCAAATCCAGACTTAAGACGGAAAGACCCACAAACAAGCAAGACCTGAAGGCTGCGGCTGTAAAGGCCTGGCAAAGCATTAAGAAGGAGGAAACCCAGCATTTGGTGATGTCCATGGGTTCCAGACTTAAGGCAGCGATTGCCTTCAAAGGATTCGCACAAAATATTGAAAATAAAAATATTTTGTTTGGGTTTGGTTTATTTGTCCAATTACTTTTGACCTCCTAAAATGTGGAGTGTTTGTAAAGAAATGTGTACAATTCCTACAATTTCTATCAGATATTTTTGTTCAAACCTTCAAATTAAACGTTACAATCTGCACTTGAATTCTGCTGTAGAGGTTTCATTTCAAATCCAATGTGGTGGCATGCAGAGCCCAACTCGCGAAAATTGTGTCACTGTCCAAATATTTCTGGACCTAACTGTGTATATATATATATATATATATATATATATTATATATATATATATATATATATATATATTATATATATATATATATATATTTATACAGTACAGACCAAAAGTTTTGACACACCTTCTAATCTCTAGAACAACTGTTAAGAGGAGACTTTGTGCAGCAGGCCTTCATGGTAAAATAGCTGCTAGGAAACCTCTGCTAAGGACAGGCAACAAGCAGAAGAGACTTGTTTGGGCTAAAAAACACAAGGAATGGACATTAGACCAGTGGAAATCTGTGCTTTGGTCAGTGCAAATTTGAGATCTTTGGATCCAACCACAGTGTCTTTGTAGAAAAGGTGAACGGATGGACTCTACATGGCTGGTTCCCACCGTGAAGCATGGAGGAAGAGGTGTGATGGTGTGGGAGTGCTTTGCTGGTGACACTGTTGGGGATTTATTCAAAATTGAAGACATACAGAACCAGCATGCCTACCACAGCGTCTTGCATCGGCATGCTATTCCATCTGGTTTGCATTTAGTTGGACCATCATTTATTTTTTAAAAGGACAATGACCCCAAACACACCTCCAGGCTGTGTAAGGGCTATTTGACTAAGAAGGAGAGTAATGGGCTGCTACGCCAGATGACCTGGCCTCCACAGTCACCAGACCTGAATCCAATTGAGATGGTTTGGGGTGAGCTGGACCGCAGAGTGCAGGCAAAAGGGCCAACAAGTGCTAAGCATCTCTGGGAACTCCTTCAAGACTGTTGGTAAACCATTTCCGGTGACTACCTCTTGAAGCTCATCAAGAGAATGCCAAGAGTGTACAAAGTAGTAATAAAAGCAAAAGGTGGCTACTTTGAAGAACCTAGAATATAAGACATATTTTCAGTTGTTCCACACTTTTTTAAGTATTTCATTCCACATGTTTTCATTCATAGTTTTGATGCCTTCAATGTGAATCTACAATTGTCAGAGTCCTGAAAATAAAGAAAACTCTTTGAATGAGAAGGTGTGTCCAAACTTTTGGTCTGTACTGTGTATGTATGTATGTATGTATATATATATATATATATATATATATATATATATATGTATATGTATGTGTTTATATATATATATATATATTAGCCGTAGTACCCGGGCGTTGTTAGCTGTATATATATTAGCTGTAGTACCCGGGATAGTAACTGTCTCTCTGTCTCCCTCCCAGTCTCTGTCTGTCGCTGTCTGCCTGTCTCTCTGTCTGTCTCTTTCTTTGTCTGTCTGTATCTATGTCTCTGTCTGTCTGTATCTATGTCTCTGTCTGTATTTGTATCAGTCTGTCTCCATCTCTGTGTCTGTCTGTCTCTTTCTATCTCTGTGTCTGTCTCTATGAGTGTGTCTTTCTGTCTCTCTCTTTCCCCATCTGTCTCTTTCCCCGGCTGTCTCTTTGCCCGGCTGTCTCTTTGCCCGGCTGTCTCTTTGCCCGGCTGTCTCTTTGCCCGGCTGTCTCTTTCCAGGGCTGTCTCTTTCCAGGGCTGTCTCTTTCCAGGGCTGTCTCTTTCCAGGGCGGTCTCTTTCCAGGGCGGTCTCTTTCCAGGGCGGTCTCTTTGCCCGGCTTTCTCTTTGCCTGGCTGTCTCTTTCCAGGGCTGTCTCTTTCCCCGTCTGTCTCTTTCCCCATCTGTCTCTTTCCAGGTCTGTCTCTTTGCTCGTCTGTCTCTTTGCTCGTCTGTCTCTTTGCTCGTCTGTCTCTTTCCAGGTCTGTCTCTTTCCAGGTCTGTCTCTTTCCAGGTCTGTCTCTTTCCAGGTCTGCCTCTTTGCCGGTCTGTCTCTTTGCCCAGCTGTCTCTTTGCCCGGCTGTCATTTTCCAGGGCTTTCTCTTTCCAGGTCTGTCTTTTTCCCAGTCTGTCTCTTTGCCCGTCTGTCTCTTTGCCCGTCTGTCTCTTTCCCCATCTGTCTCTTTCCCCGTCTGTCTCTTATCAGGTCTGTCTCTTTGCCCGTCTGTCTCTTATCAGGTCTGTCTCTTTGCCCGTCTGTCTCTTTCCACATCTGTCTCTATCTCTCTGTCTCTTTCCCTGTCTGTCTCTGTCTGTGTCAGTCTCTGTCTCTCTCTATCCGTCCCCCCACCGACATCATATTCCCTCACACATAAGCTTCTTATACTAATAGTTTATTTTGTTCCTATAGCAACAACTGACAGTTGCTATTAATATCCTATAGCTCCCAGCTCCATTCAGTTTAATGGAGGCCTGTTTTTTGGAGAGTAACTGTAAAGCGCAGGGTTAAATTTTCCCGCCCAAACATAGTCTATGACGTTCCCTGAGTCACATGGGGTGTCTGTGCAAAATTTCGTGACGGTAAATGCGACGGTGCGGATTCCTTTAGCGGACATACATACATACAGACATACATACATACACTCAGCTTTATATATTAGATGATTGAGTTTTAATTTTCGAATGTTATAACTAATGATGAGCTGACCCATTGATTTCTGGAATCGAATGATTCAACGGGACTGGGTGGCGTCACGAACTTTCTAACTCCCTTGTATATATTCCCCCCTCTTCTTTTAATTCGAGTGTCCGCGCGGACCCCCCGGATCCGGAGACCCCTCGAGCCACCGCGGCTCAGGATCCGAGTGGCTCGGCCGCTGGCACGGGGGCGGTACACAGACAGCGCAAATATAGCCTGGGGAAACAGCTCTAATATAGCCTGGTGCAATACTGGTGTAATACCTTCTGGTGAAAACAGCTGTAATACCGCCTGGTTTAAAAAGCTCTAATATAGCCTAGTGCATACTGTGCTTATATAGCGTGGTGGATTCTGGTCTAATCTAGCCTGATGCATACAGTCCTAATACAGCCTATTCTCTACTTTGAATTTTTTTGCGGAATAAAACTATGAGGATATCATTAAATAGGGGGTGTGAATGTGTCTGTGGTCCTGCTGGAGTTGATGTCTTTGCTATAGGGATAGGATATGGTTGATCTGTGCCTGCTACATGCCCAAATGAAACTTCTTCCTCTTTTGCACAAAGCCCACAGGATGTTCTGCATTATTTCATGAACTTGAGTACCCCTGGATGAATGGTGAGGCTATGACATGTAGAGGGGATTTTAGATTGGATAGCTGACATTGCCTCTAGTTCTTATGTCTTCAACCCAGTCCCCTGCTAAACGTGCATAGTTGGCATCTGAGGACCATGGTCATCTTTTTTCTCTCTCACTCCTTGCAAATCAGCAAAGATGTGTGAGCCTCAAGTCATGCAGCAGTCACTTCTGCTTTTTAATGACTCAGCTGGTTCTGGTTCCGTAGTCCATCCACCTGGCCATGGTGGAAGATACCGAGTGCACTGATGCCCTACCACTTTTTGTGTTGGTGGATGAGTATGTGAAGCCCCACAGGTGTAGTGTCAGTGTCGGTGCATTACCTTCAGGGACTCCACGTTGCTGGATCTCCGTCACTGGTAGGAAATCTTCTTGTTTTGATCGTGACGCCACTCTCAGTATTGCGGCCAGTAGTGACCGCCACTGCAGGTTGAGGGTCGCCTGGGGCTGATGGTGTGTGCAGTTAGATGTAGTAGCCTCCTGAGAGTGAGGCAAGCCCCAGGGCCCTGTGTAGGTGCGTAGTACCACAAGTCGCAGAATGACCACACAGGCAGGAATGTCTTTCAAGGGCTTTACTCACATTTGATGGCAGGGTGAGTAGCCCGGGCGTAGCTGGGATGAACCAGATGGGAACCAGGTATCCTTCAGGCTGACTTTATGAGGGTGACTACTGACTCGCCTTCCTTAGCCCTTGGTGGTTTGGGGTGACCCCGACTTTTAGTCCCTATGGGGGTCACCCAGGGAAGATGCTGCAGCCTCTCTCCCCTTGTTGTTTGCCGTGTGCTTGTTCCCCGGACCAGGCCACTCCAGCCTCTTGCCTCCTATGACCTATGGGCCCTCACTGCGGTTACGTGGCTGCGGCTTTTGTAGTGTTGTGGTGTGGGCTTTTAGAGCCCCACACCGGCAGGTTTAGCAGAAGAAAGTTGAATCTATCTCCGCTTCGGGATCTGCCGCCCGGTTGGGCCTGGTGCTCTCTAGCAGTCTCCTTACTTCCCACTCCGTGCACTCTCTAGCTGAAGCTGGCTTTCAGGCAGCACTCCTAGTTGACCGTTCTCCCCCGTCTGTAGCCACTGCGCGGGCGCTGTTAGACAGCAACAGCCCCACAGGTCTGCTCCTCACTGAGCCCTATGGAGTTCTGCTCTAACTGACTCACTGCCCCTCCTCTCCTGTTCTTGCCTACGCCACCTAGCAACCAGACTCTCCACCACACCCCTTGAGAGGAGATGGAGGCTCTACCCCCTCCACTATTCCAGTGAAGGTGAAGGCTTGCCCCCTCCTGGGATCCCCAGGGGTCCTCTCATGGGTACATGCGTGAGACCTGATCACTATGCGCCTGTGTTCCACACCCCTGTCAGCCATCTGGATTACCTGTATTGTACTGTCCCCAGCATGGGTGCAGTACTCAGTGGTGCCTGACCAGGTCAGGGGCGCCACAAGTACATAGGAGTGCTAGTGCGCGTGATCAGCCGACAACTGCAGCACATCTCTGAGAATGAGGAAACACAGGTGGCAACTGCTGTGGCTTTTAACAATATGCAGACCGGCAAGGAGTACAGGGGTGAGGAGTGGGTAGAAGTTGATGCAGGGGTTTATGAGATCCTAGACTCCATATGTAGGGAAGGCCATTCTACTGACATGTGCAGTTCGGACGGAGGAAGAGGAGGTGGTCATGCTGACTTAGCAGCACAGCAAAGGATGAAGCAGGGTGCAAAAGCACAGTGGCCAGCCCCTAGCAAGCCCCTAGGCTGATACTGCCCACTGTGCCAAAAGGTGTGAGCACACCAAAGCTCTAAGAAGCTCCCTGGAGTGACATTTCTTCAGGCAATGTGCTAAGGACAAGAGATGAGTGTGTTATGATTGAGCGATTGAGGAGGATCAAAGGGGTAGAAACTAGGAAACCCAGAGAATGATCAGAGTGGTTGGAAACTCAGCTGACTGCAGACCTCTAACTGACAACACAACTAGAAGTAGCCGTGGGACGTGCATACGATGACCTGGTCGTCTCGATACAGCCGGAGAGCTAATTGTTCCTAAAGAGAGAAAAACAAGGAATGCTAATCTTCCTCAGAGCAGTTCCCCAAAGATTATAGGTAGCCCCCAAAACATGTAAAGTCGGTGAGACAAGATGAAACACAGTACACAGGTAGAGAACAGATTCAGCAAAGATGCCCAAACTATCTATATAGGAAAGGACAGAAAAGAGCACTGTCTGCAGCTGCGCAAAACCCTAACAAAAAACCAACAAACCTGATATGAAAAAACTGAGACCACACGATCTCTCCCCCACTATATAAGCACTCTGGTGTTACTGGGATCCAACTGGGATCCAAGCAAAACACTAATATAGAGGAAGGACTGAAATTAATACTAAGCATGACAAAACAAAAATACATTGCAGAATATGGAGCTGGGTACACAGACATTCCCAGCAGGGAATAATCCAACTCCACCCAGAACTCCACACAAACAGAAACCAGGAAACAAGCCTTAATACCACAGAACTAAAAACGACAAGAAAGTGGAAACAAACCAGAAAATGGTACAAAGACAAAACTTATCTGCAAGGAGTTCAGGTGGAAACAGAAGATAGGGCAGGCTCCAGAATGTCCACAGCACCACAGGAGACAACATTGATTACCGGCCCAGACCGAGAGAACACTACTCAGTTATATAGGGCCAGTCTGAGCAGCCTGATTTCCAAACATCATCAGCTGTCTGGCGTCTGTTAAGCAGACTAAGGGGCACTTTGCACACTACGACATCACAGGTGCGATGTCGATGGGGTCAAATTGAAAGTGACGCACATCTGGCGTCGCAGGCGATATCGTAGTGTGTAAATCCTTTATGATACGATTAACAAGCGCAAAAGCGTCATAATTGTATCATTGGTGTAGCCTTGGTCATTTCCATGAATTGGGAAATACCGATATTATGATGTTGTTCCTCGTTCCTGCGGCAGCACACATCGCTGTGTATGAAGCCGCAGGAGCGAGGAACATCTCCTACCTGCGTCCTGCGGTTCACGCCGGCTATGCGGAATGAAGGAGGTGGGCGGGATGTTTATGTCCCGCTCATCTCTGCCCCTCCGCTTCTATTGGCCGCCTGCCGTGTGACGTCGCTATGACGCCGCACGACCCGCCCCCTTAATAAGGAGGCGGTTCGCCGGCCAGAGCGACGTTGCAGGGCAGGTGACTGCATGTGAAGCTGGCCGTAGCGATAATGTTCGCTACAGCAGCTATCACCATGATATCGCAGCTGCGACGGGGGCGGGGACTGTCACGCACGGCATCGTAGCATCGGCTTGCGATGTCATAGTGTGCAAAGTGCCCCTTACTCTACTACCAGCACTGGCCACAAGAGGGAGCCCCAAACCGGAATCCAGTCCAAATGTGTTCACAACACGAGTGGATTGCATGCTGTGCCATCAAAGCCTGAAGCGAGGCATAAATATTCTGAACCTAAGCACCACGTGCAATACAAAGCATGTGAACTCTAATCATGAGCTGCAGTGGAATACACATTTGCAAGACCAGGAAAAATCAGAGGTGACTCCTGCTCCCTCTCCTGCTGCAGTCTAGGTCTCTTCCTCCTGCTCACGATTAACAGAGCCACCTGCCTCCCTTCAAAGAGAGGATGTGACAGCACCACCACCAACAGTCTCACCGATCATCTCCACATCATCCCATGGAAGTGTTCAGACCTTCATCCCCCAAAGGAAAGAAAAAGGAAATACCCCTACTACCCACCCACGAGTTGTGGCTCTAAACAGCAGCATTTCAAAAGGCCTAGCCTTTAACCCCCTTAACGACCCATGACGTACTAGATACGTCATGGATCGTGTGCCGGTAAGCCCCGCCCCCTGCCGCCGGCAGGCGGCGGCGATCGGCGCACATATCAGCTGTTATCAACAGCTGATATGTGTGCCTGCTAGCCGCGGGTGGAATCGCTTCCACCCGCGGCCATTAACCCCTTACATTTCGCTGCCAAAGGCGCCGCCATGACATTGACTTACCCCGCCCCCACCGGAAGTCACGTGACATGATCACGTGACTTTCGGCGGTTGCCATGGTAGCACAGGGTCATGTGATGACGCCTGTAGCTAACATGAGTCACTTCCTCTCAATGCCGGAATACAGCCGGCATTGAAAGTGAAGCAGCAAATCTGCAGTTCTCAGCTCTGTAGCTGAGATCTGCAGATAGTGCAAAGCGATCGGATTGCTGATCGCAATAGCCCCCTAGGGGGACTAGTAAAATAAAAAAAAAAGTAAAAAAAAAAGTTTTAAAAAATTAAAAAAAATAAAAAAACCTAAAAGTTCAAATCACCCCCCTTTCACCCCATTGAAAATTAAAGGGTTAAAAAAATAAAAAATACACACATATTTGGTATCGCCACGTTCAGAAATGCCCGATCTATCAAAATATAAAATCAATGAATCTGATCAGTAAACGGCGTAGTGGCAAAAAAATTCCAAACGCCAAAATTACGTTTTTTGGTTGCCGCAAATTTTGCGCAAAATGCAATAACAGGCGATCAAAACGTAGCATCTGCGCAAAAATGGTACCGTTAAGAACGTCAGGTCGAGACGCAAAAAATAAGCCATCACTGAGCCTCAGATCCTGAAAAATGAGAACGCTACGGGTTTTGGAAAATGGCGCAAAACGTGCGCCACGTTTTTTGGACAAGCTTGTGAATTTTTTTTAACCCCTTAGATACAAGTAAACCTATACATGTTTGGTGTCTACAAACTCGCACCGACCTGAGGCATCATACCCACACATCAGTTTTACCATATAGTGAACACGGTGAATAAAATATCCCAAAAACTATTGTACAATCCCACTTTTTTTGCAATTTTTCCGCACTTGGAATTTTTTTGCCGTTTTCCAGTACACTATATGGTAAAACTTATGATTTCATTTAAAAGTACAACTCGTCCCGCAAAAAACAAGCCCTCATATGGCAAGATTGATGGAAAAATAAAAAAGTTACGCCTCTCGGAAGAAGGGGAGCAAAAAACAAAAACGCAAAAACGGAAAGTGCCCGGGGGCTGAAGGGGTTAAAATGCTGCCATTTCGGCTGGTGGAGATGGACAGTTTTAAAAAACTTATATCGGTGCTGTAACACTGTACAAAAGGCTGGTAAGAAGTAGTACAGCATATCCCCCACTAGGTGGTAGCAGAGTTGTGAAGGAGAGTCAAAGAAACACTATAACAGAAAGGAGGCTGAAGTACAGCAGAGTAGCTTCAGCAAGCAGTTCACAGGCGAACCACCAAGGGACAATAGAGTAGTCAAGCAGTCAGGGTCTAGCCGGGAAGTCAAGTCACTGCAGAGGGAGGATCAAGATCATGTCAGAAAACAGAACAGAGGTCGGATGCTGGGAGATTAGGTATACAGAGGGAAACACAAAGGGAACAGGGTACAGAAGACAAGACCAGAGGGTGAGGAGACACAAACACGGGAAGGAGGATGAATCAGGAAGGGTAAACAAATGACAGGAGAGGGAAGTCAGGGACTGGAACAGACGAACAAACGGGGGAGGGTACAGGTCAGGGCATGGTAGCAAAGAGTCAGATCAAACAGGAATTCTCACCAGAGCCAGTCACAGGCTGCAGAGCAAAACTATAACCAGCACTGGAATGCTGGTGCAGCGCCCAGATATAGTGTTTCCTGAAACCGGAACGAGGCTGATGGGAGTTAACCCATGACATGTCCAGGTCGGGTCTGGGAAACTCTGGAGTGGGGAATACCGGTCCTGGATCATGACAGGTGGCTGTCCCACAGTTTGTTGTTTCCAGCCACCACTTCTTTTCCAGGTAGGCAATCCCTTCCCAGCACACACATGTTGCAGACCAAATCAGGTTTGCACTGCACAACACCATCAGTGGCAAGGCACACATAACCACCAATACATGGACCAGTAAGCATGGGCAAAGATGTTTTATCTCTCAAACTGCTCACTGAATAAATGTAGTGGCAGCTGGCCCACTGTCAGAGGGTGTGAAAATATAAAAGGGGACCAGGCTTCTTCAGGCTAGGGGTGACTAGCTGTCCCTGATCCCAGAGATACCTCTGATGGTGAAGATGTCTGGGATGCCTTCCTTGCCCTGCTCCTGGATAGCCCTGATCTTATACCCCATCTCCCAAATCCCAGGGGAGGGCTGGAACAGGAGTGGTCGAACCAGATATGGACAAATAGGGAATTCAAAACTCTATCACACAGCTAACACATACAGAGATATAAGACAATACATGATAAGGAGGAAATAAAGAGCAGGGAGGAAATAATCCGACGATGTGAGAGTTTCCATAGCACACCAAGCACGATGCCTGAGCCTACCTGTGTATCTCAGCAGTATCCGAGAAAGTATAGTGGGGAGTGTCAGATTCTGTAGTCTGAACAGTCTCTCTATACCTCTCAATATAGGCAGTGGCTCAATGATAGAGCTGCTGCCTAGGGACAAAAAATCTCCCAAGCTGATGTGTTCTAGCCCTGTCTTGGGAAATCAGAGCAGATGAGAATTTAATTTATGCACTGCTTTTCTTGAGTTAATTTATTCACTGCCTGAGGGGAGGAGCAGGGACCAGAACTGTGAACAGTGGGACTGCGGGAGGGAGCCCTCAAATGCAGGATGGTTGGGAGGTATGCATTCAATGTGTAAGGCCTTGGATAATAACAGAAACCTGAACCTGTCACTAGCCCCACCAAGAGGCGACCGTGACATTAATGCTATCAGGCAGTACTGAATTTAATATGCATTAGAGAACGCAGTCACACAGCTGCAGAGTTGGGGACTACTATCCAGGCCACGTTTGATCAATAGCTGCCTCAACTAAACCTGCAGCTAGGGAAGGCAGTGTATGATGACAGTACACTACGCCGGGGTGACAGCACACATGTGCATTGCAAGGCTCACGTCCAGGGCCGGCGTCAGCACCCGGCAAACCCGGGCAAATGCCGGGGCCCTGGAGAGCCGGGGGGGCCCACTCGGCCTCGTCAGTTCTCCTGTCCCTTGGCCGGGGCCCACTCGCCTTTACAGTTCTGCGGTCCCCGGCCGAGTTCCGGGGACCGCAGTCCTCGGCAGCAATCTGCGGCGCCGTCACTTTAAGGCGCGCAGACATCCTCGTTTGAATTTCACCTGTGGGCGGAGCTACCGCCTTCTCAGTCCCACAGATGAAGGAGGCGAGCTTCTGTCCGGCGCTGTGTGGGCCCCCTCTCCACCGTGACCTAATCGGGTAAGTGCCCTCCCCGCCTCCCCATTATAGGCCCCGGTGAGCTGCTTCTACCCCCTGGATATATGCCCTGGCCCCTGCCAATGCCCCCACCCGCCGATTCCGCGGGTGTGGGCCCCGCCGAGCCGCGGGTGCTGCCAGTGCCGCGGGTGCTGTACCCGCCGAGCCGCGGGTGTGGGCCCTGCCGAGCCGCGGGTGCTGCCAGTGCCGCGGGTGCTGTACCCGCCGAGCCGCGGGTGTGGGCCCTGCCGAGCCGCGGGTGCTGCCAGTGCCGCGGGTGCTGTACCCGCCGAGCCGCGGGTGTGGGCCCCGCCGAGCCGCGGGTGTGGGCCCTGCCGAGCCGCGGGTGCTGCCAGTGCCGCGGGTGCTGGCCCCGCCGAGCCGCGGGTGTGGGCCCTGCCGAGCCGCGGGTGCTGCCAGTGCCGCGGGTGCTGTACCCGCCGAGCCGCGGGTGTGGGCCCCACAGAGCAGCAGAGTTGTGTGCATTTGTCTGAATGTAGCAGAGTTGTATGTGTTTGTCTGAATGTAGCAGAGTTGTATGTGTTTGTCTGAATGTAGCAGAGTTGTATGTGTTTGTCTGAATGTAGCAGAGTTGTATGTGTTTGTCTGAATGTAGCAGAGTTGTATGTGTTTGTCTGAATGTAGCAGAGTTGTATGTGTTTGTCTGTATGTAGCAGAGTTGTATGTGTTTGTCTGAATGTAGCAGAGTTGTATGTGTTTGTCTGAATGTAGCAGAGTTGTATGTGTTTGTCTGAATGTAGCAGAGTTGTGTGTGTTTGTCTGTATGTAGCAGAGTTGTGTGTGTTTGTCTGTATGTAGCAGAGTTGTGTGTGTTTGTCTGTATGTAGCAGAGTTGTATGTGTTTGTCTGAATGTAGCAGAGTTGTATGTGTTTGTATGTAGCAGAGTTGTGTGTGTTTGTCTGTATGTAGCAGAGTTGTATGTGTTTGTCTGAATGTAGCAGAGTTGTATGTGTTTGTATGTAGCAGAGTTGTGTGTGTTTGTCTGTATGTAGCAGAGTTGTATGTGTTTGTCTGAATGTAGCAGAGTTGTATGTGTTTGTATGTAGCAGAGTTGTGTGTGTTTGTCTGTATGTAGCAGAGTTGTATGTGTTTGTATGTAGCAGAGTTGTGTGTGTTTGTCTGTATGTAGCAGAGTTGTATGTGTTTGTCTGTATGTAGCAGAGTTGTATGTGTTTGTATGTAGCAGAGTTGTATGTGTTTGTCTGTATGTAGCAGAGTTGTATGTGTTTGTCTGTATGTAGCAGAGTTGTGTGTGTTTGTCTGTATGTAGCAGAGTTGTATGTGTTTGTATGTAGCAGAGTTGTATGTGTTTGTATGTAGCAGAGTTGTATGTGTTTGTCTGTATGTAGCAGAGTTGTATGTGTTTGTCTGTATGTAGCAAAGTTGTGTTTGTCTGAATATAGCAGAGTTGTGTGCATTTGTCTGAATGTAGCAGAGTTGTATGTGTTTGTATGTAGCAGAGTTGTATGTGTTTGTATGTAGCAGAGTTGTATGTGTTTGTCTGTATGTAGCAGAGTTGTGTGTGTTTGTCTGTATGTAGCAGAGTTGTGTGTGTGTGTGTCTGTCTGTATGCAGCAGACTTGTGTGTGTGTGTGTGTGTCTGTAAGTGTATATGACTGTATATATTTGTCTGTTTATATGTATTTTTGTGAGTTTGTCTTTAAATATGTATATGTTCGTATCGGTGTCTGTGTGTGGATGGGGCCCACTGGGACTCTTCCGCCCGGGGCCCACAAAAACCTGGAGCCGGCCCTGCTCACGTCCTCAACCTGACCAGTTTTTTAGCCTATAAGCTGCGGCCACCACCAGTGGGCTCTTATATACAGCATTCTAAAGGCCCCGTCACACACAGAGATAAATCTTTGGCAGATCTGTGGTTGCAGTGAAATCATGGACATATTGTTCCATTTGTACACAGCCATAAACCTAACACTGATTGTCCACAATTTCACTGCAACCACAGATCTGCCCCAGATTTATTTCTGTATGTGACAGGGCCTTAACATGCTGTATATAAGAGCCCAGGCCGCTGTGTAGAGCATAAAAAACACTTTATAATACTCACCTAAACCGGTCACTGCGTTGGATGTGGGTCAAATGGACATTTTCGTTCTCTGGTGCCGGCGCCACCTCTTTCAGCCATCTTTGTCACCGCCTCTGTCATCCTTCTGAAGAAGCGGTGCATGACATGTCCGACGTCAAACACACTCGCCGGCATTCAGGTCCTGAGCAGGCGCACTTTGATCAAAGTATTGTAGTGCGCATGTTGGGGACTGGCGAGTGTGTATGACGTAGATGCGTCATGCACACAGGCTTCAGAAAGAGGACGAAGATGGCCGAAAGAGGAGGCGCTGCCACCGGAGGACGAAGACGCCCATTTGGGCCACATCCACCGCAGCGACCACTTTAGGTGAGTATTATAAAGTGTTTTTTATTTTCTACACAGCAGTCTGGGCTCTTATGTATGTGACGCCCTGGACTAGCCAGGTAGTCACAGGTAGGCCCTTGCATAACATCCGTCCCCCTAATAAGGTAACAGCAGCCAACCACACAAAACCTTGTCACCTCCCTCAGAGCTTGATGGTCACACCAGGGGGCAGAGCCAGTTGGTTGGCCACGCCCACCAAGGAGTCCAAAGGGCCTGAGGCAGGAGAAGCAGTCAGTCAGTTGAGTTTTAGAGTTCAAGTTCAAGTGGAGTAGAGTGCGGCAGACCTGTGCCCAGGTCTGCAGCGGAAACTGACAGGTGCCGGGGTCGTAGCGCTGGTACCTTGGCTAGGAGGCAGGTGGTGGCCTGGCCTGCAGGAGCCAGGAAGACGGCCAGGTGGAACCGTAAGGGACTGGGACTGGGTAGTGGCCAGCCGGTACCGAACCGGGAAACCGACTGGAAACCGGAGCACAAGGGGGGTACTCAGACCCAGAACAAGGCACAGAAGCCACTGGACCACATCAAATTTACTGATTGAGGTCTGGACTTTAGGTCCATTCCCATCCCAAGACCCGAAAGAAGGCAACAGCCCGGCGAGGGGGGATAGAAAGCCACCGCACAGGCAAAGAGATACCACGGGCCAGTGCCTGCGGGCAAACGGACTCCACCGGTACATACACAGCCGGGAAGCGGACTCCCACTGCTAAGGCACAGGCAGTCTACACAAACATAAATAGGTGCAGGAGAAAGGCCAAGACCACCAACCCGGGTGGGGGACAAGATGCAGCCGGCTGCGGGCACCAACCACCATCAACTTTGTTCCTCAGAGACTTGAGTGTGTCAGTAAACTTGGGTACAACAGTACCATCCGGCCGCGCACCGCCCTGCACCGCCCAACTACCACTATCCCCAAACGGGTCCCGGGGCCACCATCCCAGCTCACAGAGGGGTTAACGTCTTGCTGCACTACCATCTCCCCCGGGTGCCCCGTAACTGCAGCGGTGGTGTCTACATCTTCACCACGTCCAATGGGTGGCGTCACGAACTCAAACACGGCTCCGGCCGTACACCTACCTAACCACCCCCATCGAGATCGCCAGCATCCCCTTGCAGAGCAACGTGACCCCCGAGTCCGGAGGCGCTCGAGCCACCCACCAAACGAGCCCGGACCCGAGCGGCTCAGCTGCAGCCGAGCGCAGGGCGGTACATATACAGCATGTTAGAATACTGTATATAAGAGCCCACTGGTGGTGGCCACAGCTTATAGAGCAAAAAACTGGTGCCAGGTTCCCGTTTAAATTGGAAATACCATCCCACATCCTGCGTTTTGCATGGACCATACCTCCCTGATGTGCAAACACACAAAGGGGAAATGGGGGGAGGGGCAATTGATGCCACTCTCCTGCTGTTTGCCTGAAATGTTTATTTTTCTTAACTCTCCAAGATGGGTCTCCAAGTTGTGTCTTGTCTGTACTGCCAGAGATGCGGGAGTAAGAGGCCTAATTCTGTCACTCATTCACCTCTTGATTTTTAAAATGGAAATGGCATGTTACATCATGTGTGTTGCATGGACCATACCTCCTTGCTGTGCAGAGACACTATGGGGAACGGGGGGCAATTGATACCACCATCCAGCTTTCTGCCTAAAATGTTTTTAAGTCTCAAGACTCCAAGATGGGTTTCCAAGGTGTGTCTTGTATGTACTGGCAGGGCTGTGGGAGCACCAGCCCTATACCTGTCTCTCATCAACCTCAATATTTTTTATGCAAATCGCCTAGGAAGCTAATTCCTCTGCCAAAACAGTGGTTGTGCACTGTAAAATGTATTTTTGCTGTTTTGGAAACTTTGTGACCCCCCCTAAAGGTGTTTTCTCTGCCTTAGGTTTGGCCTCCCATTGAATCCAATGGGGTTTCACAAACAGTTCGGCGAATGTAGCATCATGGAAAGTAGAGTGATCTTTTTGTCCCAGAAAATCCTTTTTACTTACCTTGTTTTCCAAGGTTGCTGTTATACATGGGTACTAGTTATAATAGATCTGTTCTTGTACAAATAATGGCCAATCCTTAACACAAATTATTTATATACATATATATACAGTCATGGCCAAAAGTTTTGAGAATGCTACAAATATTAATTTTTACAAAGTCTACTGCTTAAATTTTTCTAATGGCAATTTGCATATACTCCAGAATGTCATAAAGAGTGATCAGCTTAACAGCAATTACATGCAAAGTCGATATTGGCTAAGAAAATGAACTTCAACCCCCAAAACACATTTCAACATCATTGCATTCCTGCCTTAAAAGGAGCAGCTAACATTGTTTTAGTGATTGTTCCATTAACACAGGTGTGGGTGTTGATGAGGACAGGGTTGGCGATCAATCAGTCATGATTAAGTAAGAATGACACCACTGGACACTTTAAAAGGAGGCTGGTGCTTGGTATCATTGTTTCTCTTCAGTTAACCATGGTTATCTCTAAAGAAACACGTGCAGCCATCATTGCTCTGCACAAAAATGGCCTAACAGGGAAGAGTATCTCAGCTACAAAGATTGCACCTCAGTCAACAATTTATCGCATCATCAGGAACTTCAAGGAAAGAGCTTCCATTGTTGCCAATAAGGCTCCAGGGCGCCCAAGAAGGACCAGCAAACGCCAGGACCGTATCTTAAAACTGTTTCAGCTGCGGGATCGGACTACCAGCAGTGCCGAGCTAGCTCAGCAATGGCAGCAGGCTGGTGTGAGTGCTTCTGCACGCACTGTGAGTCGGAGACTGCTTGAGCAAGGTCTGGTTTCAAGGAGGGCAGCAAAGAAGCCACTTCTCTCCAGAAAAAACATCAGGGACTGACTAATATTCTGCAAAAGGTACAGGGAGTGGACTGCTGAGGACTGGGGTAAAGTCATTTTCTCAGATGAATCCCCTTTTCGATTGTTTGGGACATCTGGAAAACAGCTTATTAGGAGAAGAAGAGTTGAGCGCTACCACCAGTCTTGTCTCATGCCAACTGTTAAGCATCCTGAAACGATTCATGTGTGGGGTTGCTTCTCAGCCAAGGGAATCGGCTCACTCAGTCTTGCCTAAAAACACTGCCATGAATAAAGAATGGTACCAGAATCTCCTCCAAGAGCAACTTCTCCCAACTGTCCAAGAGCAGTTTGGCACCCAACAATGCCTTTTCCAGCATGATGGAGCACCTTGGCATAGAGCAAAGGTGATCACTAAATGGCTCATGGAACAAAACATAGAGATTTTGGGTCCATGGCCTGGAAACTCCCCAGATCTTAATCCCATTGAGAACTTGTGAGCAATCATCAAGAGACGGGTGGACAAACAAAAACCAACAAATTCTGGCAAAATGCAAGCATTGCTTATGCAAGAATGGACAGCTATCTGTCAGGATTTGGTCCAGAAGTTGATTGAGAGCATGCCAGGGAGAATTGCAGAGGTCCTGAAGAAGAAGGGTCAACACTGCAAATATTGACTTGCTGCATTAACTCATTCTAACTGTCAATATAACCTTTTGGTACTCATAATATGCTTGCAATTATATTTCTGTATGTGATGTAAACATCAGACAAACACAATTAAAAACCAGAGGGCAACAGATCATGTGAAAATATAATTTTGGTGTCATTCTCAAAACTTTTGGCCATGACTGTAGAGTGTATATATGTACCGCCTCGTGCTCGGCGGCAACCGAGCCGCTCGGATCCAGACTCGCCGGGTGGTGGCTCGAGCGTCTCCGGACCCGGGGGCCCCGTGGTCCACTTCGATCTGAAAGGGGGGACTGGCGCTTTAGGGGATGTAGGTGTATGGCCGGAGCCGTGTTTGAGTTCGTGACGCCACCCACGGGTTGTGGTGAAGGTGGACTCCACCGCTGCGTTTACTGGGCACCTGGGGGAGACGTTGCGCAGCAAGATATTAACCCCTCCGTGGGCAGGGATGATGGCCCCGGGACCCGTTGGGTGTTGTGTGGTTGGGCGGTACAGGGAGGTGCGCGGCCGGAGGGCACTGTTGTACTCACGATTAGTAACACACACAAGTCTATGGTAAACCAAGTCGATGGTGGTCGGAGCCCGCAGCCGGCTGCGTCGGGTCCCCCACCCGGTTGGTGGTCTCTGCCTTTTTCCTGCACCGTGTTGTGTATCTGTGGACTGCCTGCGCTTCAGCAATGGGAGTCCGCTCCCCGGCTTTGTGAATGTCGGGAGAGCCCTTTTGCCCGCAGACGCTGGCCCGTGGGATCTCTCTGCCTGTGCGGTGGCTTTCTATTCCCCTCGTTGGGCTGTTGTCTTCAGTCGGGACTTTGGGTGGGAAAGGACCTATAGTCCAGACCGCAATCAGTTAATTAACTCGGTCCAGTGGCTTCTAGACCTCGTTTCAGGGTCTGAGTACTCCCCTTTGTGCTCCGGTTTCCAAGTCGGTTCCCCGGGTCGGTACCGGCAGGCCACTACCCTGTCCCGATCCACCACGGTTCCACCGAGCCATCTTCCCGGCTCCTGCAGGCTGAGGCCACTGCTTGCCTCATAGCCAAAGGTGCCCGGGCTCCAACCCTGGCACCTGTCAGATTTATGCAGTCCTGGGCACAGGCCTGCTTCTACTCTCCTTCACCTCCTCTAACTCCCTCTTCCCAACTTCATCTGGCGTTTTCCCACCTCAGGCTCTCTGAACTCCTCAGTGGGCATGGCCAACCACCTGGCTCCGCTCCCTGGTGTGAACATCAAGCCCTGAGAGGGGTGAGTAGGGTTTTACTGGTTGGCTGGTGACACCTTATTAGGGGACAGGTGTTGTGCGGGGCGCTATCTGTGACTACCTGGCTAGTCCAGGGCATCACACACATATATAAATATATATATATATATATTTATTTTTTATATATATATATATATATATATATATATATATATATTTAATATATATATATATTAGCTGTAGTACCTGGGTGCTGTCCGGGATAGTAACTGTCTCTCTTCGAGTTTCTGTCTATCTGTCTCTGTGTGTCTGTCTCCGTCTGTCTGTATCAGTCTCTCCGTCTGTCTCTGTATCAGTCTCTCTGTCTGTCTCTGTCTCTGTCACAGTCTCTGTCTGTCTCTGTATCAGTCTCTCTGTCTGCCTCTCTCTATATGTCTCTCTCTCTATCTCTGTGTCTGTCTGTCTCTCTCTATCTCTGTTTCTGTCTGTGTCTGTCCGTCTCTCTCTATCTGTCTGTCAGTCTCTTTCCCCGTCTGTCTCGTTGCTGGTCTGTCTCATTCCAGGTCTGTCTCTTTCCGGGTCTGTCTCATTCCTGGTCTTAATTGTTCCAGGTCTGTCTCGTTCCCCGTCTGTGTCTTTCCCCGTCTGTATCTTTCCCCTTCTGTCTCGTTTCCCGTCTGTCCCATTCCCCGTCTGTCTCGTTCCCCATCTGTCTCGTTATCCATCTGTCTCGTTCCCCATCTGTCCCATTCCCCGTCTGTTTCGTTCCTCGTCTGTCTCGTTCCCTGTTTGTCTCGTTGCCGGTCTGTCTCGTTGCCGGTCTGTCTCGTTCCAGGTCTTTTTCTTTCCTCGTCTGTCTATTTCTCCCTCTGTCTCTTTCCAGGTCTGTCTCTTTCCAGGTCTGTCGCTTTCTCAGTCTGTCTCTTTACCCGTCATTCTCTTTCCCCGTCTGTCTCGTTCCAAGTCTGTCTCGTTCCCCGTCTATCTCTATCTCTTTCCCTGTCTCTTTACTTTTCTCTGTCTCTTTCCTTGTCTCTTTACTTGTCTTTGTCTCTTTACTTGCCTGACTCTTTACTTGTCTCTGTCTCTTTCCCTGTCTAGTTACTTGTCTCTTTCCTTGTCTCTTTTCTTGTCTCTGTCTCTTTCCCCGTCTGTCTCTTTCCCAGTCTGTCTTTTTCCCCATCTGTCTCTGTCTCTTTCCCTGTCTCTTTACTTGCCTCTGTCTCTTTCCCTGTCTCTTTTCTTGTCTCTTTACCTGTCTCTTTCCTGTCTGGCTGTCTCTTTCCCTGTCTGTCTCTGTCTGTCTCTTTTTCTGTCTGTCTGTGTATGTCTGCCTCTGTCTGTCTGTCTGTTTCTGTCTCTCTGTCTGTCTCTTTTCCTGTCTGTCTGTGTATGTCTGCCTCTGTCTGTCTGTCTGTTTCTGTCTCTCACTCTGTCTCCTTCTGTCTCTCTCTATCCAACTCCCCACCGACATCTTATTACCTTACACAAAAGCTTTTTATACTAACAATTTATTTTGTTCCTATAGCAACCAATTACAGCTCCTATTAATAACCTAATAGCTTGCAGTTCCATTGACGTTAATGGAGGTAGATTTTTGGGGAGTAACTGTAAAGTGTAGGGTTAAATTTTCCTGTCCAAACATAATCTATGACATTCCCTGAATCACATGCGGCGTCTGTGCAAAATTTCGTGATTGTAAATTCTTCGGTGCGGATTCCTTTAGCGGCCATACACACACACACACAAAGACATACACTCAGCTTTCTATATATATATATATATATATATATATATATATATATATATATACTAGCTGTACTACCCAGCTTCGCCCGGGTTAATAACTGCTGTTAACAAAATTGTATTAACAAAAATGTATTCTGCACACAAAAACCACAAAACAAATAGATATAAATGTAATTATAATGTCTGTCTCCCCTTCTGTATATATCTCTCTGTCTCTCTGTCTCTTTCCCTGTCTGTCCCTGACTGTCTCTGTCTCTTTCTCCGTCTGTCTCAATCTCTTTCCCTGTCTGTCTATCTATCTCTGTCACTTTCCCTGTCTGTCTCTTTCCCTGTCTGTCTCTTTCCCTCTCTTTCCCTGTCTTTGTCTGTCTCTCACCATGTCTGTCTCTTTCCCTCTCTTTCCCTATCTGTCTGTTTCACTGTGTCTGTCTATATAAGGGCGTGGCTGCGCATTCTTCTGAAGTTCTGGCTGCACTGTGGCTCCCAGCTCCATTCGCTTTAATGGAGGCAGGTTTTTCGGTGAATAACTGTAAAGTGTGGGGTTAAAATTTCCCCTCAAAACATAGCCTATGATGTTCTCGGGGTCCAGAAGTGTGAGTGTGCAAAATGTTGTGGCTGTAGCTGCGACGGTGCAGATGCCAATCCTGGACATACACACACACACACATACATACATACACACATTCAGCTTTATATATTAGATATATATATACAGTCATATGAAAAAGTTTGGGCACCCCTATTAATGTTTACCTTTTTTCTTTATAACAATTTGGGTTTTTGCAACAGCTATTTCAGTTTCATATATCTAATAACTGATGGACTGAGTAATATTTCTGGATTGAGATGAGGTTTATTGTACTAACAGAAAATGTGCAATCCACATTTAAACAAAATTTGACTGGTGCAAAAGTATGGGCACCTCAACATAAAAGTAACATTAATATTTTGTAGATCCTCCTTTTGCAAAAATAACAGCCTCTAGTCGCTTCCTGTAGCTTTTAATGAGTTCCTGGATCCTGGATGAAGGTATATTTGACCATTCCTGTTTACAAAACAATTCCAGTTCAGTTAAGTTTGATGGTCGCCGAGCATGGACAGCACGCTTCAAATCATCCCACAGATTTTCAATGATATTTAGGTCTGGGATGGCCATTCCAGAACATTGTAATTTTTCCTCTGCATGACTGCCTGAGTAGATTTGGAGCGGTGTTTTGGATCATTGTCTTGCTGAAATATCCATCCCCTGCGTAACTTCAACTTCGTCACTGATTCTTGCACATTATTGTCAAGAATCTGCTGATACTGAGTTGAATCCATGCGACCCTCAACTCTAACAAGATTCTCGGTGCCGGTATTGGCCTCACAGCCCCAAAGCATGATGGAACCTCCACCAAATTTTACTGTGGGTAGCAAGTGCTTTTCTTGGAATGCCGTGTTTTTTTGCCTCCATGCATAACGCCTTTTTGTATGACCAAACAACTCAATCTTTGTTTCATCAGTCCATAGGACCTTCTTCCAAAATGTAACTGGCTTATCCAAATGTGCTTTTGCATACATCAGGCGACTCTGTTTGTGGTGTGCTTGCAGAAATGGCTTCTTTTGTATCACTCTCCCATACAGTTTCTCCTTGTGCAACGTGCGCTGTATTGTTGACCGATGCACATTGACAACATCTGCAGTAAGATGATGCTGCAGGTCTTTGGAGGTGGTCTGTGGATTGTCCTTGACTGTTCTCACCATTCTTCTTTTCTGCCTTTCTGATATTTTTCTTGGCCTGCCACTTCTGAACTTAACAAGAACTGTACCTGTGTTCTTCCATTTCCTTACTATGTTCCTCACAGTGGAAACTGACAGTTTAAATCTCTGAGACGATTTTTTTGTATCCTTCCCCTGAACAACTATGTTGAATAATCTTTGTTTTCAGATCATTTGAGAGTTGTTTTGAGGAGCCCATGATGCCACTCTTCATAGCAGATTCAAATAGGAGAACAACTTGCAAGTGGCCACCTTAAATACCTTTTCTCATGATTGGATACACCTGCCTATGAAGTTCAAAGCTGAATGAGGTTACAAAACCAATTTAGTGCTTTAGTAAGTCAGTAAAAAGTAGTTAGGAGTGTTCAAATCAAGAAATTGATAAGGCTGCTCATACTTTTGCACCGGTCAAATTTTGTTTAAATGCGGATTGCACATTTTCTGTTAGTACAATAAACTTCATTTCAATCCAGAAATATTACTCAGTCCATCAGTTATTAGATATATGAAACTGAAATAGCTGTTGCAAAAACCCAAATTGTTATAAAGAAAAAAGGTTAACATTAATAGGGGTGCCCAAACTTTTTCATATGACTATATATATATATATATATATATACATATATATATAGTGGAACCTCGCTTAACGAGTAACCCATTTAACGAGAATTTCGCTTAATAAGCAAAGCTTTCTGTAAATTTGTAACTCGGTTTACGAGAAACCTTTGCTGTATGAGCAAAATACTGGCCGCACACACTTCCCGTTCCGTACATCCACCGCGCTCTGACCCGCTCTTGCAGACCACACAAGCAAACACAAGCATGCACAAAACACACACAAACAAACACGCACGCACACATATACAGTATTATGCTCACGTTACCTTCCGTTCCATCGCCGGCCTCCTGGTTCAAGACCCAGGAGACCGGTGATGGAACGGAAGGTAAGGTGAGCATAATATGTGTACCTTCCGTTCCATCGCCGGCCTCCTGGGTCCTGTAGTTCCCCGCTCCAGTATGTGTATCCGCAAGCATCGCGACGAGGCAGGAACTTTGGCTGTCAGCCACTACTCAAAGGCAGCGCGCTTTACATTTATATAAATATATTTTCTTTTCATGGGACAGCACTGTGAAGATATGACACTTTGATACAATGTCAAGTATTCAGTGTTTATCTTGGATAACAGTGTAAATTTGGTGCCCTCTAAATAAATTAACACCCGTTCTTCCGAGAGCCATAACATTTTTATTTTTCTGTCTATCTTGCCTATGAGGGCTTGTTTTTTGCGGGACAAGTTGTACTTTTAAATGAAACCATGAGTTTTACCATATAGTGAACTGGAAAATGGCAAAAAGTTTCCAAGTGTGGAAAAATTGCAAAACAAGTGCGAATGTACGATGGTTTTGGGGGTATGTTACTCACCGTGTTCACTATATGGTAAAAATGATGTCGGTGTGATGCCTCAGGTTGGTATGAGTTTGTACCTACCAAACATGTATAGGTTTATCTAAGGGGTTAAAAAAAATTCAGGGATTTCCAAAAAGTGGTGCACTTTTTGCACCATTTTCCATGACCCATAGCGTTCTTGTGTATTGGGATATAGGGCTGTACTGCACTGGCAACAAAACAGAGCAGGAGATATCAGCACCACGGACAGCAGGAGCGTGGACATTTGAGTAGATCACTGTGTTTTTCACTAACGTGTGAAAGAGGCCTAAGACAAAGACCAACCCTTTAACAAATCTTGCCACATAGTTGAGGGCATTAGGTGAAACTAAGGTCTTTCCTAGCAGTTAAAGATGCCATCATGAAAATCAAAGCAAACAACAGTTTCTGATATTTTAGAGATCTAGGAACTGAGAAGTGTGGATAACGTTTTTACAGTATTACCAATTCAATGTTTAAAGTAATTAGCCATATTACTGTAATGTAAATGACCACTATTCTTTTTATAATGAGCGTGAAAGCTTACTTTACTCTCACACAGGTATATAACAAATGAGATTCCTTTAACATCAAGTATGTTACCGTTTCGTAATGGAGATAGATTTACCAATGGATTCGAAAGAGGTAACAATTCCAACCAGGAACAAGATATTGCATCTGAACTGTTGGATTATTTGCAAAAAGATCAATTGTCTGAGAGATTAAAAGGACCGACGTGGAAGGAAGTGTTAATGGCTTTAAAGTCTAACTTGAGAAGTGAAACAGTTTTAACTCTGGATTCTACTGTCAGGAGCAAAGAGGACACCGAGTCTTGTCAACCGAAAAACAACATCTTCTTCCTAAAAACTCACAAGACGGCTAGCAGCTCTATTATGAATATTCTGTTTCGCTATGGAGAATTTCACAACTTAACCATTGCCTTCCCTGTGGTGAAGAGTGCTCATTACTTTTTTCCAAATTTTTTCAAAGCCTCATATGTAGATGGATTCTCTGAAAAATCAAAAAAAGAATTTAATATTATGTGTCATCATATGCGCTTCAAGATTACAGAGGTGAGCTATGAATGAATAAATAATAATTTAAACAAGCACTCTCATCAAAGTTTTTAACCTCTTAATATCTTGAATTCATCATATTATATGCCACTGTGAACTAACAATTCTTCATTTTGCATTTCTACCCATTTAATTATCTTTACTCTACTCTGGGTAGAATCAGTAAGCCACTTTTCCCTGCATGCGTCATCCCCATCTTCAACTGCTGACCCAGCTGCTCTCTCCTCCCCTTAGGCTACTTTCACACATCAGTTTTCTGCATTCAGGCACAATCCTTTTTTTTGCTGATCCAAAGGATCCGGCAAAAAAATGTAAAACCGTATCCACCGGATCCGGTTTTTAACGGATCCGTTATGCCGGATGAGTACAAAACCGGATCCGGTGGATACGGTTTGCATCCGTTTTTGCATCCGGTTTGTCCTTTTTTTTGAAGGATCAGCTTTTTTAATTAATTTGGTGCATGCGCAGTTTACAAAAACGGATCCGGTAGCCGCATCCATTTTTTACCGCATTGCACCGGATTCGGCGTCCATAGGCTTTCATTGCAAAACACGCCGTATCGCGCCGGATCCGGCGCGATGCGGTTTTTTTGCCGGACAAAAAAACGTTGCAAGACACGTTGCCTCCGGCCGCCGCTTTGATAAATTTTGCCGCATCCGGAAAAAAACGGATGCAACGCAAAGCCATCAGGTACAATCCGGTTACAATGCAAGTCTATGGGGATAAACCGGATGCGGTACCGGATCCGATTTACCCGTTTTTTTCCGGATTGTACCTGATGGCAAAAACCTGATGTGTGAAAGTAGCCTTACCTGAAACTTTTGCAGTGATGACTCATGCAGGGAAAATAAACTTCTTGTTTCTACATAGAGCTTAGAAGGATTCAGTTAGTCTGTTTTTAATCATGTGTTGTCAAAGACCTAATGGAAAAGAGAAAAATTAAATGGGTAGAAGGGCAGAATGAGCAATTCTTAGTAAACAGTGCTATATAATAAGATGATTATGAAATACAACCAGCGCTAGTATCCCTATACTGCTGTTGCTGCTAGATCAGGGCAGATTCCTCAAATGCTTAAAAATACATGGTGTAACTATGAATAATAGTAATATTGAGACCAATACTGATATTCTATCTGCACAAACAGAAGTACATCTAGGGAGATTTTTAAATTTTATTATATTAATCAGAAAATAACCAACACTTTGAAATAATTCCTTTTTCTGTAGTTACACAGTTAAATCTAAAAATAATACTAGGTCCAAGAAATTAGTAGATTACTACTTATGTATACACTCCTTCTTTACATGCCATAAAATAAATGCATACATAAAAACCATTAGCTCACTGAAGAGAACACTTATTTGTCAGATAAATGTGTCCCAACTAGGTTTGCACCTAACCAATCCTTCACAATTAATTAGTAAAATCTAAAGGTCGCTCCGGCCGGTAGCTAACCGAGAGATATAAAAATAAAATAATAAAAAGAAGTCTGATGATGATACTCTCAGAGAAAAACTCCAAACAATTTCCTAATTTTTAGCTATAGTCAAATAGCAATGTCCTTTTCTTCTTGTCAAATTGTGTTTTACCACAGTCCCATCAGAAAGAATGAATAAAAGGAGAAAATTACGGCACCAGGCGTCTCTTCATTAAAATCTTCAATATTTTATTTGCATGTCAAGAATAAAAAATTAATGTGGGGACGAAGCCCCTAAACACCTGACGCATTTCAAACAAAGTTCATTAATCATGTTCGAAACGCGTTAGCATTTAGGGACTGCGTCCCCACATTCATTTTTTATTCTTGACATGCAAATAAAATATTGAAAATTTTAGTGAAGAGACGCCTGGTGCCGGAATTTTCTCCTTTTTTTCATTGCTGCATATGAGTTGAATCCAGTTACATGTTCCAGGCATCTGTGTTCTGTTAGATTCTGGTTAAGCACCACTTATCCCCTTCCTTGCTCTTGGTCAGTTGTGCCATCAGAAAGAATAAATACAGTGAGCGCTTACCCTGGGCAATATATGGTCCTCTGTACCTTTGTTGCAGCAATCCTGTAATCCCCGGAGGATCGCCACCGATTGCGGTAGTGGCAGGCCTGGGTCATCTCTTTCCTCCAGGCCCATCCTCCAAATCAGCCTCTCTGGAGGCGGCAACGGAAACATGCCCCAACCTATTTACAATCCCACAAGTTCGTGGGTGCCCTGCAAGTTCTCAGGCATGTCCATGAAGAGTTCCTCATGCAACGGTACAAAGGGTCCCTACGGGGACAACTTGCCGGCAACGGCCGGGTCAATCTCGGTGTCAATCAGGTTACTTTTTCGGTTGATTCATTCATTTACTCATTTACACATTCAACATATAACATACCTAAATAGTAGTTTCCCTGTACCTAAGCGGGGGTCGGCCTAGGTTGGGGCGTGTGGACCTTCGGGGCCCACTGTTAGTGGGGACAGGCAGTGGGGCAGAGGAAACAACTGGTTCCTCTTCCCGTCTATCGTGTGGGGCAGGTGGAGACACAGGGGAGCTGGGTACAGGTGCATCCCTGGGCACTGGTTCATTGGCGGCTACTTCCATCTCTTTTTCCTCCACAGGTTGTGGGAACAGTAGCACGGGAAGAATCACTGCGCCGTTCTGCGTAGGCCAATCTGCCGGGAAATCGCCAATCATGGTGTGGATCACCTCTTTTTCTTTCTCCCCAGCCGGTCTGGGGGCCGGAACTTCAGTTGCCACCCTCAACGGTGGTGGGCACCTCTTCAGGTGGTCCCTGGAAACCATGGCCGAAGTCTTCCCCTGGTCATGACTGATCTGGTAGGCCTTCCCGTTCTCCCATTCAGTGGGTTGTATAACATACGGGGTCTTCTCCCATTGGTCATCCAACTTATGGGTTCTTCTCTTTCGCTTCAGTACTACATACCCAGGCTGAAAGGGCCCTGCAGGGGCCTTCCTGTTGAAGCACTTTTCTTGCTGTCCCCGACTCCGGCACAAGTTCTTTTCTACGTATTCTTGGACTTGTCGGTACTGCGCCCTCCGCCGGGCGTCCCAGTCAGCAGTGGAAGGAAGGGCCTCTGGAGCCTCCAGATCCATTTCTAGGTCCACCGGCAACCGGCCTGGTCGGGCTCTCATTAGGTACGCGGGCGTGCACTTGGTGGAGCTGCTAGGAATATTATTGTACATGTCTACCAGATCGGGCAGCTTTTCCGGCCATAAGTTCCGCTCTTCCAATGGCAGGGTCTTAAGGAGGTCCAAGACCGGATGGTTCATCTTTTCACACATGCCGTTAGTGTGGGCATGGTACGGGGTTCCCGGATCTTTTTACAGCCGTATAACTGGCAGAATTCCTGAAACACTTCTGCTTCGAAAGCTGGACCCTGGTCGGTCAGCACCCTCTCCGGGTACCCATGTGGTTGACAAAAGAAGGCCTGGAAGGCTCTGGCTGCAGTACGCCCGGTCAGATCTTTAACTGGGACAACCACCATGAATCTCGAATAGTGGTCTTCAATGGTCAGAGCGTAGGTGTACCCACTTCGGCTAGGGGTGAGCTTCACGTGGTCGAGGGCGACCAGCTCCAGCGGTTGATGGGTAATTATTGGGCATAGGGGGGCCTTCTGGCTAGCTTCGTCCCTTCTTCTCAGCGTGCAGGGACCACACTCCCGGCACCAGGCCTCTACCGACTCCTGCATCCCACTCCAATAGAACCGTTCCCTCAACAGCATCTCCAGCTTCTTCCACCCAAAGTGCCCGGCACCGTCATGGTATGCTTGCAGAACAGTGGGCACGTTAGCCTGGGGAACCACCAGCTGGCGAACCTTCTCATGGGTCTTCGGGTTGATCAATTCCCGATACAGCTTCCCCTGGTGCAGGTACAGCCGGCCTCGTTCTCTCCACAGTCGTTGGGCCTCGGCGGGGGGCGGCAGGGTCTATTCCGGCAGAGCCTTGTTCCACCAGGGTCTTGACAAAGCGGACAGCAGGTGCTTGGTCCTGGGCTTCTTGCCACCCTTGTCTGGGCAGCGGATCTAAGTTCACTTATTGTTGCTGGACATGCAACTTCTCGGCTGGCGGCCGATGGAACGCAGGCAACTCGATTTCTTCGAGGTCATCATCGTCTGGCCCCTCTCCCAACAGGTGGGGCATCCGGGAGAGTGCATCTGCGTTAGCATTTTTTCGGGGCCAGCTCGGTACTTGATGGTGAAGTCATAGTTAGCCAACCTGGCCACCCACCGCTGCTCCAATGCACCCAGCTTAGCTGTATCTAGATGGGTTAGCGGGTTATTGTCCGTATAAGCAGTGAACTTGGCTTCCCCGGTCAAGGCCATCTTCGGCTGACGGAAGGACTCTTCATGCTTTTCTTCTCACGCCAACAGGGTTCCAGGGGACCTGCCACCCTTGGTCTGTCCCACGAGGAGGTCTTGCATGGGGGCAGCCATCTTCGTGTATCCCTTAATGAAGCGGCGATAGTAGCCCACCAGACCCAGGAACTGTCTCACCTCTCTCACCGTGGTCGGCCTCGGCCAGTCCTGAATGGCAGTGATCTTTTCGGGGTCTGGGGCAACGCCTTCCGCGCCCACCACATGTCCGAGGTACTGCACCCTGGGCTTCAATAGATGGCACTTGGAGGGCTTCAATTTCATCCCGTACTTGGCAAGGGACGCGAACACCTCAGCTAGGTGCTCCAGGTGGGCTTCATACGTCTGTGAGTATACAATTACATCGTCCAGGTACAGCAAGACGGTCTCAAAATTCAGATGTCCCAGACAGCATTCCATCAGCCGTTGGAAGGTTCTAGGGGCGTTGCACAGCCCGAACGGCATGCTGTTGAATTCACAGAGTCCCATGGGTGTAGCGAAGGCAGTCTTCTCGCGGTCCTTGGGCGCCACGGCCACCTGCCAGTACCCACTGGCGAGGTCCAGGGTGGAGAAGTAGTTAGCGGTTCTCAGTGCGGCCAGTGACTCTTCAATACAGGGCAGAGGATAGGCATCTTTATGCGTTATCTGGTTAATCTTCCGGTAATCCACACACATCCTCATGGTGCCATCCTTTTTCTTTACCAGCACCAGCGGGGCGGGCCAGGGACTGCAGCTATCCCGAAGAACCCCCGCCTCCTTCATGTTCCTCAACATGTCTTTGGCGCATTGGTAGTGTGCGGGTGGGATAGGTCTGTATCTCTCTTTAATGGGGGGATGCTCGCCGGTGGGGATGTGGTGTTGGACCCCTTTAATCCGCCCAAAATCTAGTGAATGTTTGCTGAAAACCTGCTCGTACGCCTGTACCACCCGGTATACCCCTTCTTTGTGATGTGTGGGGGTAACATCAGTGCCTACATGTAACTCTTGACATCACTCATCCAACCGCTCAGGGGATGTGTGGTGACTGGAAGAAGGCGGTGAGATTGGGGGAACAGCCTCCTGGATGGTGTGGGGGGTCTAGGGTAAGCAGCTTGGCAAGGGTAGCGTACCGGGGAAGCCTGACCTCCTCCTCCCCACAGTTTAACACCCTTACGGGCCCTCTCCCCTTCTTAACGTCTACTACCCCTCGGGCGGCCATGACTGTGGGCCAGTGTTCGGAGGGCATGGGCTCTACCATGGCTGGTTAATCACGCCCCTGGGGACCTACCGCTGCCCTGAACCAAATCATCATTTCACTCCTGGGAGGCACAATCAAAGGGGCCGCATCCATCACTCTCACTCCCCCAATCTCCCCTCCTGTTGAGTTCACTTGCTGCCGATACATCAAGGCCCGGATCTCACGCTGCACAGCCCCCTGTTGACCTCCTGCTGCGGTGGCGGCCAGCTGTTGCAGGAGGGTCAGCACCTCACTCATGCAGTGCTCCATCACATTACTCCCTAGCACTACCTTCGGGTTATGGTCGCTGGGTTCATTCATTATCACAATCATTCCCTGGTGCTGCAGTTCAGCCCGTCCCACGGTCATGGCCACTTGTTTGTATCCCACTTGGGTCAAGGGGAGTCCATCAGCTGCGATCAGTGTCATGCTACCGTCCAGAGGGGCAAGTTCATCATCCCCCCCAATACCGCTGATACAGTGTGTATGGTATCGTGGTTACCTGGGATCCAGTGTCCAGGAGTGCCATCAGCGGGATGCCGTCTACTGCCAGAGGGATGATGGGATGGGCTCCAATGTACCAGTCCCGCCAGTCTGGGGGGCCACTGGGTTCTACTCCTGAGGATTGGCCCTTGGCCCCAGGGGTTGCTCGTTTAACGGACACCGTCGGAAGTAGTGGCCGGGCTTGCTGCACCTGTAACAAATTGGAGGTCCATACCGTGAGTCATTGGCCCTTCTCCGCTGCATCCAGGGGACGTACTCCGGGCTGTCGGCGAGCTGCATCCTCCCCGGGGGCTTGGATCTCGTCGGAGGCTGGAGTGCGGCGAGGATCTTGGCGAGGTCTCCATCCATGCGACGGACCTGGGCAGCCAGCTCCTCCATCATTCCTCCAGGGGCTGCAGGGGCCGAGGGAGCTGGGAGAGGAGGGGCTACCAAGATGGGAGCCGTCTCAGCTGGCCATGGGGCCACTTCAGGGACGTCAGACGCTGGAGGCTGCAGAGCTTTGATGGCCCGTTCTTTCAGCACGGCAAAATCCACGTTAGGGTGTTCTAGGGCCCACAGCCGGAGCTGCTTGCGGTCTTCCGGGGATCCCAGCCCCTGCACGAACTGCTCGACTAACATTTTGTTGCTGTCCGCATCGTAAATGGTATCCACCCGCTTCAGCATACGGAGGGAAGTTTTCAGGCGCAAGGCACAGTCTCTAATACTATCTGCAGGACGCTGTCGACATTGATAAAACTGCATCCGCAGCTCGGCTTCGGTGCGGGTCTCGAAGGCAATCTGAAGCTTTTCAAAGATAGTGGCCACGGAGGACCGGTTCCCTTCGGTCCAGGTCTCCGTCTCCTGCTCAGCCGCACCGGTTAGCTGCCCCAGCACTACCGCTGCACGTTGCTTATCGGTCAGAGGACACAGTTCAAGGACCGGGTTAAGCTTCTTCCGGAAGACCTGTAAAGCATCAGGTTTCCCGTCGTACTTCGGCAGCCAGGTAGCTCCGGGCACATAGGGCAAGGAGAACGGCATCACCTGAGCAATGGCGGGGGCCACGGCCTCCCCTGCTCGTGCGACCGGAGCACGGGCTGGCTCATTTCCATCCACGGGTGCCGCTGCGGCTGCGACCGCCGCTCCTCCAGCGGCTTTGTCGGGCGCAGACATCTTGTTACCTCCCACCCTTGGTCTTTTCTCGGCACCTCCTCTTCAGGGGCGGGGCTTCGGCTTTCGCGCCTCCACTGCTCGAGAAGACGCTCGAGCGGGAAAATCTTCATGCCCAAGATGGCGGATTCTGAAATTTTTCTGCCGGACACCGCCGGCGGGGCACAAGGCGCACTTCTACCAGTCGGCAGAACGGTAAGATCCTGTTCGTGACGCCAAGTTGCCGCGGGCGGGGAAGGACGCCACTGCGCTGTGCTCGCTAACGCTCGGGTCCGGCGCTGATGCGATGGCTGCTTGGTGGCTCGAGCGGTGGGCCGGATCCGGGGACTCAAGCGGCGCTCCTCGCCTGTGAGTAAAAGGGGGTAGTTTGGTTTGGGGATTTTGTCCGTGACGCCACCCACGGGTTGTGGTGAGGTTGGGCACCACCGCTGCTGGTGACTGGGATCCTGGGAGCGATGGCAGGGAGCAGCGGGGATGTTGTTTTCCCCCTCCGTAGGTAGGGGTTAGTGGTCCCGGGGCCCGGTTAGATGACGGGGAGGCAGGGTTGGATGGATGCAGGGTCGCTTAGACTGCGTAGCGCGGTGCCAGACGGCTTGATAGTACTCACTCAGCCACAAATGTACACATAGTCTCTGGTAAACCAAACGGCTGGATGGACAGGTCCCACAGCCGGCTGCTGTGGCTTCTCTTGGATGGTTAGTGTGGCGCCCTAGGACCTGGTCGCCACAACAGCATTGCCCTCCCAAAGGGTTAATGCTGAGCCTGGAGGTAATTGGGAGATCCATTGGCCAGCAGGTTTAACACCCAACACAGTTCTCCCTCCGGCCAGCAGGGGGAGCTCTGAACCTGGAATTCCAGGGAGCCTTCCTCTACCCGACCAGAGGGAGGAAGTGGAGTCAGTCTGAAGGGAGTAGTGGAAGTGAACAGACGCAGAGTGAGCTGTCCTGTGAATCTGGGGCCTAGAGCTGGAGCAGCTTGGCCCAGAGGAGCAGGAATAGCTGAGAGGCAGCAGAGAGACTCAGACATCGGAGTCTGTGGTTGCCAGGGTATAAAATCCGTCCCTGGTAGCCGAGTCCGAAGGGCAGGAGAGCTGCAAGCCCCTGGCCCAGAAACATCCAAGGTACAGCTGCAGCATCAGGGCCCGGTGTGGACTCCAGCGGAGAAGCACCAGAGAGAGGGTCGGCGCAGCCACCTACAGAAAGAAGGGACGTGCCATCGGTCCCAGCAGCAAAGAGGGCCATTGCTGGATTCAGAAAAGCAGGGTCCTATCATCACAAAGCAAAGTACAGGAGTAGGCCTCATACTCAGCTGGCCAGAAAGATCATCCCAAGTACTTCCAGGCCGACCGGATCCCCATCACCACCTGTAACGGTCTCCCAGGACTGGACTGTTCCCAGAGTAAAAGAGGAGAAGGTAAAGAGACTGTTGTTTGTGCCTGGTTCTTTCCTCGCCTGTCGGCCCTGCACCGTGTTAGCCACACAACACCATAGACTTTCACGGGCACCAACTGTATCCCGGGGCATCGCTCCACCTGTGGGGAGCAGTACCATCATAGCTGCCATAACATCACCCCGGAGTTCTCCCATAGCAGCGGCGGCTTAATAGCCGCATACCACAGGTGGCGTCACGAACATTAACTTTAACTCATCAGCCACATATTCAACTGACACCCACCAGGGCCACGGAGCCGGGCCCAGCCACCACCGACTACCACCGGACTAGTCCGGCCCGGCACCGGGTGTCCCATAGCCCTGGGGTGGGCGAGTCAACTTTTGGCGTCACGAACAGGATTTCGTGCCCGGTCACACCGGGTACTGTGCGCCTGAAGAATTGCGCTTTAAAGACTGTATTACTGCGTGTTTCACTGTTTGAAAACTGCCGCCGCCATTAGCCTCACTGAGCGCAGGAAGAAGGGGGGCGTGCCTGATAAAGAGCGCGAAGGGAGCGCGCCATCAGAGCAGAGCGCTGTTAACCCCGCGCGACCCAGAAGGAAATTTGAAAAGTGAACGGAGCCTGGTAAGGTTCACTAAGGGGGAGGAAGATGTCCGACGCAGAGGGAGGGCAGGTGGCTGCCATAGCCCGAGACGCCGCAGCACCAGCCGAAGCGATCCCTGTCGCCGTCGCCCCATCCCCCGCTGTAGCGCCGGTAATGCCGATCACCATGCCGTACATACCGGGCGCAGAATGGCTGCCGCAGTACTCCGGGGAGTCCCATACCTTGAGCGACTTCAGAGAAAGCCTGCACAGCTTGTTCCGGGTGTATCCGCTGACTGAGAGCCAGAAGGTGGGCATATTAATGGGACAGCTAGCCGGCGCAGCCCAGCGTGAAGTGAAGTCCTGGCCTGATACAGATAAAGGGACAGTAACCCAGATACTGGCCAAGCTAAAGAGTACTTTTGACACCCGCACCGCAGCAGAGATAAAGATGAGATTCTTTGGGTGCAAGCAGCGGGCCACAGACAGCATAAGGGACTATGCCTTAAACCTGCAGGAGGCCCTGAAAGCGGTTAAACAAGTGGACCCAGAGAGTGTACGTGAGGAACACAAACTCCTAACTGAGCAGTTCATAGAGGGGCTCCTGTCAGATGCCCACAGGACCCAGCTGCGTATCATGGTCCTGCAGAACCCTGCTCTGGACTTTGCAAAGTTTAAGGACCAGGCCATCCGGGTACTGAGAGAATCTACACCGAATGACCCAGTACCCCTCCGGCCTCTTGCTATCACGTACCCCGGGGTGGTGCCTGCAACACGAGCCACTGCAGGGGCTGAGGCGCAGTCCCTGGATAAGGATCCCACTGCAGAGCTCAGACAGCAGGTCCAGGAGCTGACCAAGACTGTAGCTGCCCTTGCCAAGACCGTGCAGTCTCTACAAGTGACCCCATCGCCTGCAAGAATCGAGTTGGCCTCCAGCCCAGATGACGTCCCATGGATGCGACAGAGGAGGGTTCCGCCGACCCGAGGCAGAGACACAGACCGGTATGATTCAACGGGACAACCGATCTGCCGCCGCTGCAGCCAGGCGGGCCACATTGCACGATACTGTCCTTTAAATGGGCCGAGCCTGGGGCCAGGAGCCGACCCCCAGGTGTAAGGAAGCCCGGCTCAACACCCAGCCGCAGCAAGTATGTGGGAGGACGACCGGTCCTTCCCATTGTGCTGGATGGGATCCCTTTGAATGCCCTCCTGGATACGGGGTCCCAGGTAACAACCATCCCCTACAAACTGTACAAAAGATATTGGGCTGATTCAGACATTGACCATGGCCCAGATGATGATTTAACAATTGTGGCCAGTAATGGTCAGCCCTTACCTCAAATTGGGTACAAAGAAGTAACCATTAAAGTGGGGCGGGTAGAATTGCCGTGTCAGGGGATGATAATTGTAGATATTGATCGCAAAGAATCTGACCCATTGGTAACCATTGGTACAAATGTGATAGAAAATTGTGTTGCCGAAGTGATAATTTTGTTGCAACAGGCGTCTGAAACTGCCAGCTCCGGGCAGCAGCGTGCCCTACAGAGGGAGATCAGAGCCCTGATGAGGAGGCAGCAGGTAGAGCTGGCCGGAGGAGAAATTGGCAGTGTGAGGGTAAGTGACCCCCTCCCCATTGCAATACCCCCAAGAAGTGAAATGTTGATATGGTGTCGGGCAGCAATAGGCCTCAAGGGTCAGGATTACCATGCCTTGGTAGAACCGGTGTATTCAGACAGCAGGCCTGGAGTCCTGATAGCCAGAGGGGTAGCCGACGTCCGCAAGGGGAGAGTGCCCATCCGTGTCCTGAATTGTGGGGAGGAGGAAGCCAAATTGCCCCGGTACGCCACTGTAGCAAAACTGTACACTGTCAGCAACAACACCATCAAAGCAGTGGAACCCTTGATCCCGTCCGACCAGGCGGAAGACAATGGCTCCAAGGGGCAGCTGGAAGACTGGTGCCAAAACTTACATGTGGGCACCGACTCCACCCCCTCACACCAAAAGCATGGGGTTTACCGGGTGGTACAGGAGTACGAGCGGGTCTTCAGCAAACACCCCCTAGATTTTGGGCAGGTGAAAGGGGTTAAACATCAAATCCCCACGGGTGATCATCCTCCCGTTAAAGAGAGATACCGCCCTGTACCCCCCGCACAGTATCAGCGTGCCAAAGAAATGTTACGGGAAATGAAGGAGGCTGGGGTTATCAGAGATAGTTGTAGCCCCTGGGCAGCTCCACTAGTGCTCGTAAAGAAAAAAGATGGTACAATGAGAATGTGTGTAGATTACAGGCAAATTAACCGCATTACACATAAAGATGCTTATCCACTACCCAGAATAGAGGAGTCACTAACAGCCTTAAAGTCAGCTAACTATTTCTCCACCTTGGATCTCACCAGTGGGTATTGGCAGGTTCCCGTGGCAGAGGCGGACAAGGAGAAGACTGCATTCACGACGCCAATGGGCCTCTGCGAGTTCAACTGTATGCCATTCGGGCTCTGCAACGCCCCAGGGACATTCCAACGGTTGATGGAGTGCTGCTTGGGCCACCACAACTTCGAAACCGTGCTGTTGTACCTGGATGACGTCATAGTCTACTCCAAGACTTATGAAGACCACCTGAAGCACTTAGCAGAAGTGTTTGAGTCTTTGTCAAAATATGGCCTGAAGATCAAGCCGTCCAAATGTCACCTCTTGAAGCCAAAGGTACAGTACCTGGGTCATGTGGTCAGCGCAGAAGGTGTGGCACCTGATCCGGAGAAAGTCACCGTAATCAAGGACTGGCCAAGACCCACCACGGTAAAGGAGGTGCGGCAGTTCCTTGGGCTGGTGGGCTACTACCGAAGGTTCATTGATGGTTTCACCAAGATAGCAGCGCCCCTTCAAGATCTCCTGGTGGGCCAGCCAAAGCAGGCTAAGAAGCAGAGCCCTCCCTTTGAATGGAGCAGCCAACTAGAAACATCCTTTGTCCAGCTGAAAGGGGCTCTCACGGGAGAAGAAATTCTGGCCTACCCTGACTACAGCCAGCCGTTTGTACTGTATACAGACGCCAGCAACGTGGGCCTGGGAGCCGTGTTGTCCCAGGTGCAGGGAGGCAGAGAGAAGGTGATAGCGTACGCCAGTAGGAAGCTTCGGCCCACAGAAAGGAATCCAGAAAACTACAGTTCCTTCAAGCTGGAGTTCCTCGCTATTGTTTGGGCAGTGACTGAACGCTTCAAGCACTATCTGGCGTCGGCCAAGTTCACCATCTTCACGGACAACAATCCGTTGACACACCTGGCAACAGCCAAGTTAGGTGCGTTGGAACAGCGGTGGATGGCCCGGCTGTCTAACTTTGACTTTACCATCAAGTATCGGGCTGGCAAGAAGAATAACAATGCTGATGCGCTGTCCAGAATGCCTCACTTACCCGAATCTGGAGAAGACCTGGATGAACTCGAAGAGATAGAGTTACCGGCTTTCCATCATCAGGGTGTTTCCCAGTGTGAGCATGCTGTGGGAGTGAAGCGCTCGAGCCAACACGAGGTCTCGGTTAACCCATTACTCCACCATAATTGGGAAGAGACACAGAACGGTGACCCGGCTGTGCGATTGGTCAAAGAAAAGCTAGCACAAGCTGAGACTCATCTTGGCCCAGATGCTCCAGAAGAAGCCCAGCAGTTGTGGAAAGAGAGGGGACGACTGTTCACCTACCAAGGCAAGCTCTGCAAGAGATATGTCAACTATCGAACAAATGAACTTGTCTGGCAGATAGTGGTTCCGCAGAGAGATGCTCCAATGGTCCTAGCAGCGTATCATGATAACGCAGGACACTTCGGGTGGAAGAAGTTGGAAGCCCTACTCCGTGATCGGTTCTATTGGGTGCACATGAGAAAGATGATCGAGAAGTGGTGCCGAGACTGTGGCCCGTGTAACCTGAGGCGGAAAGACGATGCCAGCCAAAAGTCTCCCCTACAGCCAATTGTCACAAAGCAGCCCCTGGAGTTGGTGGCCCTGGACCACGTGAAGTTAACACCAAGTCGGTCAGGCTATGTGTACGCCCTCACCATTGTGGACCATTACTCTCGTTTCCTGGTAGTAGTGCCTGTGAAGGACCAGACAGCCAGGACAGCAGCTAGAGCGTTCCAGGCATCCTTTTGTCGACCTCACGGCTATCCGGAAAGGGTACTGACTGATCAGGGTCCTGCATTCGAGGCTGAAGTGTTCCAAGAGTTCTGTAACATGTACGGTTGTAAGAAAATCCGAACCACACCGTACCACCCCCAAACCAATGGACTGTGCGAGAAAATGAACCATGTGGTTATTGATATGCTGAAGACCCTGCCGCTGGAGGAAAGGAACCAATGGCCAGAAAAGTTGCCAGATCTGGTAGACCTGTACAACCACATCCCAGTGAATTCGACCAACTGCAGCCCCGCTTACCTGATGCGAGCCAGACCAGGCAAGTTGCCTGTAGACTTTGAGATGGGGACTGTGTCGCCTGAGGCGGTTCAAGAAATAGAGGATTGGGATACAGAACGGCAGCAGCGGTACCGTAAGGTCCAGGAGTGCGTAGAGAGGAGCCTGTCTCAAGCAAGAACGAGGCAAGAACAGCATTACAATCAAACAGCCCCAGCAACTCCCTTAGCACCTGGAGAACAAGTCCTCAAGAAGAAGCGGAAGACGCATAAATTGGATGATCAGTGGGAAAACGAGCCCTACACCATTATCCCCTCCAACTTTGACAACAGTAAGGTGTGCCTCATAAGCAAGGATGAAGGCAAGACTTGTCAAGCAGTATCCAGAGACCGCCTGAAGACGTGCCCTGAGCGGTGCAAAGTTCAAAAGGAAGTGGAGGAAGTTCGAGAAGAGGGGGAAGAGATGATACAAACAATCCTCGGCAAATTCCCCAAGACTTGGACCCGCATAAATGGTGCCGTAGTGGTACCGGTCCTGACGTTCCCACAGTTGGTCGAGCCAGAAACAGAACAGGTTCCGGATCCACCCAAAGAACCGTCCGCCCCGACACGAGGTGACACGCCAGCAGCGGAACAGGAGGATCAACCCCCTGTCAGTGGTGAACCTGTCATACCCTTGGCGACTCTTAGACCACATGGGCGATCATCATGCATACCTATTGGGGTTAGGCCTACCGGTAGTGCTGAGATAGGAGACACACTAAGTAGTCAGGGACAAACACCAGAGCTACGCAGGTCCCAACGCAGCACTCGGGGACAACCCCCTCTAAGGTATAGGGAATCAAATGTATAAAGGAGAAAGAAAGAGTATTTATTGGAATGTAAATAGTTATGCGAAATGTCTGTAATGTTGTGTACAAAATGTTTTTCTTTTTCTTTGATTGTGAAAATGGACAATTGGGCCACTGGACTATGGGTGGCCAACACCTAAATTGTTCATAGTTAGCACCAGTGTGCTCGACACCCCTGAAGAAAAACCCGTCCGGCGTGCATAGAGTGGGGTCATCAATGCTCTGACGCACGCCCAGAGCCTACGTTGGGGGTTTTATCGCGGCGGGTCCCCCATGGAGCAGTGTAATGGACACCCGGCAGGGAGCCACACTGGACTCTTATAGTACTGTTTGAATTTGTAACGTTAAAGAGAATGTGCCTCCCATATTGGGATGAAATGTATGACATGTTATGTTTTGTTTCCACAGTCCGGGAGTACTGAATTTAACTAAGGGGGAGTGTGGCGCCCTAGGACCTGGTCGCCACAACAGCATTGCCCTCCCAAAGGGTTAATGCTGAGCCTGGAGGTAATTGGGAGATCCATTGGCCAGCAGGTTTAACACCCAACACAGTTCTCCCTCCGGCCAGCAGGGGGAGCTCTGAACCTGGAATTCCAGGGAGCCTTCCTCTACCCGACCAGAGGGAGGAAGTGGAGTCAGTCTGAAGGGAGTAGTGGAAGTGAACAGACGCAGAGTGAGCTGTCCTGTGAATCTGGGGCCTAGAGCTGGAGCAGCTTGGCCCAGAGGAGCAGGAATAGCTGAGAGGCAGCAGAGAGACTCAGACATCGGAGTCTGTGGTTGCCAGGGTATAAAATCCGTCCCTGGTAGCCGAGTCCGAAGGGCAGGAGAGCTGCAAGCCCCTGGCCCAGAAACATCCAAGGTACAGCTGCAGCATCAGGGCCCGGTGTGGACTCCAGCGGAGAAGCACCAGAGAGAGGGTCGGCGCAGCCACCTACAGAAAGAAGGGACGTGCCATCGGTCCCAGCAGCAAAGAGGGCCATTGCTGGATTCAGAAAAGCAGGGTCCTATCATCACAAAGCAAAGTACAGGAGTAGGCCTCATACTCAGCTGGCCAGAAAGATCATCCCAAGTACTTCCAGGCCGACCGGATCCCCATCACCACCTGTAACGGTCTCCCAGGACTGGACTGTTCCCAGAGTAAAAGAGGAGAAGGTAAAGAGACTGTTGTTTGTGCCTGGTTCTTTCCTCGCCTGTCGGCCCTGCACCGTGTTAGCCACACAACACCATAGACTTTCACGGGCACCAACTGTATCCCGGGGCATCGCTCCACCTGTGGGGAGCAGTACCATCATAGCTGCCATAACATCACCCCGGAGTTCTCCCATAGCAGCGGCGGCTTAATAGCCGCATACCACAGGTGGCGTCACGAACATTAACTTTAACTCATCAGCCACATATTCAACTGACACCCACCAGGGCCACGGAGCCGGGCCCAGCCACCACCGACTACCACCGGACTAGTCCGGCCCGGCACCGGGTGTCCCATAGCCCTGGGGTGGGCGAGTCATTAGCGGTGGCTGCCTTTCCCTGCACCTTTGTGTATGTTCGGTCCCGATGGATTCCCACCGGTAACCCGCTCCCCAGCGTATATATGTGCCGGAGGACCCCTTTTGCCCGCAGGCTCTGGCCCTTGAAACTCTAGCTGTGGCGGTAGCTGTATTTCCTCTTGCTGGTCGGACGGTTGCCTTCAGTCGGGTCTTGGCTGTTAGGAAACCCCTGGGGTTCCGGTCACTGACAGATTTGACCTCTAATGGCGACTCCAAGCCTGGTCGGGGTCCGTAGGCCCTGCCTGTGTGTGCTGGCTTCACTTCGCTCCCCGGTTTGGTACCGGCGAGCCACCGCCCGTCCCCGGTCCTACGGTTCCGCGTTGATCTGCCTCTCCTGCAGACGGGCACCACCGTCTGCCAACCTTGCTCTTAGTGCCCGGGCCACACACCCGGACACCGTCAGTTTGCTCTTCTCTTACCACTTCCCTAACTGATCTGACTTCCTTTTCCTGCCTCTAGGACTGTGAACTCCTCGATGGGTGGGGCCAACCGCCTGGCTCCACCCCACCTGGTGTGGACATCAGCCCCTGGAGGGAGGCAACAAGGATTTTGTGTCTGGCTGATGTGCTTGTCTCAGGGTGGGGGTGTGTGTTGTAGTACCTGTGACGACCTGGTTAGTCCAGGGCACCACAACAGCACTGTGACATTTGTCAGCCCCGAGTCGGAGTGGTGCAATTTGGGATGGTTTCTAGTGCTGTTCAGTGGTTCAGGCCATACAGGATCTTCTCAGAGCAAAGGCTATGGTTATGATGATTATCAGTTTGATTATGTTATTAATTGTAATTAATAAAGGCTGCTGTGGCCTTAAACTTCCATCGTCACTCAGCGTTTCTATGGTTATTGTGTGTGGGACACTTTACAATACCCTAGTCATGTTTGAAATTCCAGTGGGCACCCTTGTACTGTGTGGAGATTTGTATGGGGTTCATCATATTGTGTGGAAGCTTTTGTTGGGGCCATTCTATTGTCTGGAGGGTTATGTAGGGGCAATCATACTGTGTGGAGGGGTGTGGGGACCATTATACTCTATGAAGTGCCATTATACAGTATGGAGGACTGTATGAGGACTGTCATATTATGTGGATAGCTATGTTGATTACTCCATTGGGGCATGTTACTTTGTTGGGGTCACGGTGGGGGCATCGTACTTTATATGTGGAGGGTACTGTGAAGTAATTGACTGTGGGAGTATCATACTGAGTTTGAGGGGCACTTTTGTTGGCATCATATTTTTGTGGCGCCCTGGACAAGCCAGGTCGTCACAGGTACTGCAACAACACACCCCACACCCCGAGATAGGCACACCAGTCACACACAAATCCTAGTTGCCTCCCTCCAGGGGCTGATGTCCACTCCAGGTGGGGTGGAGGCAGGCGGTTGTCCCCACCCACTGAGGAGTTCACAGTCCTGGAGACGGGAAAGGAAGTCAGTGTAGTTAGGGAGAGTGAAGGAGAAGGAGTGAAGTAGTAGTCGAGGAGCAATCTGACCGTGTCCGGGTACGTAGCCCGGGCACCGAGAGCAAGGTTGGCAGACAGTGGTGGCCGTCTGCAGGAGAGGCCGATTGACGCGGAACCGTAGGACCGGGGATGGGCGGTGGCCCGCCGGTACCGAACCGGGGAGCGAAGAGAAGCCAGCACAAACCGGCAGGGCCTACGGACCCCGACCAGGCTTGGAGTCGCCGTTAAACCGGTCAAATCCGTTAGCAACCGGAACCTCTGGGGTTTCCTGGCAGCAAAGACCCGATTGAAGGCAACCGTCCAAACCGAGAAAGGGAAATACAGCTACCGCCAGAGCCTGCGGGCAAAAGGGACTCCTCCAGCACATATCCAAGCTGGGGAGCGGGTTACCGGTGCGAAGCCATCGGGACCGAAGACACACAACAGGTGCAGGGAAAGGCAGCCACCACCAACCTATCGGGAGTGACCACAGCAGCCGGCTGCGGGACCCGTCCATTCAGCCGTTTGTTTTACCAGAGACTCTGTATCCATTCTTGGCTGAGTGAGTACCACCGTGCCATCTGGCACCGCGTTGCCCCCGCGACCCTGCACCTCGCCAACCCTGCCTCCCCGACACCTCACCGGGCCCCGGGACCACCAACCCCCCTACCCACGGAGGGGAGAGAACCATCTTGGCTGCTCCCTGTCATCGCTCCCGGGATCCCCGTCCAGAGCAGCGGTGGTGTCCCAACCTCACCACAAACTGTGGGTGGCGTCACGGACCAACTCCCCAAACCCAAACTACCCCCTTTCACTCACGGGCGAGGAACACCGCTCGAGCCACCGAGCAGCAGCAGCAGTGCCGGACCTGAGCGTGGTGAGCGCAGCACCCTCCCCGCCCGCGACATTTTAAAGGGGGCATGAAAGGGGTATCTTAATGAATGGAAACACTAAGGGGCTTTAATAGGAGTAAATTTACTTTGTAAAGGATGCAAGTTTGTGAGATATGCTCCTTGTGACCCTGCTGAATAATAATATTTTTTAGTGTGGGGATGCCCAATTAGGACTTGTGCTATGGGGCTTCATGATTTTCATATATTCCGCTGGGCAAGGGTCAGAACACACAGGGAAGTAGGTGATTAATGTAGTGAAGGGGAATGGAAAGGTGTTTAACGCTTTCACGCCATAGCCATTTTCCTTTTTTTTTCGTTTTCATTTTTTCCTCCCCTTCTTCTAAGAGCCATACTTTTTTTTTATTTTTCTGTCACTATAACTGTATGAGGGCTTGTGTTTTGCAATACAAGTTGTGCTTTTGAATGACACCATTACTTTTACCATATAGTGTACTGGAAAACAGGACAAAAATTCCAAGTGCAGTGAAATTGCAGACTCTGTCTCCTGTCTGCTTCTGCTTTCGGGACCGATCATTGCTGTGCCCCCCCGGTAACCACCACTGACTAAAGGACCTTTCATGATGTAATAGCCATGGGACCAGTCAGGTGTGAATGTTGTATTACCTCGTTAGTTACAGACAGGTCACATGACTATGACGTCATGGAAGGTCCTGTAATCCATGAAATAACAACAACATTCACACTAGACTTGTCACAAGGCTATGACGTCATAAAAGTTCCTGTAGTGTCAGTGGACGTTACACGGGGTCACAGCTGACCGGCATCAGCTGTGCATATGGGTGAAGTCTCTGACTGCTCTGAGCTGAGTTTGTGTGAGCAGACATGTGTTTTGTCTCCTCCACTGATATAGCAGAGCTGAAGATGCTCACCCGCCTTTGGACTACATCGGAGGGGTTTATTTTGGGTAATAAAGATGGAGTCCTAAATGTCTTCTGTTTTATTTCTAATAAAATATTGTTTTCTCTGTGTTGTTATTTTATTTTACTGCTAAAATAACAGACAATCACAGACGCTGTCACAGAGTGGGTGTCTGTGATTGGCTGTTGTAATAACCTGAAACCAGCCCATACATTCTAGCATCTATACACATACTGTATAGTAGCCTAAAAATAAATAAATAATTAAAAAAAAATGACGTAGCACTCAGCGGTATTATTAATTCTCATTGAAGATAAAGCGGACGGCTACGGGCTGCCACACCCATCTGCCTGACTTTACCTTGGCTGGCAATTAAAATACAGAAAGCACATTATTTTTTTTTAATTATTTAAAAAAATAATTTAAAAAAAATGTGTGGGCTCCCACCGTATTTTGATCACCAGTTAAGTAAAACCAGGCAACAGGGGGCTGGGATTCTCAGAGTGGGAAGGCCCAAGCGTTCTGGGCCCCCCACGCTAAAAACCACAGCTTGCAGCCGCCCCTGGACATGGCGCATTGTTTCTTAGCGCCATTTCCAGGCGCTTTCCAGCGGCCCTGATGGCGGTGGCATCCTTGGTAATAAATAAGTTAATACCAGCATTGTATTCTCAGCTGGTTCTAAGCCCAAAATTAATGGTGTTACGCCAAATTAGACACGGCCACCATGAATCTCTAGTAAACAGTAAGAAAAAAACACAACACATACAAAAAAATTTTTTATTAGAAATAAAACAAAAAAAACATTTAGAGACTCCATCTTAATTATAAAAAGTCCTTAGTGTCTGACGTAGTCCACAGGGAAAGCATTGTCAGCTCTGCTTTATCACTCTGCACAGACAAGCATCTATACAGAGTGAGAAACAGAGAGAGCAATGTCAGCTCTGCTTCATCACTCTGCACAGACAAGAATCTATACAGAATGAAAAGCAGGCTGACACTGAGGGTATGAATCCACTTGTGTATAACTCATGCGGGTCTCGCATCGGCATCACCCGGCATGGCCTTACACTCTCCTGACAGGAGTGGGTCAGCTGCACAGAAATACATGCTGCCGACCCGCTTCTGTGAGGAGATTGTGCGCCGTGCCAGGTGATACTGATGAGAGACTCACACAGTGACAGTCAAAGTTCAATCGAGTCTATACCTCATGGACTCGGGTGAACCCTTACATCACCGCGAACATGGTCGAAAACAGCGGATGACTGCCAAGTGACGAGCAGTACAGTGAATTTGCAGGGAAGTTAACAGGACCTTCCATGACATCATAGCCATGTGACCAGTCTGTAACCCAATGTCTGTACAACATTCACACCAGACTGGTCACATGGCAATGACGTCATGGAAGGTCCTTTAGTCAGTGGTGGTTACAGCAATGATCGGACGCGGAAGCAGAAGCGTTCCAGGAGACAGAGTCTGCAGGAGTGTCGTGGGACCTGTAAGTATAATCATAATGCTTTTTAATAATGTGCTTTCTTTTTTTACAGCCCCTGGACCCAAACCGCACCCGAACTGTAACACGAGCTTCCCAGGAAAGCCCGTGTTCGGGATGGTGTGCACAAACACTATGTGTTCGGTACAGACCTCGAACTTTACAGTTCAGATTACCCATCACTACTCACAGGCACACTGATGAGTGGGAAATTATGCATTCCCCGCTGGTGCATGTTAAATCCCGCTATCAGAGATTGACAGCAGGATTTAACGGTTAGCAGCCGGAGGCAGATCTCCAATCTCCCCAAAGCTGTTAGCGGCACATGATGGCTGAATAAATCAGCCATCATGTACAGAGAAAGATGCAGACTTGAAGTGCAAGCCCGCATCAAAGCAAGGGACACGACATATGACGTAAGTAAATGTAATATGCCGTGAAGGGCTTAAGAAAAGGAAGGCCACTCCTGTTACTGTAATTCCAAGCAAAATTGCCAAAAAAGGTGATGATGATAATAATGCAAGGTTGTCACTTTCGGAAAAGGCAACCCTAGTGAAAACAGCTCTCGCTAATAACTTGTAGAACAATCAAGCTATTAGCTGGGGGGAGAATAAAGTAGATCAAGTTAAAAAGTTGCTGTTGTTGATTCAATAATTAGAAAAATGGATAGAATAATTTGTCATCAAGACTACCTCTACTCAATAGTTTGCTGTATCCCTGCTGCTCCGATTTGGCCTGTTATAGAATGGGTTGATAAATTGCAGGTGATGATCAAGTTGTCTTCATGGTGCCAGGGTTTGGCATACAGTGGAACTAGTTGATAGATTATAGCGAAGTCCTGGTGGTGATTCAGATGTTGTGGCCCTGTGGGAACCAAATACAGAATAAATGGTAGACAGAAAATATTAAAGAAAAATGTAAAAGGATTGGGCTGTAAGCTGAAGGGAAGGATCTACAAGGTAGTAGTCGCTGGAATACTGCATGTGCCATGTGCATCACATGAGAGACACTGCGAGCCTAGGGAGTTACAGCAAATGCATATCTTATATCTTGGTGTAGAGCAAATGGATTTGGGTTCCTACAGCACTGAGATTACTTGTTTGGTGTATAAGCTTTATTCCACAGATAAATTGCACCTGAGTGGAAAGAGGTCTGCTGTGCTGAGGAGAGTATGCTAGTAGGGGTGGCAGAGTATTTATACTAGAGATGGGGGGGGGGCGTACAAGATTGAAAACAAAGTGGATATAGATTGGAGAGTGGTCAGACTTCATTGGAGAGTGGAGAATTGGACTGTGGTTGATTATTAGGTCAGTGGAAATAGAGATCTAAGCAATACAAGCAAACAGTGAAGACAAATGAGCCCACAAAATTTCAGCAATTCGAATTTGCTGAAAGTAAATGTGGGAAAGTGAATGGAAGAGTAAAGTATATGTCTAGCAAGCAACAATTGATCAATAGTACCTCACCATTGCAAAGCTTAAAGCAAGGATGTTCTCAAACTGAGGTTCCACTGAGCTTAGAGTGTCACAGAGTGTCATAAGAAGATTGCAACAGAGCTACAGAGAGACTGGAAAAGTCACAGAAAGATATAGAAGTGGACATCCTTTGGCCACATCTTATTTTTTAATAATCTACAAGATAAGAATAATAGAGTTTTTCTATTTTTGCAGATGGCACCATACTATGTGGTATAGTGCATTCTATAGAAGCAGCTCCTAAGTTACAGGTTGACAAACTGAGTGTTTGGACACCCATGTGGTAGTTGAGGTTCAATGTAGAGAAACGTGTGGCACCCCTGAGGCTTTCATCGCCACAGAGGTACTGCGTCTCAGCTAGAGGTGTGGTATCCCATCCTAAGTAAGAAGGGGGTCATCTACCGGTTCACAGACAAAACCTGCACACACCAATTGTTAGGTCACACACTGGGTCAGGGCTTAAGGCAGGTACTCCATTAATGCTCAGAAGTAGCGACCAGTATACCTGGTTATGGAGCCTTAAGTCCCATTCACTGGCCTGAAGGGGTGGAGCCTGGCATGAGGGAGTGTAGGAGGAGTCAGTGGGTCAGTTAGGAAAAAACGGTTAGCGAGGAGTCTAGCCAAAAGGAGGTTTTAGGTGAATATCCTGGGGTCCTGCTAGGCTCAGGTGACACCGATTGAAGGGATTCCAGAGTGCCATAGATGTGCGTGAGGCCTCCGTGGACTTGTTCCACCGAGAACACCGGGGTGGAGGGATTTGTTCGCAGTAATTAGAACGGACCCCAGGTTAAAGAAGAAAAACAATTCCTTTAGCAATCCGACGGCCCGGGAGGTTGCTTCAGGCAACCGAGGCCACAACCTGCCACCCATCACCTGCAAAGGGGAGCAATAAAAGGACCAAGGTCAGCCTCCCTTTGGACAGGCTCGGTGGCGGAGGCGCAGGACAGTCTAGTGAAGGTCGGCGCTAGCGAGACAGCCAGGAAGGACACATTGAGGGGTGCACCGGTACTGACCCTTTAACTATTCGGATCGGCGGAGGCCCACGACAGTGAATCCTGGCACACCACGGAGTAACTGGTCAGCTGCAGTGTTGGAACCAACAGTGAGTAAAAATATCTTAACTGCAAGCCCCGTGTCGTCTGCTTTGTCCTGCACTTCATCACCATCCACCATAGACTTTACAAACAGTTGCCCCAGGGTACCCGCTCCACCTGTGGGGAGCAGAAACACCTCAGCTGCCACAACACCAGCCCCGGAGGTCTCGTCCAGCAGCTGCGGCTACAAAGCCGCAATCCACAGGTGGCGTCATGAATTTTACTAAACAATAACTACAACTCTCATCAGCATCTCCCCCATCTGCCATTTTAATTGACTTCGCCAGGGTCATGGAGTCGGGCCCAGCCACCGCTGACTACCCCGGACTAGTCCGGCTTGACACCGAGTCACTTAAGGCCAGTGGCGTAACTAGAGTTTGATGGGCCCCTGTGCAAAGTTCAGATCTGGGCCCCCCTCCACATACACCGACACTTGGGGTATGGGATAATGACACTGATACTCGGGGTACAGGATATTGATGCCGACACTTGGCTCTTACCCACAGCACCCAGATTTCCCATGATCTGAAGTCCCTCTATCAGCACCCAGCTTTCCTATGTTCTGATATCCATCTTGTCCTCGGCACCCAGCTTCCCCAAGCTCTGCTATACATCTTTCCCTCAGCTCCCAGCTTTCCCATATCAGAGCATGGGAAAGCTGGGTGCTGAGAGTAGATGTATAGCAGAGCATGGGAAAGCTGGGTGCTGAGGGAAAGAGCCTTTTTCCCTCAGCACAAAACATTCCCATCCCCTGATTGTATCTTTGTCCCCCCTTATATATAGTTCTCCAAATACAATAATGGCCCCAACATTGCCTTCCAAATAGTATAAAGGGTCCTACATAACCCTTCATATATTAGAATACACTTCCATAGTCCTCCATGTATTATAATGCATTTCCCATAGTTCTCCATGCATTATAATTCACCCCATAATACTCAATATATACTACTGCACCACATAGTCCTCCATATATTATAATGCACCCCCATAATCCTCCATGTATAAAGTAGCCCTTCAATTATTATCATGAATTTCTCATAGTCCTCCAAGTATTATAATTCACCCCATAGTTCTCCATATATTAGAATTCATCCCATAGTTATCCATATATTATATTGCACCACATAGTCCTCCATATATTATAATGCAGCCCTATAGTCCTCTATGTATAAAGTAGCCCTCATAGCCCTCCAATTATTATAATGATTTTCTCATAGTTCTCCATATATTATGATTCACCCCATAGTACTCCATATATTATGCTGCACCACATAGTCCCCAATGTATTATAATGCACCCCCATAGTCCATGTATAAGGTAGGCTCCATAGTCCTCCATATATTATAATGTAGCCCCCATAGTCCTATATGTATTATAACACAACCCCATAAAACTTCATATTGTATTATGCAGCCCCATAGTCCTCCATGCTTAATGCACCCCTATTTTCCATGTACTGTATAATGTGTCCTTCATTTTGTATTATGCAGCCCCCCCCAAGACCTCCATATATAATAATGCAGCCAGCCTCTCCAGACCTCCATGTATAATGTAGCAGCCAGCCTCTCCAGGCCTCCATGTATAACAATGCACCCAGCCTCCCCAGGCCTCCATGTATAATATAGCAGCCAGCCTCTCCAGACCTCCATCTATAATAATGCAGCCAGCCTCCCCAGTCCTCCATGTATAAAAATACAACCTCCCCAGGCGTCCATGCATAAAATAGCAGCCAGCCTCTCCAGACCTCCATGTATAATATAGCAGCCAGCCCAGGCCTCCATGTATAATAATGCAGCTAGCCTCCCCAGGCCTCCATGTATAATAATGCAGCCAGCCTCCCCAGGCCTCCATCTATAATAATGCAGCCAGCCCTCCATGTATAATAATGCAGCCAGCCTCCCCAGACCTCCATGTATAATAATGTAGACAGCCTCCCCAGACCTCCATCTATAATAATGCAGCCAGCCTCGCCAGTCTTTCATGTATAATAATGCATCCAGCTTCCCCAGGCCTCCATGTATAGTAATACAGCCAGCCTCCCCAGGCCCCCATGTATAATGTAGCAGCCAGCCTCTCCAGGCCGGGCTCCATGTATAATATAGCAGCCAGCCTCTCCAGGCCTCCAAGTGTAATATAGCAGCCAACCTCCCCAGGCCTCCATGTTTAATATAGCAGCCAGCCTCTCCATGCCTCCATGTATAATATAGCAGCCAGCCTCCCCAGGCTTCCATGTATAATATAGCAGCCAGCCTCTCCAGGCCCCCATGTATAAGGAGCCAGCCTCTCCAGGCCGCCTCCATGTATAATATAGCAGCCAGCCTCTCCAGGTCTCCAGGTATAATATAGCAGACACCACTTGGTACCGTTTTACTGGCCAAGAAAGAAGTGAATCAATATGATTTTCTATCAATTATTTATTTTATTATCAATAAATTCAAACCATTATAATATCAAACAAGAGAGCCGCCTGGGGGACACATGGTTCCAGACTATAGATAAATAAACATCCTGCTCATTATGACACTGTACAATATCCATACCATGTATAAAAATATCAATATTAAATATTAAATCATACCATCGCCTATTCTGTTACCATGCTGTGTCACACATCACGGGACATAAGGTCTATTTATTGTTGTTACTGCTAAGGCAGTGGATATAACTTCAAATTCCAGAACGGTATATAATCTCCTTATCCTAATATTCCACCAAAATTTCCCTAAGCCCTTATGCGTATTCCCATCATGTAAAACACGCCCGGCAACAGAAAAGGTTTCATCTGATCCAATAGGTATAACACAGTACCAGTCATTAAGTATTGATTGCAAACAGTTGTTACCATCAAAAAGCAGCGTTTACTTACATTAAACGATATGTTATCTGGCCATGCGCCCCTCCACCCTTAACGCACGTTTCGCCACAAGCTTTGTCAAAAGAGGGCGTGTCAAGGTGGGGAAACCTCCGTGCTTATATATTATCATCCCCCCAATAGCTGTGCCTTGTTGTACCGTCATCATTACGTAGCGTGATCTACTTCCGGTATGTGCCGGCGCATGGCGATGTTGCCGCTTCCTCATTGTAAACAGACTTCCGAACTGCACGCGCCGACCCCCAGACGCCATCACGTTCTTGGGTACTCACTGCGCATGCGTCCGGAAGTCTAAGGAGCAGAACAACAGAGCATGCGCACAACCAGCAGTGATGCCGCATCTAGACATAACATCCACATATCAAAAGAGAGGGTGCGGTGTGCATATATTCAAGCGTAAATACAGACATATGCAAACATATTGTATTATTGCATTTCGTTATGTTATAAGGGGACAACCGATGCTGACATATCCCATATCTGGAGGCCCATCAGGTCTGCATCGGCGCTCCCTACACACATATATATACAGAATACAGAGCGTACATACATCAAAACACCCAAATACAGATACAAACATGTCATATTATAAATATCAAAAATACTCACATATACAATAGATACTATATAAACATACAGCGACTATGCATATACTAGGGTGTTCAAATGCCCACACAATTTCCACCATATCGCGTGAGGATAACCGATATAGCCCCGATATCCACCCCCGCTGTATTTGGGGAGCCATCGGTGCTGCATCGGTAGTCCCCCAAAACAATCATCATAAAATCCTTTATTCACATATATCAGGACACATATCAGAGAATACATATTAATCACTAAACATTCCCGATTCATATGCAGCATACATCCTCACTGGATACTCCTTCTATTTTCTTCTTGGATCCATAGTTGTAACGTCTCACACTGCATCCAATATGTCAATGGATCCCCATATACGTCATCCTGCCTCCATCACCGTAACCAGGTACAACAAATGGCATCAATACCTTGGCTGGGATAGATCAAATAAAAATTAAAATCCATCACTAACACTAAACACTTAAAACCATTAACCCACCCTTAAAAACCACCGAAGACAATAGGACTAGTCATGCTTCGTTTTAACCAATATGGCTAGACAACCAAACCCTCCAATATTTGCTGTTTATAGACTCCAAAACTACAATATATATATATATATACCTGTGCCTATGTTGCACCCAAGATGGACGAAACAAACTCCTACTCTTATTTATTTATTTATTTAAACCTCCAAATGGCTGTCACCCTCATTGTCATAGATGTGACAGTCTAGTGACGGAATCATCCCATTACAGAAATGAGCTGAAACCATTACTTTCGTTTAGTCCTTGTGGGGCCATGGAACCCAACCGATATATCCATTTACATTCAAGCCTTGCTAAGGCAAGGCCTAAATCACCACCCCTCGGACCCAAACTGATCTGATCTATTACTCGAAATTTTAGCCCTCTGGGGCTGCATCCGTGAAACCTGTGGAAGTGGCGGCAATGTTTTCAGAGTGGATACATCTTTGGCTGTCTGTGCATTGCGAATGTCCTTCAGATGTTCAAGGGCTCGAACTTTGAATTCTCGTATAGTTAAGCCTATATAAATCTTCGCACACGGACATTCAGCCTGATATATAATACCACTCGATGAACAATTCAAAATCTTCCGTATATCATACGTTCTAGATCCGTCATGATTTTTAAAAATCTTGGTCTTCACACAATTACCGCACGCCTTACACAGGCCACACGGATAGAACCCATACAGAGGGCCACCTATGAAAGATTTTTTATCCAGATCAGTTTCGTAATGGCTGTGGACAAGAATGTCGCGTAGATTCCGCGACCGTCTTGCCACCATCTCCGGTGTTTGTGACAACTCCTTTTTCAAGATGGGATCCATCATAAGCACATTCCAGTGTTTGTTTATAATAGATTTAAGTTCGCACCATCTTGAGTTGTATGTTGTGATGATACGAGTTGTACCATCTGCAATTTTGTTTTTATTTTGAACACGGCTACCATATAGCAACTCCTCTCTATTACTTCTGAGAGCCTTCCTATACCCACTTTTGATGTTACGATGACTATACCCACGTTCCGCAAACCTACGTGCTATGTCCCCCGCCTGCTTTTTGAAGTTATCCATAGTGGAACACAATCTTCTGGCTCTTAAAAACTGGCCCCCAGGTATGCTCCGTATGGTTGCGGGCAGATGTGACGAGGACGCATGAAGCAGGGAGTTTGTAGCCGTAGGTTTGCGGTACATGTCTGTGGTAATATCTCCATTTCCACTGATGCTAATCAAGATGTCAAGAAACTCCAACTGAATTCCACATTTATAAGTAAGTTTGATATTTTGCTCATTAGTGTTCAAACCCACCATGAATCTGTCCAACTCCTGGCTGGTACCCCTCCACAGGAACCACACGTCGTCTATATAACGCATCCACTCCTGAACCTGCAGATGGTACAACTCGTACAACTCGTATCATCACAACATACAACTCAAGATGGTGCGAACTTAAATCTATTATAAACAAACACTGGAATGTGCTTATGATGGATCCCATCTTGAAAAAGGAGTTGTCACAAACACCGCAGATGGTGGCGAGACGGTCGCGGAATCTACGCGACATTCTTGTCCACAGCCATTACGAAACTGATCTGGATAAAAAATCTTTCATAGGTGGCCCTCTGTATGGGTTCTATCCGTGTGGCCTGTGTAAGGCGTGCGGTAATTGTGTGAAGACCAAGATTTTTAAAAATCATGACGGATCTAGAACGTATGATATACGGAAGATTTTGAATTGTTCATCGAGTGGTATTATATATCAGGCTGAATGTCCGTGTGCGAAGATTTATATAGGCTTAACTATACGAGAATTCAAAGTTCGAGCCCTTGAACATCTGAAGGACATTCGCAATGCACAGACAGCCAAAGATGTATCCACTCTGAAAACATTGCCGCGCCACTTCCACAGGTTTCACGGATGCAGCCCCAGAGGGCTAAAATTTCGAGTAATAGATCAGATCAGTTTGGGTCCGAGGGGTGGTGATTTAGGCCTTGCCTTAGCAAGGCTTGAATGTAAATGGATATATCGGTTGGGTTCCATGGCCCCACAAGGACTAAACGAAAGTAATGGTTTCAGCTCATTTCTGTAATGGGATGATTCCGTCACTAGACTGTCACATCTATGACAATGAGGGTGACAGCCATTTGGAGGTTTAAATAAATAAATAAGAGTAGGAGTTTGTTTCGTCCATCTTGGGTGCAACATAGGCACAGGTATATATATATATTGTAGTTTTGGAGTCTATAAACAGCAAATATTGGAGGGTTTGGTTGTCTAGCCATATTGGTTAAAACGAAGCATGACTAGTCCTATTGTCTTCGGTGGTTTTTAAGGGTGGGTTAATGGTTTTAAGTGTTTAGTGTTAGTGATGGATTTTAATTTTTATTTGATCTATCCCAGCCAAGGTATTGATGCCATTTGTTGTACCTGATTACGGTGATGGAGGCAGGATGACATATATGGGGATCCATTGACATATTGGATGCAGTGTGAGACGTTACAACTATGGATCCAAGAAGAAAATAGAAGGAGTATCCAGTGAGGATGTATGCTGCATATGAATCGGGAATGTTTAGTGATTAATATGTATTCTCTGATATGTGTCCTGATATATGTGAATAAAGGATTTTATGATGATTGTTTTGGGGGACTACCGATGCAGCACCGATGGCTCCCCAAATACAGCGGGGGTGGATATCGGGGCTATATCGGTTATCCTCACGCGATATGGTGGAAATTGTGTGGGCATTTGAACACCCTAGTATATGCATAGTCGCTGTATGTTTATATAGTATCTATTGTATATGTGAGTATTTTTGATATTTATAATATGACATGTTTGTATCTGCATTTGGGTGTTTTGATGTATGTACGCTCTGTATTCTGTATATATATGTGTGTGGGGAGCGCCGATGCAGACCTGATGGGCCTCCAGATATGGGATATGTCAGCATCGGTTGTCCCCTTATAACATAACGAAATGCAATAATACAATATGTTTGCATATGTCTGTATTTACGCTTGAATATATGCACACCGTACCCTCTCTTTTGATATGTGGATGTTATGTCTAGATGCGGCATCACTGCTGGTTGTGCGCATGCTCTGTTGTTCTGCTCCTTAGACTTCCGGACGCATGCGCAGTGAGTACCCAAGAACGTGATGACGTCTGCGGGTCGGCGCGCGCAGTTCGGAAGTCTGTTTACAATGAGGAAGCGGCAACATCGCCATGCGCCGGCACATACCGGAAGTAGATCACGCTACGTAATGATGACGGTACAACAAGGCACAGCTATTGGGGGGATGATAATATATAAGCACGGAGGTTTCCCCACCTTGACACGCCCTCTTTTGACAAAGCTTGTGGCGAAACGTGCGTTAAGGGTGGAGGGGGGCATGGCCAGATAACATATCGTTTAATGTAAGTAAACGCTGCTTTTTGATGGTAACAACTGTTTGCAATCAGTAGTTAATGACTGGTACTGTGTTATACCTATTGGATCAGATGAAACCTTTTCTGTTGCCGGGCGTGTTTTACATGATGGGAATACGCATAAGGGCTTAGGGAAATTTTGGTGGAATATTAGGATAAGGAGATTATATACCGTTCTGGAATTTGAAGTTATATCCACTGCCTTAGCAGTAACAACAATAAATAGACCTTATGTCCCGTGATGTGTGACACAGCATGGTAACAGAATAGGCGATGGTATGATTTAATATTTAATATTGATATTTTTATACATGGTATGGATATTGTACAGTGTCATAATGAGCAGGATGTTTATTTATCTATAGTCTGGAACCATGTGTCCCCCAGGCGGCTCTCTTGTTTGATATTATAATGGTTTGAATTTATTGATAATAAAATAAATAATTGATAGAAAATCATATTGATTCACTTCTTTCTTGGCCAGTAAAACGGTACCAAGTAGTGTTGGTTCAGTGTAACTGAAGTGTGTATAGCAATTGGACTTGGGTAAAAATAATATAGCAGACAGCCTCCCCAGGCCTCCATGTATAATATAGCAGCCAGACTCCCCAGGCCTCCATGTATAATGCAGTCTCTCCAGGCCTCCATGTATAATATAGCAGCCAGCCCAGGCCTCCATGTATAATAATGCAGCTAGCCTCCCCAGGCCTCCATGTATAATAATGCAGCCAGCCTCCCCAGGCCTCCATCTATAATAATGCAGCCAGCCCTCCATGTATAATAATGCAGCCAGCCTCCCCAGACCTCCATGTATAATAATGTAGACAGCCTCCCCAGACCTCCATCTATAATAATGCAGCCAGCCTCGCCAGTCCTTCATGTATAATAATGCATCCAGCTTCCCCAGGCCTCCATGTATAGTAATACAGCCAGCCTCCTCAGGCCCCCATGTATAATGTAGCAGCCAGACTCCCCAGGCCTCCATGTATAATGCAGTCTCTCCAGGCCTCCATGTATAATATAGCAGCCAGCCCAGGCCTCCATGTATAATAATGCAGCTAGCCTCCCCAGGCCTCCATGTATAATAATGCAGCCAACCTCCCTAGGCCTCCATCTATAATAATGCAGCCAGCCCTCCATGTATAATAATGCAGCCAGCCTCCCCAGACCTCCATTTATAATAATGTAGACAGCCTCCCCAGACCTCCATCTATAATAATGCAGCCAGCCTCGCCAGTCCTTCATGTATAATAATGCATCCAGCTTCCCCAGGCCTCCATGTATAATATAGCAGCCAGCCTTTCCAGGCCTCCATGTATAACAATGCACCCAGCCTCCCCAGGCCTCCATGTATAATATAGCAGCCAGCCTCTCCAGACCTCCATCTATAATAATGCAGCCAGCCTCCCCAGTCCTCCATGTATAATAATACAACCTCCCCAGGCGTCCATGCATAAAATAGCAGCCAGCCTCTCCAGACCTCCATGTATAATATAGCAACCAGCCCAGGCCTCCATGTATAATAATGCAGCTAGCTTCCCCAGGCCTCCATGTATAATAATGCAGCCAGCCTCCCCAGGCCTCCATCTATAATAATGCAGCCAGCCCTCCATGTATAATAATGCAGCCAGCCTCCCCAGACCTCCATGTATAATAATGTAGAAAGCCTCCCCAGACCTCCATCTATAATAATGCAGCCAGCCTCGCCAGTCTTTCATGTATAATAATGCATCCAGCTTCCCCAGGCCTCCATGTATAGTAATACAGCCAGCCTCCCCAGGCCCCCATGTATAATGTAGCAGCCAGCCTCTCCAGGCCGGGCTCCATGTATAATATAGCAGCCAGCCTCTCCAGGCCTCCAAGTGTAATATAGCAGCCAGCCTCCCCAGGCCTCCAAGTATAATATAGCAGCCAGCCTCTCCATGCCTCCATGTATAATATAGCAGCCAGCCTCTCCAGGCCTCCATGTATAATATAGCAGCCAGCCTCCCCAGGCTTCCATGTATAATATAGCAGCCAGCCTCTCCAGGCCCCCATGTATAATGTAGCAGCCAGCCTCTCCAGGCCGCCTCCATGTATAATATAGCAGCCAGACTCCCCAGGCCTCCATGTATAATGCAGTCTCTCCAGGCCTCCATGTATAATATAGCAGCCAGCCCAGGCCTCCATGTATAATAATGCAGCTAGCCTCCCCAGGCCTCCATGTATAATAATGCAGCCAGCCTCCCCAGACCTCCATGTATAATAATGTAGACAGCCTCCCCAGACCTCCATCTATAATAATGCAGCCAGCCTCGCCAGTCCTTCATGTATAATAATGCATCCAGCTTCCCCAGGCCTCCATGTATAGTAATACAGCCAGCCTCCTCAGGCCCCCAGGTATAATGTAGCAGCCAGACTCCCCAGGCCTCCATGTATAATGCAGTCTCTCCAGGCCTCCATGTATAATATAGCAGCCAGCCCAGGCCTCCATGTATAATAATGCAGCTAGCCTCCCCAGGCCTCCATGTATAATAATGCAGCCAGCCTCCCCAGGCCTCCATCTATAATAATGCAGCCAGCCCTCCATGTATAATAATGCAGCCAGCCTCCCCAGGCCTCCATGTATAATAATGCAGACAGCCTCGCCAGTCCTTCATGTATAATAATGCATCCAGCTTCCCCAGGCCTCCATGTATAGTAATACAGCCAGCCTCCTCAGGCCCCCATGTATAATGTAGCAGCCAGCCTCTCCAGGCCGGGCTCCATGTATAATATAGCAGCCAGCCTCTCCAGGCCTCCATGTATAACAATGCACCCAGCCTCCCCAGGCCTCCATGTATAATATAGCAGCCAGCCTCTCCAGACCTCCATCTATAATAATGCAGCCAGCCTCCCCAGTCCTCCATGTATAATAATACAACCTCCCCAGGCGTCCATGCATAAAATAGCAGCCAGCCTCTCCAGGCCTCCATGTATAATATAGCAGCCAGCCCAGGCCTCCATGTATAATAATGCAGCTAGCCTCCCCAGGCCTCCATGTATAATAATGCAGCCAGCACTCCATGTATAATAATGCAGCCAGCCTCCCCAGACCTCCATGTATAATAATGTAGACAGCCTCCCCAGACCTCCATCTATAATAATGCAGCCAGCCTCGCCAGTCCTTCATGTATAATAATCATAGTATCATAGTTTTTAAGGTTGAAGGGAGACTCTAAGTCCATCTAGTTCAACCCGTAGCCTAACATGTTGATCCAGAGGAAGGCAAAAAAAACCCCAATGTGGCAAACAAGTTCCAATGGGGAAAAAATTTCCTTCCTGACTCCACATCCGGCAATCAGACTAGTTCCCTGGATCAATATCCTGTCATAAAATCTAATATACATAACTGGTAATATTAAATTTTTCAAGAAAGGCATCCAGGCTCTGCTTAAATGTTAGTAGTGAATCACTCATTACAACATCATGCGGCAGAGAGTTCCATAGTCTCACTGCTCGTACAGTAAAGAATCCTCGTCTGTGATTATGATTAAACCTTCTTTCCTCAAGACGTAGCGGATGCCCCCGTGTTCCAGTCGCAGGCCTAGGTGTAAAAAGATCTTTGGAAAGGTCTCTGTACTGTCCCCTCATATATTTATACATTGTGATTAGATCCCCCCTAAGCCTTCGGTTTTCCAACTAAATAACCCCAAGTTTAATAACCTGTCTTGGTATTGCAGCCCACCCATTCCTCTAATAATCTTGGTGGCTCTTCTCTGCACCTTCTCCAGTTCAGCTATGTCCTTCTTATATATCGGTGACCAGAATTGTACACAGTATTCTAAGTGCGGTCGCACTAGTGACTTGTACAGAGGTAGAACTATATTTTTTTCATGAACACTTATACCTCTTTTAATACATCCCATTATTTTATTAGCCCTGGCAGCAGCTGCCTGACACTGTCCACTAAAGTGAAGTTTACCATCCACCCATACACCCAAGTCTTTTTCTGTGTCTGTTTTACCCAGTGTTCTACAATTAAGTACATAATCATACATTTTATTTCCTCTACCCAAGTGCATGACCTTACATTTATCTACATTAAACTTCAATTGCCACTTCTCAGCCCAATCCTCCAATTTACATAAATCTCCCTGTAATATAAAATTATCATCCTCTGTATTGATTACCCTGCAGAGTTTAGTATCATCTGCAAATATTGAAATTCTACTCCGCATGCCCCCAACAAGGTCATTTATAAATATGTTGAAAAGAAGCGGGCCCAATACTGACCCCTGTGGTACCCCACTATGAACTGAGACCCAGTCCGAGTACGTACCATTAATAACCACCCTTTGTTTCCTATCACTGAGCCAGTTTTTAACCCAGTTACACATATTTTCCCCTATCCCCATTATTCTCATTTTATGTACCAACCTTTTGTGTGGCACCGTATCAAAAGCTTTTGAAAAGTCCATATACACAACATCCACTGCATTTCCCTGGTCCAGGCTTGAACTTACCTCTTCATAGAAGCTGATCAAATTAGTTTGACAGGATCGATCCCTCATAAACCCATGTTGATACTCTGTCATAAGGTTATTTTTCTTGAGATACTCCAGTATAGCATCTCTCAAGAACCCCTCAAGAATTTTACCAACCGTAGAGGTTAAACTTACCGGCCTATAATTTCCCGGCTCAGTTTTTGTCCCCTTTTTGAATATTGGCACCACATTTGCTATGCGCCAGTCCTGCGGTACTGACTCTGTTATTAAGGAATCTGTGAAGATTAAAAATAGTGGTCTATCTATCACAGAACTCAGTTCCTGTAGTACTCTGGGGTGTATGCCATCCGGGCCCGGAGATTTGTCAACCTTAGTGATTTCGAGGCGGCGGCGTACTTCCTGCTGGGTTAAGCAGGTAATATTCAAGGGTGAATTTATGGTATCACTGGTCATGTCATCTGCCATGGCATTTTCTTGTATAAAAACCGTAGAAAAAAAGTCATTCAGCAGGTTGGCTTTACCCTCATCCCCTTCCACCATTTCACCAAGACTATTTTTAAGGGGGCCAACACTATCGCTTTTCAGTTTTTTACTGTTTATGTAGTTAAAGAATATTTTAGGATTATTTTTACTTTCTCTCGCAATGAGTCTCTCTGTCTCAAACTTAGCTAACTTAATTTGCTTTTTACATATTTTATTTAATTTTCTATAATTATATAATGCCTCATCACTACCTACCCTCTTTAATTCTTTTAAGGCTTTCTGTTTTTCTTTTATTGCTTCCCTTACAGCTCTATTTAGCCATAGGGGTTTCCTCCTATTTCTAGCATGTTTGTTCCCATAGGGTATATTTTCTGCACAAGCCCCATTCAGGATGCTCATAAAAGTCTCCCATTTGCTTTGTGTACTTTTATTACTTAGTACATCATCCCAGTTTATTGCACTAAGATCATCTCTCAACCGTTTAAAATTTGCTTTCCTGAAGTTTAGTGTCCTTGTAGCCACTCTACTATACATCTTACTAAAGAATACATGAAAACTTATTATTTTGTGATCACTATTCCCCAAGTAACCCCCAACTTGTATATTTGATATGCGGTCTGGCCTATTGGTTAGTACAAGGTCTAGTAGTGCTCCCCCTCTTGTGGGGTCCTGTACCATTTGTGAAAGGTAATTATCTTTCATTGTTATCAAAAATCTATTTCCTTTGCTGGAACTGCAAGTTTCTGTTCCCCAATTTATATCAGGATAGTTAAAGTCCCCCATAATAATTACCTCTCCGAGACTCGTTGCTTTATCAATTTGCTTTATGAGGAGATTCTCTACCTCTTCCATAATATTCGGCGTCTTATAACACACCCCTATCAGTATTTTATTATTCATTCTCCCCCCCCTTATCTCCACCCATAGGGACTCTACATTCTCAGTACCCTCACATATGTTGTCACGCAGGATGGGTTTTAAGGATGATTTTACATATAGACACACACCTCCCCCTCGCTTATTTGTACGGTCATTCCTCAATAGGCTATAACCCTGTAAATTAACAGCCCAGTCATAGCTCTCATCCAGCCATGTCTCTGATATCCCCACTATATCATAATTTTCTTCCAACAATATTAATTCTAATTCCTCCACCTTATTTGTGAGGCTTCGGGCATTAGTGTACATGCACGTTACGTATGACTCTGTACCTGTATTCCTGCTTACTGTATTGACTGTCCTAATCCTTCCCCCAGTACCACCCCCAATTTCATTACTTGTGCCCTGGTCACTATCTGCACTACATTCCCCTTCTATAAAGTGAATACCCTCGCCCCCCATTCCTAGTTTAAACACTCCTCCAACCTTCTAGCCATTTTCTGCCCCAGCAGAGCTGCACCCTCCCCATTAAGATGCAGCCCATCCCTAGCATAGAATCCGTAGCCAACTGAAAAGTCGGCCCAATTCTCCAGGAACCCAAAACCCTCTTTCCTACACCAATTCCTGAGCCACCTGTTAACCTCCCTGATCTCTCTTTGCCTCTCTGGTGTGGCTCGTGGCACAGGTAGTATTTCCGAAAATACCACCTTTGAGGTCCATGCTTTAAGCTTACAACCTAATTCCCTGAAATCATCTTTAAGGACCTTCCACCTACCTCTAACTTTGTCATTTGTGCCAATGTGTACAATGATCGCTGGGTCCTCCCCAGCCCCTCTCAGTAATCTGTCAACCCGATCAGCGATGTGCCGAACTCGAGCGCCAGGAAGACAACACACTGTTCGGCAATCCCTGTCTTTGTGACAGATTGCCCTATCTGTCCCCCTAATAATTGAGTCCCCCACTACCAGTACCTGTCTTGCCTGCCCTGCACTCCTATTCCCCCCCTTACTGGAGCAGACACTCCTCTGGCATTCAGAGGTCATGCCTTGCTGCAGCAATGCTACCCCTGTAATGACATCCCCCTCATCTGCCAAGTTTGCTTTCCTATTATGGTGTGTCAGTTCAGGACTAGCCTTCCTAGCACTTTTCCCTTTACCCCCCTTTCTAACTGTCACCCAGCTACCTACCTCACCGTCCTGCCGCTCCCTACTACGATCCTCCCCCACATCTGACCCAGCAAGCTGCTGCTCAGTGAGCAGCAGACTCCTTTCCATATTGCTAATGCATCTCAGAGTTGCCAGCTGCTCATTTAGATCCAGTATCTGGGCTTCCAAACGTGCAACTTGCGCACATCTCGAACAACAGTATGCACCCTCGAACGGCTTTTCAAGGACTGCATACATGAGACAAGATGTACACTGGATCGCATTAGCAATAGTGGAGCACATTTTCTAATGGAGATAGCACTAAACAAATGTTAAGTAATTTAGTAATTTAATTTAGTAATTTAGTAATTAAGTAATGCATCCAGCTTCCCCAGGCCTCCATGTATAGTAATACAGCCAGCCTCCCCAGGCCCCCATGTATAATGTAGCAGCCAGCCTCTCCAGGCCGGGCTCCATGTATAATATAGCAGCCAGCCTCACCAGGCCTCCAAGTGTAATATAGCAGCCAGCCTCCCCAGGCCCCCATGTATAATATAGCAGCCAGCCTCTCCATGCCTCCATGTATAATATAGCAGCCAGCCTCTCCAGGCCTCCATGTATAATATAGCAGCCAGCCTCCCCAGGCTTCCATGTATAATATAGCAGCCAGCCTCTCCAGGCCCCCATGTATAATGTAGCAGCCAGCCTCTCCAGGCCGCCTCCATGTATAATATAGCAGCCAGCCTCTCTAGGTCTCCAGGTATAATATAGCAGACAGCCTCCCCAGGCCTCCATGTATAATATAGCAGCCAGACTCCCCAGGCCTCCATGTATAATGCAGTCTCTCCAGGCCTCCATGTATAATATAACAGCCAGCCCAGGCCTCCATGTATAATAATGCAGCTAGCCTCCCCAGGCCTCCATGTATAATAATGCAGCCAGCCTCCCCAGGCCTCCATCTATAATAATGCAGCCAGCCCTCCATGTATAATAATGCAGCCAGCCTCCCCAGACCTCCATGTATAATAATGTAGACAGCCTCCCCAGACCTCCATCTATAATAATGCAGCCAGCCTCGCCAGTCCTTCATGTATAATAATGCATCCAGCTTTCCCAGGCCTCCATGTATAGTAATACAGCCAGCCTCCTCAGGCCCCCATGTATAATATAGCAGCCAGCCTCTCCAGGCCTCCATGTATAATATAGCAGCCAGCCTCTCCAGGCCTCCATGTATAATATAGCAGCCAGCCTCTCCAGGTCTCCATGTATAACATAGCAGCCAGCCTCTCCAGGCCTCCATGTGTAATATAGCAGCCAGCCTCTCCAGGCCTCCATGTATACAGTAATGCAGCCTCCCCAGGCCTCCATATATAATGCAGCCTCCCCAGGCCTCCATGTATAATGCAGTATCTCCAGGCCTCCATGTATAATGCAGCCTCTCCAGGCCTCCATGTATAATAATGCAGCCTCCCCAGACCTCCATGTATAATGCAGCCTCTCCAGGCCTCCATGTATAATAATGCAGCCTCCCCAGACCCGCATGTATAATGCAGCCTCTCCGGGCCTCCATGTATAATAATGCAGCCTCCCCAGAACTCAATGTATAATGCAGCCTCTCCAGGCCTCCATGTATAATAATGCAACTTCCCCAGACCTCCATGTATAATGCAGCCTCTCCAGGCCTCCATGTATAATAATGCAGCCTCTCAAGGCCTCCATGTATAATAATGCAGCCTCTTCAGACCTCCATGTATAATGCAGCCTCTCCAGACCTCCATGTACAATGCAGCCTCTCCAGGCCTCCATGTATAATGCAGCCTCTCCAGGCCTCCATGTATAATGCAGCCTCCCTAGACCTCCATGTATAATAATGCAGCCTCTCCAGGCCTCCATGTATAATGCAGCCTCTCCAGGCCTCCATGTATAATGCAGCCTTCCCAAGCCTCTGGCCACCGTGTACTCACTAATTTATATTAAAAAAAAAAAGTATTCACCCTCTCTCTTCCTTCCACCGCTGCTGTCCTCACCTCTCTCCTCGTTCCCCAGCCGATGCTCTGTCCGCACCGCTTTCCTCTTCCACCGCTGCTCGTTCTCCTCTCTCCTCGTTCTCCCGGTGCTCCGGTCGGCGTCCTCCCATCCTGCGCTCTTTGCACTCAGCACAGCAGTCGCACGGGAGAGACGTCACCGCGCAGGCATAGGTGGAGAATGATGATGCATAGCGAGGCACTGGCCGCGCTATGTTTCATCATTACTGTGCGCGGTGACGGGGGAGCCGCCGCAGCTGCTGACACCAGGCAGGGGGCTCCGGTGCCACCGCTGACACCAGGTAGGGGGGCCCGGTGTCGGCGGCGGCACCGAGTCATATAGCGGCCGCGTGGTCTGTGACAGATCAGCGCAGCTCCTCTCTCACTGGAAGGAGATGGCTGCTGAGCTGCCTGGCGGCCGCCGGGCACCTAACCTCCCGGGCCTGGTCGCAATGGCGACCGCTGCGACCGCGGTAGTTACGCCCCTGCTTAAGGCCCTCGGGTGGGCGAGTCAAATGTAAAGTTACGTTGCACCTGGGCAATAATATATGGGCATGATATGGTCTAGGGAAAGTAAAACTAATAGAGTGCCTTGTAGTTAAGGATTTGCGTGTACTTGCAAAACACAGACTAAGTAACAACATGATGGGGGTTTTTTACAGACAAAAATAACATAATTGCTTTACTAAATGTGGAAAGTTCCTGTATGAATGTTTGGTCCAGTGGATCGACAATTAGGTTTTCAATGTGCCATCTGTCCATTTCCATTCCTTGGCTAAACTGCAAACTTTATGTCATAACTACTGTAAAATTGCTTACATTTTCATTCTTTGAATTGTAAAAAAAATGAAAATAAATCTGTAGTAATGATTTGCAGCATCAACTAACATGCTCTGGATTGAAAGTCGACAAAAGGATCAATTTCTACTAAGGATTTTTCCCACAGTATGTGAATGAGATTTCATAAAATCTTATCCATAATGCTGGTACTGTACAAGACAGTTGATTTTCTATTCTCACACTCATTAGCTCCAGAGATAGCCTAATTACAATTAGATGCTATTGTAAAGTATTTTTATAAATAATTAATTACTTATTAATTAAATTTCAACAGGTTGAAAAAGTGATGCCAGAGGACACGTTCTACTTCACCATCCTGCGAAACCCAATCTCTCGAATGGAATCAACTTTTTCATACGACAACAACTATGAACCTTTCAAAAAGTCTAAAAATCTGGAAGACTTTTTAAACAATTCAAGCACATATTACAATGATACAGACCAATCAGGTTATATGGCCAAGAATTGGATAACTTTTGATCTAGGTTTTGAGCATAATGGTTCCCCTGAGCAGTCAGTATTAGCATGGCATGCTATGGATAACATATTTGATCTGGTGCTGATCACAGAATATTATGATGTGTCTCTTATTCTCCTGAAGGATGCTCTCTGTTGGTCTTTCGAGGATGTCCTGTCTTTCCCACTCAATAGTAGAAGCAACAGTACTAAGAAAACACTAACTCTTGAAACTCAAGAAAAGGTAAAATTATGGAATAATTTGGACTGGGAGATGTATGTCTACTTCAATAATTCTTTCTGGAAACGTGTACAGACATTTGGAGTGGAACGTATGGAACATGAGGTTAAAGAGCTCAAGAGAATGAGGACTTTGATGTCTGAGAAATGTCTGGAGGATAAGGTAGACCCTCAAAAATTAAAGGACAAGTCAATGATGCCATTTCAATCTGGGACTGCCAGGATCCTTGGTTACAACCTAAAAGCTGGACTATCTAAGGACGATGAGCTGCTGTGCCAAAGACTGGTCACTCCAGAACTTCAATACAATACAATTCTACAAAATAAGCAGAGTAATAAACTCATACCAGAGAGAACTATACAAATTTTAGGAAACCCAATGAAGAATGTTACTAAGGTAACAGTGAAAACATGAACCACTGAAGATATAACCTTGTTAGAAAAACTGTGATGTCCCCAGTGTACACCCAACATTCCTCATTAGGCTGAAGTCACACTTGCGAGGGACTCTCACGAGTCTCACATAGCATCAACTGGCACAGCCTGATGCTCTCCGGACTGGAGCGTCTCAGCTACATAGAAATAATACATGTGTCGCACCCAGGGAAGAGTGTACTCGGTCCCGGGCGGTAACAAAAGGGAATGTCACTCTGGTGGCCGTTGCCTGGTCCCGTGCCCTGGGGCTTTTTTTTGTAAAAGGGAGTATTTACAGGGGAGATAATAGTTAATGTTCATGTGACGCCACCTGTGGGTTGTGGTTAAGGATGGGGAACCACCGCTGCTAAATTTGGGTACTCCCAGAGCTGGTGGTGATTGCAGCCATGGTGTTTGGCCCTCCGCAGGTAGGACCATGCCTGGGAGATAATGAGGGGTAATAACGTAGACCACACCAGGTTGTCTTTAACAGTCTCTACTCACTCTGACCCAGGGCTTGCTGGTTCAGGTCCCTTGGAGTATCAGCGCCAACGTAGTGACCCAGGTTGCTCTGTCCCCGGCGCTCTCTGTTGGTTGGGTCCCTGTAGTATGGAGCGTTTGGGGGCCTACCTTTCCCTTTTGGGGTACTGTCTCCTTTCCCATACCGCGGGTAGTGCGGACCCTGTGGGGAGGTAAGTGTCCGAACCCCGATCCTAGTTTACTGCTGATGCCCCCGGATTATTTGGTTCGGCGAAGTTCATGAAGGTGTCCTCACCGGGCAGGTATTTATCAAGCCGTGTAAAACTGGCGCCTAATCTAGGGCCCTGTGCATCATGCATGCTCCTGTTCCAGCTGTATCTCCGGTACCCATCCTGGCGACCTCTCTCCCGTGTTCCCGGGGTCACCCTTTGCTCGGACCCAGCTCCGGCACGTCCGCACACCTCTCCCTCGTCTCTCCACTAGACTGACCGCTGACCCTTCACTCCAGGCTGGCTAAACCCAGGACTCGTTTCCAAGGCGACCATCCCTTTACATGGTTAACCCTCTATACCCGGTGTGGAGTGGAGAACTGGGATTTTGGGTGTGCTTTGGTGGTATCAACATTGGTACTCCAGGTCCCAGGGGGTAGGTCCTGCATCCCCAAGAGGATGCAATTCCAGGTAGTGCCCTGAGTAGCTCAGGGGCACTACACATGCAGGTGACCCGCACCTGTCAGGAGAGTGTGCGGCCATGCTGGGGAATGCGATGCAAGACTCATGAGAGTTCCTCGCAAGTGTGACTCCGGCCTTAGACGAACTCTAAACAAATGTTCACTTCTTACACTAGTGAGACTTTGCTTAAAAGCACCGTCAAGCCCAAATTACAGGACTTGCGATTTTATCTCATAAAATGACAATACACACCTAATTATAATTAGAAAGGTTTGTCTTGTGTTGCTGGAGTTCTGTATGAAATGAGATCAGAGCTCCTGTTTTTTTTTTTCTTTACTTCTGCTTCTATAATAATGTAACAAAAAAAATACAACTCTGAACAGAGCATTAAATAGTAGAATTAGAACAATATCATCATCCTCACTGACACTCTGTATGATTCCATAACAGGTTAAGCTGTGTGCACATAATACATTTTTATCTCATTTTTTTCTGTGTTTTTGAATGAAAATTTGTCTCAAAATTTGAAGGTTATTCTGATGCCAGCAAAGGCAATGAGAATCCTTACAGTATGTCTGACCTGTAGATTTGGTGCAGAAAATAATCCACAGCATGTCAAAACTTTCAGTGTTTTTGCAGCGTTTTTTTCACCCATAGACTTCAATGAAGTTAGTGAAAAACGCGATAAAAAAGAAGATATAAAAATAATTGTGGATTTGCTGGGTTCCTTTAGGGTTTTTGAGTGTTTTTTTGTTTTTAGACAGCAGTGAATGGTATAGATATACAGTTAGGTCCAGAAATATTTGGACAGTGACACAAGTTTTGTTATTTTAGCTGTTTACAAAAACATGTTCAGAAATACAATTATATATATAATATGGGCTGAAAGTGCACACTCCCAGCTGCAATATGAGAGTTTTCACATCCAAATCGGAGAAAGGGTTTAGGAATCATAGCTCTGTAATGCATAGCCTCCTCTTTTTCAAGGGACCAAAAGTAATTGGACAAGGGACTCTAAGGGCTGCAATTAACTCTGAAGGCGTCTCCCTCGTTAACCTGTAATCAATGAAGTAGTTAAAAGGTCTGGGGTTGATTACAGGTGTGTGGTTTTGCATTTGGAAGCTGTTGCTGTGACCAGACAACATGCGGTCTAAGGAACTCTCAATTAAGGTGAAGCAGAACATCCTGAAGCTGAAAAAAAAGAAAAAATCCATCAGAGAGATAGCAGACATGCTTAGAGTAGCAAAATCAACAGTCGGGTACATTCTGAGAAAAAAGGAATTGACTTGTGAGCTTGGGAACTAAAAAAGGCCTGGGCGTCCACGGATGACAACAGTGGTGGATGATCGCCGCATACTTTTTTTGGTGAAGAAGAACCCATTCACAACATCAACTGAAGTCCAGAACACTCTCAGTGAAGTAGGTGTATCTGTCTCTAAGTCAACAGTAAAGAGAAGACTCCATGAAAGTAAATACAAAAGGTTCACATCTAGATGCAAACCATTCATCAATTCCAAAAATAGACAGGCCAGAGTTAAATTTGCTGAAAAACACCTCATGAAGCCAGCTCAGTTCTGGAAAAGTATTCTATTGACAGATGAGACAAAGATCAACCTGTACCAGAATGATGGGAAGAAAAAAGTTTGGAGAAGAAAGGGAACGGCACATGATACAAGGCACACCACATCCTCTGTAAAACATGGTGGAGGCAACATGATGGCATGGGCATGCATGGCTTTCAATGGCACTGGGTCACTTGTGTTTATTGATGACATAACAGCAGACAAGAGTAGCCGGATGAATTCTGAAGTGTACCGGGATATACTTTCAGCCCAGATTCAGCCAAATGCCGCAAAGTTGATCGGACGGCGCTTCATAGTACAGATGGACAATGACCCCAAGCATACAGCCAAAGCTACCCAGGAGTTCATGAGTGCAAAAAAGTGGAACATTCTGCAATGGCCAAGTCAATCACCAGATCTTAACCCAATTGAGCATGCATTTCACTTGCTCAAATCCAGACTTAAGACGGAAAGACCCACAAACAAGCAAGACCTGAAGGCTGCGGCTGTAAAGGCCTGGCAAAGCATTAAGAAGGAGGAAACCCAGCGTTTGGTGATGTCCATGGGTTCCAGACTTAAGGCAGTGATTGCCTCCAAATTATTCGCAACAAAATATTGAAAATAAAAATATTTTGTTTGGGTTTGGTTTATTTGTCCAATTACTTTTGACCTCCTAAAATGTGGAGTGTTTGTAAAGAAATGTGTACAATTCCTACAATTTCTATCAGATATTTTTGTTCAAACCTTCAAATTAAACGTTACAATCTACACTTGAATTCTGTTGTATAGGTTTCATTTCAAATCCAATGTGGTGGCATGCAGAGCCCAACTCGCGAAAATTGTGTCACTGTCCAAATATTTCTGGACCTAACTGTAGATAATAAAAACCTATTTGGCCCCAGGGTCAATAAGAGTGTCGGTTGTCCCCTGGGCGTCCCTGGGGCTCATTTATAGGCCCCAGCTCCACTTGAGAGCATTGTAAGCGATATGTTAATGACCCTCTGAATCACAGCTGTGGAGAAGAGGGAGGGAGCACTTTCTCTCCATCTCCTCACTGGCCTGTCTCTGTGTACATCACACTGCGGTCAGATGACATGTGAGTGCAGTGCGATGTTTCAAAAGCAGCTATAGACTTGTATAGATGTGTGTGAGTCGAGACTCACTGCCAAATACAGCATGCTGTGATTCATTGCTCATGCCGATATGGCATGAGAAATCAATCGCAGATGGACACTACAACTGCCCCATAGTTTTGAGCTGGTGCGAGCGCAGGCCGATGTTTTATCAGATTGCACTTATCCATACAAAACGCAAGTGAAACCGAGGCCATATAGTAATGTGGCGCCCCTGAGGCTTCCGTCGCCACAGCAACATTGCACCCCATCCAGCGGTGTGATGTCCCATCCTGGGTAAGGAAAGGATTGAACGCCGGTCCACAGGCAAATCTGCACTCCACCCATTGTTAGGTACACACAGGGACCAGGGTCAGTGGCAGCAACCTTCCCATGCTGCATGCTGGGTGGGGCCGTAAGACCCATCCCTGCTCCCATAGGATGGTAGCTTAGCAACTGGGGGGTGGGAGGAGCCACCCGAGGGTAGAGTATTCAAGGAAGGTCAAGAGTAAGCAGTTAGAGCGAAGAAGTAGGAGAGAAGAGAGGGAAGGAAGGAGTGTGAGGAGGTCTGCAGTAGGCAGAGGAGCAAGAAGAAGAAAGCGACGCTTCCTGGTGAAGACCCTGGGACCCGGTAGGTCCAGGTGACACCAAGTAGAGAACAGAAGGGATTCCAGGGCCACAGACAGCTTTCAGGCTAGTGGCCTGTTCCACAGAAACATCGGTGGAGGGATCAGGCCGCATACAGGGGACAGTCCCTAGAAGCTGGAGGACATAAAGTCAGATTCAAAGGCAAAAACCACAGCCCAGGGTAGCTGCACGCACCCAGGGCTACAGCCCACAGCAGAACATCTAGAAAGGGGGTAAACTACGGACAGGCAAGCCCCTGGCCTGACCTGGTGGCTGTAGTGCAGGCCAAGCCAGGTTCATCCATAAAAGGCGAGGCTTAGAAGACGACCGAGAAAGAGACACAATAGAGGGGTGTACCGGCTTTTGCCCCCAGAACTACCCAGGATCGGCGGAGGTCCTTGACAGTGGATCTCAGCAGTCCAGAGGCACCAGTGTGCACCTACCAGGAACTGTGAGTAAACACCTTGAAATTGCACCCTCCGGAGTTGCCTCAGTTATTCCGCCGGTACTACATCAACACTTATAAGCACCAATAGTTGCCCCGGGGCACCGCTCCACCTGTGGGGAGCAGTAACACCATTGCTGCCGTTCCATCACCCCGGAGGCCTCATACAGCAGCGGCGGCTTAATAGCCGCAAACCACAGGTGGCGTCACGAATACAAACTTTAATCACCCCCAACACTGAAGCCATATTTAATTGACTCCCGCCAGGGTCACGGAGTCGGGCCCCGCCACCACTGACGTCCCCCGGACTAGTCCGGCCCGGCACTGGGTGTCCCCTAGCCCTGGGGTGGGCGAGTCAATTTTGGCGTCACGAACAGGATAACGTGCCCGGGCCCCACCGGGTACTGTGCGCCTGAAAAGACTGTGTGTTTTACTGTTGAAAAACTGCTGCCGCCATTACCGCTTGCAAAGTGCGGGAAGAAGGGGGGCGTGCCAGAAGAAAGGGCGCGAAAAGAAGCCCCGACCCCTTGGTCTTGCAAGAGAGCGCGAAGTGGAACCCGCTATGCAGAGCGGAGGAGAGAGAAATGGCGCCTAGAAAAGCTGGCCGGCTGGCAGATCAAGTCTAAATGCCAGACCAGCAAGCCAAGAAGATGTACTGGATAGTGATTGTAGCGGTGCCGGCTGTGATGGGCTGGGTGCCAGTCTCGCGCCAAGCGCTGGTGCAGCCCCCGGCCCCGCCTCCAAAAGGGGAAAGGGTGCAGCCGAGTGGCATGGTCGAGCACCCGAGCAGTCCAGCAGTGAACGATCCCCAGGCAAGCAGCATGGCGGAGAAGCTGCAGCCAGACGCTCCGGCGACCCAGAGGCTGGAACCTGGACTAGAGTTCCTGAGAGAGGAAGTCGAGATCCTCACTCGGAGGTTGAGCGCCCTGCAGGCTGAAGTGGGATGGCGGGTGGAGGATGCAGAGCGGAGGGCGAGTGCCGAGCAGAACCAGGCGGCAGCAGAAGTCGTGGGCCACCGAGAACAGGCCGCGGTACTGGACCTGGGTAAGCCGCATGTTGCCCCTGCCTTCCCAAGCCCCTGGTGCTACGAGATGACCCCACTGAGCTCTCCTGCAGGCCTGCAGGAGACCCCCGCCGATAGCTCCGTGGCCGAAGAGAGCGCAGCAGACTCCGGAAGCGAGGACGCCCTGAGCACAGCGGGCCCAGATAGCCTGGTGGGCCCCTTACCAAGCCCTCCTACCGACCTGTTAGATGCACGCTCACCCGGGGTGAACTGGGATGCTGCTCCGGTCCACGACCTTGGACTGGTCCGTCCCCTGCGCCCTGCCGCGACCCCGCTTGTAACTGAGGTCGCCTGTGCCCGCCAGCTGGAGCAATTGCAGCGGGAACGGGAGCTCCGGGAGGAGAAGCGGAGGGCCGTGGAGGCGTCCAATCTGGCCTCAGAAGCAAAGATCCGGCAGGCCCGCAAAGGATCCCAGGGCCCAGTCAGAAGGGGCCAGGTCATCGATTTCAGACAGGAAGGCGGCTGGGGCTTTATCCAAGAGCCCGGCCTGGGCAAAGACGTGTTTGTTGCCCGCCGCGATATTGAAGAACACCTGACCAGAGGCCACCCAGGGCGCGACGTTAAGCCTGGCGACATGGTGGAATACACCAGGCTGATGGGGAGCCGTGGCTGGTATGCCCTGAGTGTCCATATTTTGCGGGAAGAGGCAGCCCCAGAAAAGCTAGAGTAGCGCCGCACCATGCCAGCATGCAGTACCGCCTCCCCCAGCAGCACCACACCAGCAAGCGGCCCTGTTCAACCCCAGGCCGCAACACCCTCCAGCAGGCTAGCTACCAACACCCAGGAGACCCAAACTATAATCTCCTCAGCCTACCTGTTGCCTGGAGAAATGCCGGAGTGGGATCCCCGTAAAACCCCTCAAAAATAGAAAAGTAAAGAAGAAGCTGAACTGTAAATAGACCCTGTCTGCCCCTCGTCATTTCTGAAGATTTTCCCTTTTGTGCTGCCCTTGTTCTTTTTGAAGACGTCACCCATCCTGAATGTCCTGCCCCTTTGTTCTTTGCAAAGATGTCACCCCCTTGTTTGTGTACCGGGCCACTAGACTGGAATGTGGTCCCCTGTTTATTATGTGTAATGTTTTAACCAGGCCACTGGACTTAGTGGCTGGTTCGTCTTTTCATGCAACCCCCCTAAGTTAAAGTTACAAAGACGTTTTGGGCCACTGGACTAAGTGTGGTCAGAAGATTCGCCCTGTATATAGTTGCACCTGTTGTGCCCCCTACCAGAATTCTGGTGGGAAGGCACCAAAGAATTTTAGAGTTTTATAAGAATGTTTGCAACGTTAAAGAAAGTGCGCCTCCCATAAAGGGAAGAAAAGTTCGAGAGTTTTAAAGTTTCATGTGTACACAAAAATGTTTTCTTTTGCAATTTCTTTCCACTGTTCTTGTTGTTTTTCAGCCCGAGGACGTGCTGGGATTCGCTGTGGGGGAGTGTGGCACCCCTGAGGCTTCCGTCGCCACAGGAACATTCCACCCCATCCAGCGGTGTGATGTCCCATCCTGGGTAAGGAAAGGAGTGAATGCCGGTCCACAGGCAAATCTGCACTACACCCATTGTTAGGTACACACAGGGACCAGGGACAGTGGCAGCAACCTTCCCATGCTGCATGCTGGGAGGGGCCGTAAGACCCATCCCTGCTCCCATAGGGTGGTAGCTTAGCAACTGGGGGGTGGGAGGAGCCACCCGAGGGTAGAGTAGACAAGGAAGGTCAAGAGTAAGCAGTTAGAGAGAAGAAGTAGGAGAGAAGAGAGGGACGGAAGGAGAGTGAGGAGGTCTGCAGGAGGCAGAGGAGCAAGAAGAAGAAAGCGACGCTTCCTGGTGAAGACCCTGGGACCCGGTAGGCCCAGGTGACACCAAGTAGACAACAGAAGGGATTCCAGGGCCACAGACAGCTTTCAGGCTAGTGGCCTGTTCCACAGAAACATCGGTGGAGGGATCAGGCAGCATACAGGGGACGGCCCCTAGAAGCTGGAGGACATAAAGTCAGATCCAAAGGCAAAAACCGCGGCCGAGGGTAGCTGCACGTGCCCAGGGTTACAGCCCACAGCAGAACCTCTAGAAAGGGGGTAAACTACCGACAGGCAAGCCCCTGGCCTGGAGGCTGTAGTGGAGGCCAAGCCAGGTTCATCCATAAAAGGCGAGGCTTAGAAGACGACCGAGAAAGAGACACAATAGAGGGGTGTACCGGCTTTTGTCCCCAGATCTACCCAGGATCGGCGGAGGTCCTTGACAGTGGGTCTCAGCAGTCCAGAGGCCCCAGTGTGCACCTACCAGGAACTGTGAGTAAACACCTTGAAATTGCACCCTCCGGAGTTGCCTCAGTTATTCCGCCGGCACTACATCAACACTTATAAGCACCAATAGTTGCCCCGGGGCACCGCTCCACCTGTGGGGAGCAGTAACACCATTCCCGTTCCATCACCCCGGAGGCCTCATACAGCAGCGGCGGTTTAATAGCCGCAAACCACAGCTGGCGTCACGAATACAAACTTTAATCACCCCCAACACTGAAGCCATATTTAATTGACTCCTGCCAGGGTCACGGAGTCAGGCTCCGCCACCACTGACTTCCCCCGGACTAGTCTGGCCCGGCACCGGGTGTCCCGTCTCCTAGCCCTGGGGTGGGCGAGTCAGTAACTATTCTGCTGCATTGTTTACAGTTTATAGCCACAAAGAACCATTAGGGACGGTGTTTAACCTAAAAAGCTAGACTTTATTTATTCATATAAAAATATTAACAATCACATGTGTCAAACAAGAGATATCAAACTTATCACACTGGACATGTCAACATACCAACATTATACCAGTAATCTCCACAATGCTGTCTGAACATAAATAATCCTCCAATAACTAGTATTTATTATAAAGCTTCACCTGTAGTTCCTGCCATGACCACTGGGTGTACAGCTGGTTATGTAATTAATACTCAAGTACGACAGATGATTTTGTTATCACTATCATTGATATTATAAATCCCGGACTTACAAGGAGTCTACCTGACCTCGTCAGGCTGATCACAATCATATATACAAGTAAATCCTTAGTGATTTCATTGCAAGTGAGCTAACACCCAGTAAAAACAGCGTCTCCACCTCAGACAATTACCTCCCCAAAGTGGCTGAAGCAAATCACGGCAATGTAGAGATACACTGACCTGACTGTAGTAGCAATTGGCGTGACTGTCCTTTATCCCAAGGGATAGGATTATTTTTTTGTGCAAATATACGTTTCTGCAGACGGACACCCGAACGTAGGTGGTCTACGTTTGGGTGTCCGTCTGCAGAAACGTATATTTGCACAAAATGGCACAAAACAGAGCACACGCTAATGCAGTGCGCTCCATAGCAGTGAATGGTCCTGTCGGGCGCATGCGTCCGGAGCACGCTTAGCAGAGTGGGGGAGGGGCAGTCCGGACGGATGCTCCGACGGGACCTGTGGACGTATGGCAAAACGCAATCTGAAAGGGGCCTAAGGCTCATTTACAAGTATTTACTAAAACAGGAGTTGGAGTTAATAAAGACATAGACAAGAGTAGCAGACTTAAGATCTCACAAAAGCCACATTTATTGACTTATTCTATAAAATATAACCTAATACTGAGCGTCTAGTTCCAAGTTCAGTGGAGTCGTGCAGACTGTGTTGAAACTATTTTTGCTAAGTATTGACAGCTTAATACGTGGCCAGTGACAAAAGTGAAATACATCTGGTGTGAATTGGTGATTTTTGAGTAAATTGGGAGCAAGAATTAAAAGCTGTCAAAGTTTCATTGGACCCCGTTGCAAGTATTTCAATAGTAAATCTAATCTGCCCACATTTGCTGGAATAGATATACAGATATACGTAGGAGATAGACAGTAGCCGAGTGAAATCACAAAACAAAATGAGCGACAAATCCTTAAAACAAAGTAATGTAGGTAAACCTCAAAAAATTCATACTAAGTGTTTAGGTTCCTCAACTTCACAAGTTGTAGAAACAAAAGGAACACATGTTAAAAAGGATGCAACAACTAATTCTTCCAATAATTTTGGAAAAACAAGTTATACAAAACCTACTGAACATACTCTTCTGATATCCAAAACTTCACAGGATTGTAAAGTCTCCACTTTGGATACTACTCCAGCTGCTACCAATGCAAAAAGGAAAGGGCCCGCTAGCGATTCCGACTCACAAGAGTCTCCTATTCATAGTCCAGATAAGACTCGACCTAGAATTGATAATTCTGGAAACATGGATGAAATAAAACATTCTAATTCACCAAATACAGAAATAACAAGGATCAATTGCTCAGACCCTTACTTCAATGAGCTTATTAATGCATTCAACCACAATTTAATGCTAGCAATGGACAAACAAACTAAGGTTTTACAGGACACAGTACAACAATTAAATGGCAGAATAAATGCAAACGAGGTCAAAATTAATCAGGTGGAAGAAAAAACAAACTCCCTGGAAAAACATCAACTTGATCTAAAAAAAGACGTTTATTACCTCCAACAGAAACTTTCAGACCTCGAAGACAGGAGTAGGAGGAATAATGTTAAACTTAGTGGTATACCTGAAAGTGTTCCATCTAATAAACTCTCAGAATATGTTAAGAATCTTCTTCTAAACATTTTTCCATCTGCATCGGATCTGGAGTTGACAATTGACCGTATCCATCGTTTGCCAAGACCATCTTTTATTGCTGAAGAAACCCCAAGAGATACTATTTTACGTCTGCATTTTTTTGGTACCAAAGAAAGACTTTTAAAATACGTGCGAGAAAAGAAAACCCTTCCATCTCCCTATCATCTGATTAAAGTATTCATTGATCTTTCCAAAAACACAATGTCTCTTAGAAAGTCATTTTCATCTGTTACCAGCATACTAAGACAAAAAAGTATTGCTTATAGATGGGGCTTCCCTACAAAATTGTTAATTTATCAAAATGGAAAAGCCATACCGGTTTTTTTTCCTGAAGAAGGCACAAAGTTTCTTTCTTCCTTATATAACAGAAGAAATCACCAACAACTCCATCATCAACCCACTTGATTTCACGATTTAAAGTCACTTACCAATGGAGATATTAATTCCAATAGTTGTTATGGAAACATTGATCTGAGTCTAACTAAAATCCTCATTTGCCATGGTTGGCTTCGGAAACTTTCTTTTCCACAAACTTATTCCCCCCACGAAGAGCTTGCATTGTTAGTGGATACTTTGGGAGATCAGTTTGTTAGTTTAGTTGTTACTTCTACTTATCAGATCTTTAATTTCTCGACTGCGGATTATTTGAAAGATTTTGGAAGATATTAATCTAAGATTATAAGTTCTTTTTGTGTTCTTTGTACTTGTAAACTTTGTTGTTATAATTCACTTACATAGTTTAAGGTCTTGTAGAGTAGCGATTTCTTAAAATAGTAATTCTCTTACTCTTTGTTTTCAAAAATTTTATTATTAATCTTGCAATAAGGATATTAGCTATTTAGTTATTTCCTACTGTTTATTATCATAGTATCATAGTTTTTAAGGTTGAAGGGAGACTCTAAGTCCATCTAGTTCAACCCGTAGCCTAACATGTTGATACAGAGGAAGGCAAAAAACCCCAATGTGGCAAACAAGTTCCAATGGGGAAAAAATGTCCTTCCTGACTCCACATCCGGCAATCAGACTAGTTCCCTGGATCAATACCCTGTCATAAAATCTAATATACATAACTGGTAATATTAAATTTTTCAAGAAAGGCATCCAGGCTCTGCTTAAATGTTAGTAGTGAATCACTCATTACAACATCATGCGGCAGAGAGTTCCATAGTCTCACTGCTCGTACAGTAAAGAATCCTCGTCTGTGATTATGATTAAACCTTCTTTCCTCAAGACGTAGCGGATGCCCCCATGTTCCAGTCGCAGGCCTAGGTGTAAAAAGATCTTTGGAAAGGTCTCTGTACTGTCCCCTCATATATTTATACATTGTGATTAGATCTCCCCCTAAGCCTTCGTTTTTCCAGACTAAATAACCCCAAGTTTAATAACCTGTCTTGGTATTGCAGCCCACCCATTCCTCTAATAATCTTGGTCGCTCTTCTCTGCACCCTTTCCAGTTCAGCTATGTCCTTCTTATATATCGGTGACCAGAATTGTACACAGTATTCTAAGTGCGGTCGCACTAGTGACTTGTACAGAGGTAGAACTATATTTTTTTCATGAACACTTATACCTCTTTTAATACATCCCATTATTTTATTAGCCCTGGCAGCAGTTGCCTGACACTGTCCACTAAAGTGAAGTTTACCATCCACCCATACACCCAAGTCTTTTTCTGTGCCTGTTTTACCCAGTGTTCTACAATTAAGTACATAATCATACATTTTATTTCCTCTACCCAAGTGCATGACCTTACATTTATCTACATTAAACTTCAATTGCCACTTCTCAGACATATTCTCCAATTTACATAAATCTCCCTGTAATATAAACTTATCCTCCTCTGTATTGATTACCCTGCAGAGTTTAGTATCATCTGCAAATATTGAAATTCTACTCCGCATGCCCCCAACAAGGTCATTAATAAATATGTTGAAAAGAAGCGGGCCCAATACTGACCCCTGTAGTACCCCACTATGAACTGAGACCCAGTCCGAGTACGTACCATTAATAACCACCCTTTGTTTCCTATCACTGAGCCAGTTTTTAACCCAGTTACACATATTTTCCCCTATCCCCATTATTCTCATTTTATGTACCAACCTTTTGTGTGGCACCGTATCAAAAGCTTTTGAAAAGTCCATATACACAACATCCACTGCATTTCCCTGGTCCAGGCTTGAACTTACCTCTTCATAGAAGCTGATCAAATTAGTTTGACAGGATCGATCCCTCATAAACCCATGTTGATACTCTGTCATAAGGTTATTTTTCTTGAGATACTCCAGTATAGCATCTCTCAAGAACCCCTCAAGAATTTTACCAACCGTAGAGGTTAAACTTACCGGCCTATAATTTCCCGGCTCAGTTTTTGTCCCCTTTTTGAATATTGGCACCACATTTGCTATGCGCCAGTCATGCGGTACTGACCCTGTTATTAAGGAATCTGTGAAGATTAAAAATAGTGGTCTATCTATCACAGAACTCAGTTCCTGTAGTACTCTGGGGTGTATGCCATCCGGGCCCGGAGATTTGTCAACCTTAGTGATTTCGAGGCGGCGGCGTACTTCCTGCTGGGTTAAGCAGGTAATATTCAAGGGTGAATTTATGGCATCACTGGTCATGTCATTTGCCATGGCATTTTCTTGTATAAAAACCGTAGAAAAAAATTCATTCATCAGGTTGGCTTTACCCTCATACCCTTCCACCATTTCACCAAGACTATTTTTAAGGGGGCCAACACTATCGCTTTTCAGTTTTTTACTGTTTATGTAGTTAAAGAATATTTTAGGATTATTTTTACTTTCTCTTGCAATGAGTCTCTCTGTCTCAAACTTAGCTAACTTAATTTGCTTTTTACATATTTTATTTAATTTTCTATAATTATATAATGCCTCATCACTACCTACCCTCTTTAATTCTTTTAAGGCTTTCTGTTTTTCTTTTATTGCTTCCCTTACAGCTCTATTTAGCCATAGGGGTTTCTTCCTATTTCTAGCATGTTTGTTCCCAGGGTATATTTTCTGCACAAGCCCTATTCAGGATGCTCATAAAAGTCTCCCATTTGCTTTGTGTACTTTTATTACTTAGTACATCATCCCAGTTTATTGCACTAAGATCATCTCTCAACCGTTTAAAATTTGCTTTCCTGAAGTTTAGTGTCCTTGTAGCCCCTCTACTATACATCTTACTAAAGAATACATGAAAACTTATTATTTTGTGATCACTATTCCCCAAGTAACGCCCAACTTGTATATTTGATATGCGGTCTGGCCTATTGGTTAGTACAAGGTCTAGTAGTGCTCCCCCTCTTGTGGGGTCATGTACCATTTGTGAAAGGTAATTATCTTTCATTGTTATCAAAAATCTATTTCCTTTGCTGGAACTGCAAGTTTCTGTTCCCCAATTTATATCAGGATAGTTAAAGTCCCCCATAATAATTACCTCTCCGAGACTCGCTGCTTTATCAATTTGCTTTATGAGGAGATTCTCAACCTCTTCCATAATATTCGGCGTCTTATAACACACAACCCTATCAGTATTTTATTATTCATTCTCCCTCCCCTTATCTCCACCCATAGGGACTCTACATTCTCAGTACCCTCACATATGTTGTCACGCAGGATGGGTTTTAACCCCTTAACGACAGCCGATACGCCTTTTAACGGCGGTAATTAAGGGTACTTCTTCCGATCCGCCGCTTTTTAACGGCGGTCGGAAAAAAGGGTCTAGCGCCCCCCAGAGTCAGAAAATGTCCGGGGTCTCAGCTGCCGGGGGTAGCTGAGACCCTGGAGATCATGATTCTGGCCGGTTTTTCCGGTCCCCGCTCACCTGATGACCGGTATACACCGTATACCGATGATCAGGTTACAGTAAATGACCGCGCCGGTAAAAAATCATTTATCTCCCATCTGGCATGAACAAACATGTCAGATGGGAGATAAATCTCATCCCCCGGTCCTCTCCGGTCCCCCGGTGTCGCTAAAGTGTCCCCCCACCCCACCTTCCTCCCGAAAATCCAACATGGCGCTGCACATACCGGCGCGCACAGCAGCACGCCGGCCGCATTTCCCCCTTTCCTATGGTTTCTGTCGCATGTGCTATGACACATACGACAAAAACCTGCTCCCCAGGCCCTGCCAAGTCACCCCCTATCCCCACCCCGGTGTTCCCCGGTGTCCTACATACCTGTTAGCTCTGATCCCCCGCGGCCCCCTCCTCCGGCTCCTTCACTGTGCACGCCGGTCACACTGCAGAGCGCGGCTGTCAGCTTCCTGTGTCTGTGACTCAGACGCTGGCTGCTGCTGCTGCTTGCACAGAGTCTGTAGCTGTGACCCGGGGAGGGTGGGTGCAAATTCTTTGCACCCACTCTCCTCAAATGGATGGTCTGCACTCCTAGAAAATGGGGGATACGTTCCCTGAACGTGCCCCCCATATTCTAGAAGGTCCAGAATCGCCGCGGGACTTTCACAATGGATTACAGCAGGGACTTGATTTTTTTTTTTCTTTTCAATAAATTGGCCAAAGAGGGAATGTTTTGGGGAGTGTTTTTTCAAATAAATTTTTTTTTGTTGTCAATTTTTTTTATTATTACTGTCAATTAGTTATGTCTGGTATCAAATAGACGCTGTGACATAACTAATTGCTGGGCTTGATGCCAGGTGACATTACACATCTGGTATCAACCCCATTTATTACCCCGTTAGCCACCGCACCAGGGCGCGGGATGAGTTGGGGCGAAGCGCCAGTATTGGCGCATCTGATGGATGCGCCACTTCTGGGGCGGCTGCGGCCTGCTATTTTTAGGCTGGGAAGAGTCCAATAACCATGGCTCTTCCCACCCTGAGAATACCAGACCCCAGCTGTCAGCTTCACCTTGGCTGGTGATCTAATTTGGGGGGACCCTACATTTGTTTGTTTTTTTTAATTATTTATTTATAAATAATTAAAAAAAAAAAACCAGATTGGGGAGCCCTCCAAATTGATCACCAGCCAAGGTGAAGCTGTCAGCTGTGGTTTGCAGGCTACAGCTGTCTGCTTTACCCTAGCTGGCTATCAAAAATAGGGGGGACCCCACGTCATTTATTTTAATTATTTTTTTTTCTTTTTGGGCTAAATACAAGGCTAGGCACCCTTTAGTGCCACATGAAAGGCACTAAAGGGCGCCAGCTTAGAATATGCAGGGGGGTGGGACGTTATATATGTTTGACATCTATCCATTCATCCATTGTAGCATTTTAGGCTATGTGCCCACAATCAGGGTTTGCAGCGTTTTGGGCGCAGAGTGTTTTCCCTGTGTCCATAACGCTGCGTTGTGCAGTAGAAGCACAGTGGAAGGATTTTTAGAAATCCCGTGCCCACTGTGCTTTTTTTCTCCGCAGCATAAACCGACCTGTGGTGCAGCTTCCCGAGCCTCAGCATGTCAATTTATGCTGCGGAGATGAGTGTGCTCTGCAGGTAGCATAGAGCTCCACAGCAGCCTGAACCCAAATCGTGGGCATGGGCAGCTGCGTTCTCCCGTGGACAACACTCACATCTCTGCAGGAAGGCTGACACTGTGTACTGGACGCCGTGTCGCTGGATCATGGCCACATAGCCTAAAAGTGAGAAATTTGTTGCTACAGCAACATTTTTGTGAAGTACCTGTGGATTCAAAATGCTTAGTATACTCCTGAATAAAATCCTTGAGGGGTCCAGTTTCCAAAATGGAGTCACTTGTGGGGGGTTTCTAATGTATAGGTACCCAAGAGGCCCTGCTAATGTGACATGGTGCGCGCAATTTATTTCAACTTTTCCAAAATTCAAATGGTGCTCCTTCCATTCCAAGCCCTCCCATATATCCAAACAGAGGTTTTTGGCCACATATGGGGTATCCCTGCGCTCACAAGAAATTGGATACCAACCTGTGGGGTCCATGTTTTGTTGTTACCTCTTGAAAAAGTGAGAAATGTGATGCTAAAGAAACATTTTTGTGAAAAAAAAGAAAATTTTCAATATGGCAACCTAAGCTTATCAAATTCTGTGAAGTATTCGTGGATTCAAAATGTTCAATATACACCTAGATAAAAGCCTTGAGGTTTCTTGATTCCAGAATGGGGTGACTTGTGGGGGGCCTCCACTGTTTAGGTACTTTAGGGGCTTTCCAAATGCGACATAGCGTCCACTAATTATTCCAGCCAAATGTTCAGTCAAATTGCACTCCTTCCCTTCCGAGACCTGCCGTGTGCCCAAACAGTTGATTTCCACCACATATAAGATATTACCAAACTCAGGAGAAATTGCAGAATACATTTCATGGTGATTTTTTTCCTGTTACCCTTGTGAAAAAAAAAGCTACCTGGTTGAAGTAACAATTTTGTGGTAAAATTTTATTTATTTATTTTCATGGCTCAACGTTATAAACTTCTGTGAAGCACCTGGGGGTTCAGGGTACTCACCAAACATCTAGATAAATTCCTTGAGAGGCCTAGTTTCCAATATGGGGTCACTTGTGGTGGTTTTTTGCTGTTTACGTACCTTAGGGGTCCTCCAAATGCAACATGGTGCCCGCAATCTTTTTCAGCCAAATTTCCTTTCCAAAATTCAAATATTGCTCCTTTCGTTCCAAGCCCTCCCATTTGTCCAAACAAAGGTTTCAGACCACATGTGAGGTATCACCGCGCTCATAAAAAAGTGGGTAACAAACATTTGGGTCAAATTTTTGGAATTACCTCTTGAAAAAGTGAGAGAATTGATGCTAAAGCAACATTTTTGAGAAAAAAAATTACAATTTTCAATATGACAAAGTAACGTTATCAAAATCTGTGAAGTACCTGTGGGTCCAAAATGCTCAGTATACCCCTCGATAGAAGCCTTAAGGGGTCTAGATTCCAAAATGGGGTCACTTGAGGGGGGTTCCTGCTGTTTAGGTACCTTAGGGGATCTGTAAAAGCAACATGGTGCCCGCAATCTGTTTCAGCCAACTTTGCTTTCCAAAATTCAAATATTGCTCCTTTCATTCCGAGCCCTCCCATTTATCCAAACAAAGGTTTCTGACCACATGTGGGGTATCGGCGCGCTCATAAGAAAGTGGGTAACAAAGTGTGAGGTCCAATTTTTGGTGTTACCTCTTGAAAAAGTAAGAAAATTAGTGCTAAAGTAACATTTTTAGGTAAAATGTTAATTTTTATTTTTTTTCATTCCACATTACTTTAGTTCCTGTGAAGCACCTGAAGGGTTAATAAACTTCTTGAATGTGGTTTTGAGTACCTTGAGGGGTGCAGGTTTTAGAATGGTGTCACTTTTGGGTATTTTCTGTCACCCAGGCCTCTCAAAGTCACATCAAATGGGATGTGGTCCCTAAAAAAATGGTTTTGTAAATTTTGTTGAAAAAATGGGAAATTGCTGATGAACTTTGAACCCTTCTAACTTCCTAACCCCAAAAAATTTTGTTTCAAAAATTGCGCTGATCTAAAGTAGACAAGTGGGAAATGTTATTTATTAACTATTTTGTGTGACATAACTCTCCGGTTTATGGGCATAAAAATTAAAAGTTTGAAACTTGCAAAATTTTTAATTTTTTTGTCAAATTTCAGATTTTTTCACAAATAAAATAAAAAAATATCATCCTAAATTTACCTCTAACATGAAGCCCAATATGTCACGAAAAAACAGTCTCAGAATCACCGGGATCCATTGAAGCGTTCCAGAGTTATAACCTTATAAAGTGACACTGGTCAAAATTGCAAAAAATGGCCTGGGCATTAAGTACAAAACTGGCTTCGTCCTTAAGGGGTTAAGGATGATTTTACATATAGACACACACATCCCCCTCGCTTATTTGTACGGTCATTCCTGAATAGGCTATAACCCTGTAAATTAACAGCCCAGTCATAGCTCACATCCAGCCATGTCTCTGATATCCCCACTATATCATAATTTTCTTCCAACAATATTAATTCTAATTCCTCCACCTTATTTGTGAGGCTTCGGGCATTAGTGTACATGCACGTTACGTATGACTCTGTACCTGTATTCCTGCTTACTGTATTAACTGTCCTAACCCTTCTCCCCGTGCCACCCCCAATTTCATTACTTGTGCCCTGGTCACTATCTGCACTACATTCCCCTTCTATAAAGTGAATACCCTCGCCCCCCATTATAGGTATTCTTAACTTTTTTTTTCTTTCGTTTTTGTGTCCCTCTCATTAATTTAAGCAGGCTTGCATCTTATTGCTACAAATTTTTTGTCTTTTAATGTTAAAGGTTTAAATAGTCCAAGGAAAAGATTTGTCCCGTGGAAGGAAATTAGAGATAACAAAGCAGATGTGTTTTTACAAGAGGTGAAATTTGCTAGAGATTCTCATCCTAAATTTCATAATAAAAATTTCCCACACATTTTTTCTTCTCTAAATGAAAAAAAGAGAGCAGGGGTGTTAATTATGATTAAGAACACTATAACCTTTGATTTAATTGCGGACTACAAAGATACTGAAGGGAGACTTTTGATCATCTTAATTGCAAACTTGGATAATAGAACCCCATACTTTAGTTAATTTATATGTGCCAAATAAAGGGCAAATTAGTTTTTTTAAATAAATTAATGTCCAAAATCCAAGAGGTCAGAAAGGGAGATCTCCTTATACTGGGTGATTTTAATATTGTCCCAGATGCTCACCTTGATTCCACAGTTGCAAATAGAGGAATTTACCCAACATTAAAAAACTGGCTTTTTGCAAATGAACTTTATGATATTTTTCGTTGTTTGCATACTTCCTCTAAATAATATACATTTTATTCAGAACCTCATAAAACCTTTTCCCGTATTGATTTAGCTGTTACAGATATATTTTCTGTTACAAAATTTAAAAGTTTTACAATAAATCATAAAACCTTTTCGGACCATTCCTCAATTATTTGTAAAGTACCGTATTTTTCGCTTTATAAGACGCACTTTTCCTCCCCAAATTTTGGGAGGAAAATGGGGGGTGCGTCTTATAAAGCGGTACCAGGGGGGGGGTCCTGTCTGAGGCGATCGGGCGGCCGGGTGCCTGTGGCTGCATGCAAGCGGCCGGGTACCTGTACTTGCGTGCAGCGGCAGCCGGGTACCCGTGGCTGTGTGCAGGCGGCAGCGGGTGCTGTGTGGGGTCGGCAGCCGGGTACCTGTGCTTGCATGCGGTGGCAGACGGGTACCCATGGCTGTGTGCGGGCGGCATCCGGGTGCTATGTGCGAGCGGCAGTCGGGTACCTCACACAGGTACCCGGCTGCCGCCCTCACACAGTCACCCAGCTGCCGCCTGCACACAGCCATGGGTACCCGGCTGCCACCGCACGCAAGCACAGGTACCCGGCGCCCACCACTGAGCCGTCGCCGCCACTCCCACCACTGAGCCGTCGCCGCCGCTCCCACCACTGAACCGGGACCGCGGACACACTCCACCACTGAGCAGTCCCTGCCACCACTGAGCAGTCGCCGCCGCCGCTGCCACCACTGAACCGGGACCGCAGACACTCACTGCACCGGCCTGCTGCACGGCTCACCCGCCACGGCTGCTGCCGCCACCACGGACCCCACGGATCCTGCCACCGCGCCTGCAACCACGGACGCCACGGCACCTGCAACCACGGACCCCGCTGCCACTGACCTGCCGCGCCTGCCAGCACAACCTGTGCCTCCTGTGACCCCGCTTCACCACCACTGCTGCCCCCCTCCGGTAAGAGAACACCGGAGTATAAGACGGACCCCATTTTTCTTTTTTTTACCTTTTTTTATGTTTAAGTTTGGGGTGCGTCTTATATTCCGGTGCGTCTTATAAAGCGAAAAATACGGTAGATTTAGGGATCCCACCAAATATGGATTATACATGGAGATGCAATTCAACATTAATACATACTCCCCATTTAAAAGAAGAATTAGAAACCAACATAAAAAATTACTTTCAAGAAAACATGTCGGTATCTATTTGTCTATTTGTCACATGGAATGCACATAAGGCAGTAATTAGAGGTCATTTAATTGAAATTTCGGCTAGAATTAAGAGACAGAGAAAAGAATTAATTAAGAATCTTCAAACACAATTAAAAGATCTTGAGGATTTACAACAAAATTCTCCAACTCCCTCGCAAAGTATTCATCGTCAAATCCTTGGGATAAGAACAGAAATTAAAAACTCCCTTTTCTCTGAGTATGATAAATATATAGGTGCAATCAAGGCAAACGATTATGCTTCAATTAATAAGCCCACTAAATATATGTCCAGAAAACTGAAAGAAATTAGCATTCAGAACAGAATAAGAAAGATTAAGAAACAAAATGGGGAAGACTGTTTTCATCCAAAAGATATTGCAGCAGAATTTGGAAAATATTATAAAAATCTTTATAATCTTAATTGATCCACAAACTCCTCAGTCCACAAAAGAAGTTATTGATACCTTTCTTTCTAAAGTCAATCTCCCCTCAATCTCAGAAGACGAATTATCTACTTTAAACTCCCCATTTGTATTTGATGAGGTAATAAATGTAGTTAAACTGTTAAAAAATTGGAATATCCCCAGGTCCAGACGGTTTTACAAACAAATATTTTAAGGCCTTTCCCAACTTACTAACTCCACACCTAGTCGATATTTTTAACAAAGCTTCTTTAACAGGTCAATTCCCCAAGGAAATGCTCCAAGCCACTATAACTTTAATTCCTAAAACTAAGGGAGACTTAGAAGTCATTAAAAACTATAGATCTATCTCACTTATAAATTCTGATATTAAAATTTATTCCAAAATGATTACTAATAGACTAAAAATAATTCTACCCAGACTAATTTCTAATGACCAGCTAGGTTTCATTCAAGGTCGTCAAACATCTGCTGGTACCCGTAGAATAATCAATCTAATCAACATTATGAACTATAGGAAGGATCCAACATTACTTATCACTCTTGATGCCGAAAAAGCATTTGATAGAGTCAATTGGTTATATATGAAAACAACATTACTTAAATTTGGCCTAAAAAATCAAATTTTAAATTCCATTCTTGCTCTATATTCTTGTCCCTCAGCAAAAGAATATGCAAATAAATTTTTATCCATGTCATTTAACTTAACTAATGGTACCCATCAAGGATGTCCCTTATCTCCTTTACTATTCACCCTAGTCTTAAGGTCCAGTCACACTAAGCAACTTACCAGCGATCCCAACAACGATAGGGATCGCTGGTAAGTTGCTAGGAGGTTGCTGGTGAGATGTCACACTGCGACGCTCCAGCGATCCCACCAGCAACCTGACCTGGCAGGGATCGCTGGAGCGTTGCTACACGAGTTGCTGGTGAGCTCACCAGCAACCAGTGACCAGCCCCCAGCGCCGCGTGGAAGATGCTGCGCTTGGTAACTAAGGTAAATATCGGGTAACCAACCCGATATTTACCTTGGTTACCACTGCACGGAGCTACACGTGCAGAGAGCAGGGAGCAGCGCACACTGAGCGCTGGCTCCTTGCTCTCCTAGTTACAGCACACATCGGGTTAATTAACCCGATGTGTGCTGCAGCTAAATGTGCACAGAGCAGGGAGCAGCGCACAATGCTTAGCGCTGGCTCCCTGCTCTCCTAGCTACAGCACACATCGGGTTAATTACCCGATGTGTGCTGCAGCTAAATGTGCACAGAGCAGGGAGCAGCACACAATGCTTAGCGCTGGCTCCCTGCTCTCCTAGTTACAGCACACATGGGGTTAATTACCCGATGTGTGCTGCAGCTAAATGTGCACAGAGCAGGGAGCAGCACACAATGCTTAGCGCTGGCTCCCTGCTCTCCTAGTTACAGCACACATCGGGTTAATTAACCCGATGTGTGCTGCAGCTACATGTGCACAGAGCAGGAGCCGGCACTGACAGTGAGAGCGGCGGAGGCTGGTAACAAAGGTAAATATCGGGTAACCAAGGACAGGGCTTCTTGGTTACCCGATGTTTACATTGGTTACCAGCCTCCGCAGAAGCCGGCTCCTGCTGCCTGCACATTTAGTTGTTGCTGTCTCGCTGTCACACACAGCGATCTGTGCTTCACAGCGGGACAGCAACAACTAAAAAATGGCCCAGGACATTCAGCAACAACCAACGACCTCACAGCAGGGGCCAGGTTGTTGCTGGATGTCACACACAGCAACATCGCTAGCAACGTCACAAAAGTTGTTCGTTAGCAGCGATGTTGCTAGCGATGTTGCTTGGTGTGACAGGGCCTTTAGAACCCCTTGCTGAATATATCAGAGAAAATGCTAATATTGAAGGAATCCAATTAAAAAATAGTGAGTTTAAGATTTGCCTGTTTGCAGATGACATCATATTATCCTTATCAAATCCAGTAACTTCCATAACAGAAGTTCTGTATAGTTTAGATGAATTTGCAAACATTTCTTTTTTTAAAGTAAATATTACAAAATCAAATATTTTAGAATTTAATCTCAGTCATGGTATAACAGAGGAAATTAAAAATCTAACAGATTTTAATTGGGCTACACAAACAATCTCATATTTGATATTTGGGAATTGAACTAACTAGGGATATAAAATCCATAATTAGCATTAATATGAAGAACCTAATTAAAATAATTCAGTCAGACTTAAAAAACTTAACAAAATATGAACTCACTTGGTTTGGAAGAGTATCCTCTATTAAAATGATGATTATTCCAAAAATAGTATACTATTTTAGAACTATTCCCCTTTTTATTCCAGAAAATTACTTGAGTAAGATTCAGTCTCTCATTAATACCTTTGTTTCAAATAAAAAAAGAACAAGGGTAGCTATGTTCTAATGAAAAAGAAAAAAAGAGGAGGCTTAGGCTTACCTAATATTTACAGTTATTTCTATACTAATTTAATTAGACAAAGTCAAATTTGGTTGAAAGATAATCTTACAACTACATGGAAAGAGATTGCAACTGACTTACATAATAATATTCCTTTATATTCATTAATCATTCATAATCTAATGAATCCTCATCAACCTCTTCCTGAAACTATCTTAAAGAAGTTGTCCAGTTACCAAAACTGATTTTTTTTTTCTGATAAATCTTGCTAATATGTGCCCCTCAACACATCTATTATGTTTTTTCAGCAAAATTAGGTTTTATTGTGCACTAGCAGCACATGCTCATTGCTGGCTCCAGCTCTGATGGGGTTAATCTCTCCTCTGACTTCCTGTGTTCAGTTCCTACAAGTTCCAGAATTCTTTGTGGCTCTAGGGCGGTGTCTAGCTTATCTAACACACCCATTGTGTCTAATACACCCACTCTGCTCTCCGACCAAACCCTCCTCCCTGCCTCTTCCCTGTGTGGATGAGAGAAATCACACAGAGACATCCGAAGCTGCCAGCTCTGCACACAACCAGGGGAAGAAAGTGTGTGTGAGTGTGTGTATGTTTGTGAGTGTTTGTGTGTGAGTGTGAGTGTGTGTGTTTTTGTGAGTGTTTGTGCGTGAGTGTGTGAGTGAGTGTGTGTGTGTGTGTATAGTGTGTGTGTGTGTGTATAGTGTGTGTGTGTGTGTGTAGTGTGTGTGTGTGTGTGTGTGTGTGTATGTGTACAGAAATTATGATTATTAGTCTGCACAACATGTGAAAAAAATAATTGGGGAAAAAAAAGTGACGGGGTGATGAGATTGCTTTTTTCCCTCTTGCCTAGTCTGTGTGTCGTCCGTATCATCCGCAAACCGCATATGACCGGATCCTGTGGATTAAATGTGCAGCGCATGCAACCGTTATTTTACCGGATCCTTCTGCAGCGGGACACAGAATTTATCGGCCGGCGCTGGAGTCAGCTGACTCCTGATCTCACAGCCCGCACACGCTGCAATGGCTGCAGGTGGGCTCATTCACATGACCGTTCCGTGTGTCCTGGTCAGTTCCTGTTTTTTTGCGGCCCCACAGACAGGACCATATTTTCAATGTCTTTTGTGTAGGATCGGATGGCACGCGGTAGCACTTCCATGTGCATCCGATCCTACAAAAAAAAAAACGCATCGGATACCGTATGTCCGCTCCGTTATTATGGAACATGTCCTATTCTGTTCCGTAATAACGAACCGTGACTCAATACAAGTCAATGGGTCCGCAAAATTCCCGGAAGCAACACGGAAGCACTTCCATGTGACTTCCGTTGGGTGCCCGTGCAGTCAGTGTCCCGCTCCAGCCCCAGCCCCGTGGCTGCCCGCTCAGCAGTGTCAGCAGCGGCCCGCACTGCAGTGTCAGCAGCCGCGGGGATGACAATCACTACCGTCAGGAGGTTAGTAAGTTCATTACATACGGTGATGAAGTCCTGCCATCAGCGGTCGTCACTGCCTTCTATGCCCGCCGCTTGTCACATCACCTCTCGCTGTCGACCCGAGACTGTGACTAGTGGTAACGTCACGGGCCGCTCGCGATACTTTGTTTGTGAAGGCGGCGGTCATTGAACTCGGTGACAGCGCTGCTGTCAGGAGTTCAGCGATCATCGCAGGTAATATACCTCGCTAACCTCCTGATAGTAGCACTCGTCATGCCCTGCAGTGACCTGGGCTGACCTATTGATGTTAGCTCAGGTCACTGCACGGCTCTCCCAGCAAATAGGGAACATTCTGTTCTTCATTGACTGGGACATTGACTATGGTATGGATCATCGTGGGACCCCCTTGTATTACACCAGACCTGGATTTGTTTTTCTTTCTAATAAATTGGTGAAAGAGGGAATGTGTTGGGGAGTGTTTTTTCAAATAAAAATGTGTTTGTTGTCTATTTTTTTTTTTTTTTTATTACTGCCTGGGTTGGTGATGTCGGGTATCTGATACACGCCTGACATCACTAACTCCAGGGCTTGATGCCAGGTGACATTACACATCTGGTATTAACCCCATATATTACCCCATTTGCCACCGCACCAGGGCAACGGGATGAGCTGGCGCGAAGCACCAGGACTGGCACATCTAATGGATGCGCTACTTCTGGGGCGGCTGCAGCCTGCTATTTTTAGGCTGGGGAGTGTCCAATAATGGTGAACCTCCCTAGTCTGAGAATACCAGACCACAGCTGTCCGCTTTACCTTGGCTGGTGATCCAATTTCGGGGGACCCCGTGTTTTTTGTTTTAAATTATTTTGTTAATTTAAAATAACAGTGTGGGGGGGCCTCTGTTTTGGATTACCAGCCAAGGTGAAGCTGCCAGCTGTGGTTTGCAGGCTGCAGCCGTTTGCTTTACCCTAGCTGGCTACAAAAGATTGGGGGACCGCATGTCATTTTTTTTTTATTTAATTATTTTTTGGCTAAATACAAGACTAAGCACCTTAGTGCCACTGACAGTCACAAAAGGGTGCCAGCTTAGAATATGCAGGGGGGTAGGACATTATATATGTCTTTCTTATCTATCTATCTATCTATCCAGCCCTCTATTTATTCATTCATTCATTCATCCATCCCTCTATCCCTCTGTCTCTATATCTATCTATCCATCTCTATATCTTCTCATCTATTTATCTTTCTTGCTGCTTCCGTTTTTTGCGGTCCGCAAAAAAACACGGAAGGCACGCAGATGTCACATGGATGCCACTAGGATGCATCCATGAAACAAAAGGACCGTTTTTTGTGGCCCGCAAAAACGGAACGGTCATGTGAATGTAGCCTTAACAGCAGTCGCTGCCTGCTGCCGATCACATGTGACCGTGTGCGGGCTGTGTGTGCGGGCTGTGTGTACAGGAGTTCAGCTGAGTTCAGATCAGCTGACTTAAGTGTCGGCCGATCAGGCTGGGGCCACACGGGGATTACTGCGATCCCCTCGCATTACACTCGGCTCACGCTCAGTACAGCAGAGCTGAGTGTCATGCGTGTGTCCCTGCGACTGAGGTCCGACTGTGCGAGCAGACCTCAGCTGCGAGGGGTGGTTCAGCACTCGAGGGGTGGGCCATCACTGAGGAGTGGTGGGAGGGATTTCTCTCCCTCTTTCCTCCGTAGTCCACCGATGTACCGCAAGTGCAGTGCGATTTTTCTCTCACCACATACACTTGAATGGGTAAAAGAGAGAGTCTTGCATTACAGTTGCAGCATGCTGTGATTGTTTTCTCGGTCCAATTAGGGTGGAGAAAATAATCACTCATGCTAATATTGGTCAGAGTGGAATGCGATGTTTTATCGCACTCCACTCGCACTGTGTTTCTCGCCGTGTGGCTTAGACCTTACTTGTTCTATGTCCCCCTGCATCTATCGCAGCGTGTGCAGGCTGGAGTTCAGCTGCGTTCAGATCAGCTGACTCCAGTGCTGGAGTGAACTCCGCTGACCTCACAGCCCGCGAACGCAGCAATGTATGCAGGGGGACACAGAACAAGTAATCGGCCGACACTGGAGTCATCTGATTACTTGGGATGAATTGAGCAGTAAAATGCTCTGGTGCTCGATGGGCGAAGCCCATGTCAATTTTTTTTTTAAAAATTCACTTAAAAAAAAACCAAACAAACAAAAAATCACATTGTTTGTGGGCTCCCGCTGCATTTTCTATTGTTAAGGGTAACCCAAGCAGCTACTGGCTGCTAACCCCCGCTGCTTGGTGTTACTTTCACTGGCAATAGAAATCCAGGGAAGCATTTTTTTTTTTATAAAGGTTTTTGCCTGAAAACTTTTTTAAAAAAATGACGTGGGCTTCGCCATATTTTTGTATGCTAGCCAGGTACAGCAGGCAGCTACGGGCTGCCCCCAACCCCCAGCTGCCTATTTGTACCCGGCTGGAAACCAAAAATATAGAGAAGCCCTTTTTTTTTTTTTATTTCATGAATTTCATGAAATAATTAAAAAAAAAAATGACATGGGCTTCGCCGAATTTTTGAGTCCAGCCAGGTACAACTAGGCAGCTGGGGATTGGAATCCGCAGTGAAGGGTGCCCAAACTTTCTGGGCCCCCCGCTGCGAATTGCAGTCCACAGCCGCCCCAGAAAATGGCGCTTTCATAGAAGCGCCATCTTCTGGCGCTGTATCCAACTCCTCCAGTGGCCCTGGTGGCAGGTGGCACGCTGGGTTATAAGGGGTTAATACCAGCTATGTTTTACCAGCTGGTATAAAGCCCGAGATTCTCAATGTCAGGCCAAGTTTGACCTGGCCATTAAGAATCTCCAATAAAGGGTTTAAGAAAAGAAAAAAAAGACCACACAGAGAAAAATACTTTATTAGAAATAAATACACAGACACAGTAGGGACTCCATGTTTATTACTCCCTCTCACCCCTCCACGATGGAGAGATTTCTGTACTGACCATGCCAGGAGAGAGCGAGGGAAAAGAGAGAGAGCGAGGGGGGGAGGAAAAGAGAGCGAGGGGGGAGGAAAAGAGAGCGAGGGGGGGAGGAAAAGAGAGCGCTGGGGGGAGGAAAAGAGAGCGAGTGGGGGAGGAAAAGAGAGCGAGTGGGGGAGGAAAAGAGAGCGAGGGGCGGAGGAAAAGAGAGCGAGGGGCGGAGGAAAAGAGAGCGAGGGGGGAGGAAAAGAGAGCGAGTGGGGGAGGAAAAGAGAGCGAGGGGCGGAGGAAAAGAGAGCGAGGGGGGAGGAAAAGAGAGCGAGGGGGAGGAAAAGAGAGCGAGGGGGGGAGGAAAAGAGAGCGAGGGGGGAGGGAAAGAGAGTGCGGGGGGAGAAAAAGAGAGCGCGGGGGGAGGAAAAGAGAGCGAGGGGGGGGGAAGAGAGCGAAGGGGGGAAGAGAGCGAGGGAAAAGAGAGGGGAGAGGAGAGAGGGATAAGAGGGGGCAGAGAAGAGGGGGAAGAGGGGAGGGGGAGAAGAGTGGGGGGAGAGAAGAGAGTGGGGAAAGAACGGGGGGGCAGAGGTGCTCTGTCACCAACTGTCTCCACTCTGTGACTTTTGGTGCAGGTGACAGAGTGCAGACAGTTGGTCCCATGCAGCAGGACAGATGGCAGAGCACAGCGGTGACATGCCTGTCAGTGTCTTGCTGCTGGGAGGAGCAGATAATCACACTGCCCAACACTGGCCGCTCTCCTGACATCGCAGCAGAGCGGGCGGGTGGACAGTGTGATCACATACTTACGTGCAGGGGGGGATTCAGCTGAAGAACCCCTCCCCCTGTACTGCACACTGGCGCCCCGTGCCTCACCATCTGCAGGACGCCGGCTCCACAGTGATGTCCTCCGGCTCCTCCCCTCGATACTGGGCTGTGATGTGCGGTAGTTACCGCCAACAGGCCTGTCACTCAATCTGAGTGGTGCCAGCCTCCTCTGACGTACCCGTCCAGTTTGAGAGCCCGGAAATGCCGGGACGTCAGAGGATGCTGGCGGCCACAGCTCCAGGGGGTCATGTGACCGGCACTGAGTGTGCAGGATAGCGCCGCTCAGTGCCAGAACTGGAAACAGAAGCCAAAGGAGAAAACGCCTAGAAAGGTAAGTAGAACTCATACAGAAAATTAAAAAAATGGGTGAACCACCCCTTTAACATGGAGAAAATTAGCGGCTTCAAATCAAAAAAGTAATAAATATGAGCAAATAAAGAATATCCCCCTTACCTTTTTCAATTGGCTCCAAGAAGTCAAAACTCCAGAATTATGGAGGAAGAGAAATCTAAAAAAATTTTTGGATCTACATGATGGGACTAATTTTATTTCTTTTCAAATTCTAAAAAAACAACATGATTTACCAGATATTGATTTCTACAGCTATTTATCCATCCGAAAAAGTATCTCCGCTTTACTAAAAGACAACCATTTATTAACTGAAGAATCTTGTCATCTTATTTGTAATGCCAATAATAATATTATTTGGCAAACTAGATGTATATATGAAATATTCAACAGAGACATTCTCTTTGAAAAAAGGCCATTCATGATAAAATGGGAAAAAGAGTTAAAAAACACCTTTTCCTTAGAAAAGTGGAATAGGTGTATTAGAGATACATACTCCTCTAATATATGTTTAACACTTCATGAAGCTTATTATAAATTGCTTTCTAGGTGGTACTTTACTCCTCATAAGCTATTGCTCTTTTCAAGTAATAATTCCCATTTATGCTGGAGAGGATGTAATTTAAAGGGAGATATTCTTCACATATTTTGGTCTTGTCCCAAATTGAGATGTCTCTGGAGGGAGGTTAACCTTTTAATAAATCAAATTCTTGGAAATAGTATCACTATTACGCCTCAAATGGCTCTTCTTTCATTAGATTTAGATAGCATTACCAAAGACAAATACCTAATTATTCACATTTTTTAATTGTCAAAATTCATATAGCGGCCAAATGGAAAAAGACAGATATACCATCTATTACAGAAATTAAAGACATGATAATGCTTCACAATAATTATGAGAGAAGTTTCGCCACCTTTAATAATCGATACCCAAAATACCAAAAAATTTGGGAAAGATGGAATAACCTAATGATAAACAACTCTATTTAAACCTGTTTTTTTTTGTTTTTGTTTTTTTTTCCCTATCCCAGTTATATATTTAATAATTTATGTTTCTAAAATATCCTCGTGGTTATGATTGATTTATATGTTGTGATTTGGTGATTTCCACTCAAATGAGTAAAGAAGACAGATTAAAAGTTGATGTATTTTATTGTTATAGTAGTTTAGTATGTAGTGGTTAAATTTAAAAGTAACATTCTATAACCTAGAATATTGACATGTGAGTTGTTTACTAAAATCAGCAATGTATATTTTCATAACATGTCTGGTTATATTCATATTACTTTGTGTTAAATTAATAAAAACATTTAAAAGAAAATAAAAAAAATAAAAAATGTATCTAAATATGTATTAAGCATCTTGAACCCACACAGCTTCACAGAATTTTATAAGATTGCACTTTAAAAATAAAAAAATCACGATTTTCACACAAAAATGTTGCATCAACTTCAATTTTTCCATTTTAACAAAGCTACCATTAGAACATGTAAAGTACAGTTTGTTGTTTGATTTGTCCTGAGTACAGAGATGCCTATATGTCCTGGAAAACTACTGTTTGGGTGCACAACAGGGCTCAGAAGAGAAGGAGCACTATTTCAATTTTGAAGCGCAAAATTAGCTGTAATAGATAGCAGATACTATGATGCATTTGGAGAGCTCCTGCTGTGCCTAAATAGTAAAAACCCTAACAAGTGACCATGTTTTGGAAACTCTACTCCTCAAGGAATTTATCTAGATATTTGGTGAGCACCTTGAACCCACAGGTGCTTTACAAAATTTTATAACGTTCAGAAGTGAAAATTAAAAAATAATTTTTTACCCTAAAACTGTTACATCAACCTGGTAGCTTTCATGAAAATGTTGCTTAAATTCAATTTTTTCATATTCACAAGAGTAACAGGAAAAAGTGGACCATATACTTTGTTGGGCAATTTCTCCTGAGTACAGGATACCTCATATTTGTTTGAAAACTACTGTTTGGGCACACAACAGGGCTCGTAAGGGAAGGAGTGCAATTTTGGCTGGAACAGATTGCGGACGTCATGGCCCATTTGAAGATCCCCTGCCATGTCAAAACAGCAGAAATCCTCCACAAGTGAACCCATTCAGAATACTGCACCTATTGATGAATTTTACCAGGGGCATTGTGAGCTAAGTTAACCCTCAGGTGATTCATGGAATTGTGTAACATTGGGTCATAAATATAAACAAAAGTACCAATTTATCCATTAAAATGTTGTTATGGCCCCACAATTTTAATTTATAAAGAGGGTAAGAAGAGAAAATTGACCATAAAATTTGTTACACAATGTTTCCTGAGCTTGCCAATACCCCATATATGATTGCAAAACTAATTTTGAGGCACAGTGCAAAGCTCAGAAGTGAAGGAACACAATATTGGTGTAATGCTGCCACCAGGGGGAGCCAGAGCTCTGTAGCATAAAACACTACACAGAGCAATGAGAACCAGGAAGTGAATTCACAGCGTTCTCATGCATTACCTCAAAGCACAGCTGAGAAGCAGAGCTGCAGAGCATGCAAGGAATAGTCACACAGGCTGGGTCAAACACCGTACGGGCAGAAGCAGGACCGAAGGAACGAGCAAAAGCGGAGTCAAAGTCAGGCCAAGGTCAGTACCGGAGGAAGCAACCGAGTGGGGAAATAGGAGAGGGGACAGAGGACAGGAGGGACGACCAGGGGATGGAACACAGACAAGGGCACGGGGGCACAGGAACAGACAGATCAGGATATCACTCACAGGACCAGCAATCACAGGCAAAACAGTGCTAAGCTTATAGCCGGCACTGGTTCACTGGAAATGCCAGCTTTTAAGGCATTCAGGGTCTGGAAGTGAGGCTCGAGAGAAGGCTCCGCCCCCTAGCCATGTGGACAGGGAGGTGAACCATGACAATTGGAGTGCAGACTTAGTTGTAATGGTGTGGGTGTGCCATGTCATATTGGCAGAGCCCCTACTTGCCAGGAAGGCAGAGACTCCCATAAGTGACCCCATTTTACAAACTGCACCCCTCAATGAATTCATCCAGGGATGCAGTGAGCATATTGACACAACAGGTGTATAACAACATTTTATACTATTGGTCGGTGAAGAAAAAATAATTAAATTTTTACTATTAAGATGTTGTTTTAGCTCCAGATTTCCATTTTCCAATTCCAAGGGGAATAGGTAAAAAGGCTTCATAATGTGTTACATAATTTTTCCTGAATGTGGCAATACCTCACATGTGATTGTACAGTACTGTTTGGCCACACAGCAGGGCTCAGGAGGGAAAGAGCACTTTGGAGCACAGATTTTCCTAGAATAGTTTGCAGACTCCATTTGCACAGCTCATCAGTGTCAGAATAGCAGATACCCCCTCAAGTGACCACATTTTGGAAATTACACCACTCCACTCTGGAAATTCATGTACAGGTGTAGTCATGATTTTGAAAATATCCGTGGAGTCAAACGCAGTGAATAAAAATATCAAAAAAGCTCTTGTAGTGCTTAGTACATTGTAGTTCCTGTACATTGTGCCCAGCTTATGTAGCGCCCACGGGGCAGGTGGTTAACCTACTCGTCGCCAGGCCATTTTGGGTCGGGTCAGGCATTGTTACAGGGTGGCCTTGCCTGGTTTCGTTGCCCCCAAGGCATACAATAAATGGTGGGGAAAGCGGGGTGTTTGGGAAAGTTTGTCGTGATGCCACCTGTGGTATGCAGTCTGGAGTAGCTGCCGCTGAAAATTCCTCTCCGGGGCAGGTGTTAAGGCAGCCAGGATGGTGTCGCTCCCCACTGGCGGAGCGGGCTCCGGGTGGATGAAGAGGGGTTTAAGGGCTATTAGCGCCTAAGCGCTGGGCGGCGCCGCCAGTAAGGACAAGCCAGCACAGTCTCTGTGGGTTCAAGGTATAGTTTACTCACAACTTCAGCTGCCAGCCTGGTCACACTGGTCACTGCCGTGATGGGCTCAGGTCGATCCCGGATCCGTGGGAGGTCAGAACTGGTACGGTAGTCTGTGGGCCCTTGCTCACTGCACTTTTTAGTGCGGGTCCCTGTGGCTTGAAGCACTTAGAGCCCCTTCCGTACTATGTAGAGTACTGTTCCGTATGCCAATAGCGTGGATCCCCGTGAATCTGACCATGATCGAGGCCTCGGAATCCAAGGTGCCACTTGGCTCTGGAAACTTGTGTGGTTGGAAAAGCATGGAACTCCTCCGTCCGTCCATCTGCAGAATCTGGTGATGCAACGTGGAATTGCACCACCCTAGGGTGCTGCACCCTGAACAACGCTGGTCCTGGGGGAACTGACACGGTATCCTCCACAGCGACCATTAAACTCCTATGTCCCACAGGAGCTACCAGATAAGACGTCCGCTCACTATCACTCCTGCTGCAGATCTCTCTAATTAAATGTGTGTGTGACTCCTAACTCTCCCTAGTGGCCGCTCCTCCCCCTACCCAGGTCCTAAGCTAGTGGATTGGGGCCCCTGTTGTGATGGCATCCTGTAAATGCCACACTGTTGGCAACCCCTTTGATACCCGACCCTAGCCCAGTCCCCAGTGGGGAAGGGTCAACCCTGTGTGTGTGTGTATGTGGTTATGTATGATGATACTGGCACTGACCTCCTTTGGATCCATGATCAGCAGTACACCCTAATTGGAGTGCAGTACCTTCTGACGACCTGAGCCTCAGGGGCGCCACACTTACGCTTCTGGAGACACACACCCTGTAAATAAGCGGGCTTTCGCACTACAAAAATGCCAAACATGTGGACGTTAACTGTGGTTTAGCACATTGTGGTGCTCAAAAACGAAGGGGGCATTTGGATTTGGGAGTGCAGACTACTGGATTTCTTTTTCGGGGGGAGAGGGGAAGCCATAGCACTTTTCCAGAGCCTTTATGCTGTGTGTAATGTGTAATGCGAAAGCCCCGTAAATTTCTGTTAAGAGATGATGGACCTGAGTGGGGGACTTTTTTTCGTGGGTTGAGTTGAATGCTATTGGGGTACAGAACATTTTGTATCATTTCACATTTACCCTGTGCTCTGTGCTGAGCACTTACATTAAGGTTTACATCTACATCTCCAAAATATGTGTTTCAGCTGAAACCTCTGACTGATCCATTCACTATAAAGGCAGCAGAGTTACTCTGGTCCCCCGACGAAGCACACCAACGTGAAACACGTGTTGGGACGCCGGTCGTGTTAATTTGGTATTTTATGGTGACCTGGCATTGGTAAGTAGCACTGCCTTTTATTTTTGTTAGTGTACATGGAAGTACATCATGACTCTTGATGAGTCTATGATCACTACTGATGCAGTTCTACTTTTGCCCTGGGCATTATGCCTATATTTAAGTGTGGTCACCCTTTCTTGGAGTTAAAAACTCTTTTCTCTCCATCTTTCCGGGACATGTGGGGTTCTTTCCCCTTCAGCACTTCTACTCCCTCATCCTTATTTATTATTCTGTACTATGTTATACCCTAAGCGCATCACTTTAATAAATATTTAAAATATTTGCTTGTTTGGGTATTTTTCTTGCTTTCTAGCAAATTTAAAGACTCCTTTCTCTGCTTTTGTTACTCTGAACTCTGTTTGGCCACCTTTTCAAAGGCACACAACTGTTGTTGACCATATTTTTGTACACGCCTAGAAAGGCATGTCAAATATGACCACAGGCTAGACAGGAGTTCAAAGTGACTCCCTCTGCCTCATTACAGTGAAGTTTCTATTGTGAATTTTGTCTGAATCACAGTTTTCAGAGATTTACACATAATCAATGGTGTAAGCGTTCAGTGTAGGACGCAGGATAAATGTGAGCCATGCCTTACTGCGATCTTTGGGAGGCAGACTAAACAAATCAACAGCAGTTTAAGCATTGGTTTTATTTATTTGTTTTTTTTACGCAATTCACCTTGTCGTATAATTTATAAGGCAGCTTTATTCCTCAGGTCAGTATGATTACAGCTATATTGTCGTGCAGTGTTCTGCGTTGCACTCACTGGGTGTCATGGCGGCGTTGCACTCTGTTCACCCTGCAGAGTTTGACTGAGATTCTTTAGTTGCACAGGATGTCATGGGTGTCGGCTGGTTCTGGCTTCACTGCTCTCCAGTAGAGCGGGAGTTAATTTCTGCTGGCCTGGGATCAGCTGCTGAGAGCTCAGGCTGCTAATCACCATCTCTAGCCTTTATAAGGTTCTGGGACTGTTTGCTGGATATAGCTCTTTGCTTACTGGTTCTTGTTGTATGGTGATTTTCAAGTTGCAGTTTAGTGTGATGTGTGAGTTATCCAGTTGTGTATTTATTTCCTACCCTTTTTGTTACTCCCCAGTTCACATACTGTCCCTCCTTTGTGTTTGAGTGCAGTGTGTACGAGTTTTCATTTACCCTTGTCTGTGATTATTTGTGGGGTTTTGGTAACTGGGTTTCCAGCCCACCCACTCCCAGGGTGCAGAGAAGTAGTATCAGGGCTTGGACAGGAGATAGGGCCACATTGCAGGCTTGAACCTGGCTACCATCAAGATTACCTTCGAGATAAAGGGGGTGTTACACGCAGCGATATCGCTTGCGATATCTCTGGTGAAAGCACCCGCCCCCGTTATTTGTGCGTCACGGGCAAATTGCCGCCCGTGGCGCACAAAATCGTTCGGAGCCGTCACACGTACTTACCTGCCTAGCGATGTCGCTGTTGCCGGCGAACCGCCTCCTTTCTAAAGGTGTGGTTCGTGAGGCGTCACAGCAGCGTCACTAAGCGGCCGCCCAATAAAAGCAGAGGGGCGGAGATGAGCAGCCGTACCATCCCATCCACCTCCTTCCTTCCGCATTGCCGGCGGCCGCAGGTAAGCTGTAGTTCGACGTTCCAGAGGTGTCACACGTAGCAATGTGTGCTGTCTCGGGAATGACGAACAACCTGCATACTCTACAATCAACGATTTTATAAAAATGAACGACGTGTCAACGATGGACGATTTAGTGAGTATTTTCCATCGTTAACGGTCGTTCATGTGTGTCACATGCAACGATGTCACTAACGATGCCGGATGTGCGTCACGGAATCCGTGACCCCGGCGATGTATTGTTAATACGTCGTTGCGTGTGACGGGGCCTTAAGGGGCCCCAGTTGTAGGTTCAGCCTAGGAGTCTCTGTACCATTCCTGCACCTGTGTCGCCCTGGGCAAGCCAGGGGACACAGGTCACACACCACCACACCCCACACTCCAGGTAGGCACATCACAGCAAACCTACAAATCCTTGTTGCCTTCCTCCAGGAGTCTGATGATGCACACCAGGGGGTGGGCCAGGCGGTTGGCTCCGCCCACCGAGGAGCTCACAACTCTGGAGGCAGGAAGAAACCAGGCAGTTGAGTCCAGGAGGAGGAAGTGGAAGGAGTAACAACAGAGATTAGCCCAGGCAGGGCAAGAGTGAAGTTGAGTTAAGTGGAGGAGCTAAGAAAGTGAAAGTGAAAGTAGTAAAGGAGGAAAGCAAGTGAAGTGACAGAAGAGAAAGACAGCCTGAAGGGTCCAGCTTTGTGTAGGGCCAGAACAGCAAGGTCAGCAACGGCGGTGACTGTCTGGAGGGGGACCGTTTGGAAGTTCCTGGAAGGACCCCGTTGGCTGTGTGCCCGGTGGTCTGGAGCAGTGTTCCGAAGGACAGTCAGCACCAGGGCAGGGGCCTCTCGGACCCCGGCAAGGCTAGGAGTCGCCAAATTTGCCGAATCCGTCAGTGACGGGGACGCAGATCCCCCAACAACCAAGTCCCGATTGAAGGCAACAGCCCAACCCGTATTGGAGAGACACCGCCACCGCCACGGCACAAGTTTCTCAGGGCCAGCGCCTGCGGGCAAAGTGTAGAGCTCCTCCGGCCCAGATTGCAGCCGGGGAGCGGGTAACCGGAGGGAATCCACCGCTACCACAAGTCAAACAAAGGTGCAAGGAAGAGGGACATCACCGTCACCTACCGGGAGTGCAGGTGCAGCCGTCTGTGGGACCATCCTACCAGCCGTTTGGTTTACCGTACAAACTGTGTCCGTGTCTCAGGCTGAGTGAGTACCACAGTGCCGCAAGGCACAGCGCTGCCCCCGCGTCCCTGCGCCCTCCAGGCCCTACACTTTACATCTCATCACTGGGCCCCGGGATCACCAACCCCTACCCACGGAGGGGCAACACAACACCTGGCTGCTCCGCATCACCATCCCCGGGACCCCCATACTGAGCAGCGGTGGTGCAATCACCACAACCGTGGGTGGCGTCACGAACTATAACAATCCCCACACCCAACAAACCCCCTTTCACTCACGGGCGAGGAGTGTCGCTCGAGAAACCCCGGGATCCGGCCAACAGCTCGAGCCACCACTGAGCAGCTGCCGGACCCGAGCAGAAGGGGTGAGCGCGGTGTGCTGACACCCTCCTCCCCGCTCGCGACAACTTGGCGTCACGAACAGGATCTTACCGCTCTGCCGTCTGGTAGAGGTGCGCCTTGTTACCGCCGGAGGTGTCCGGCAGGAAAATTTCAGAAGCCGCCATCTTTGGCGCGAAAAGTTCCCGCTCGAGCGTCTTCTCGAGCAGTAGAGGCGCGAAGGCCAAGACCCCGCCCAGAGAGAGGAGGGGCCGGAAAGAGCTAAGGGGGACGGAAACAAGATGTCTGCGCCCGACGGAGCCGCTGGAGGAGCGGTGGTCGCAGCCGCAGCGGCACCCGCGGATGGGAATGGGCCTGCCCAGGTCCCGGCAGTACTGGCGGGAGGTGCCGCGGCCCCCGCGCTCGCTCAGGTCATGCCGTTTTCCTTGCCCTATGCGCCTGGAGCTGCCTGGCTACCGCGGTACGACGGGAAACCGGATGCCCTACAGGCCTTCCGGAAAAAGCTTAACCCGTTGCTAGAGCTGTACCCCCTGACTGATAAGCAACGTGCAGCGATAGTGCTAGGCCAGTTAACCGGTGCGGCGGAGCAGGAAGCGGAGACCTGGGCCGAGGGGGACCGGCTCTCTGTAGCCACCATCTTCGAGAAGCTACAGACTGCCTTCGAGACCCGGACTGAAGCTGAGCTGAGGATGCAGTTTTACCAGTGCCGGCAACGAGCTGGGGATAGCATTCGGGACTATGCTCTACGTCTGCAGACCGCCCTCCGCACGCTGAAGCGGGTGAACTCTATTAATGAGGCGGATAGCAACAAGATGTTAGTGGAGCAATTTGCGCAGGGGATGAGGTCCCCTGAGGATCGTAAACGACTCCGGCTGTGGGCCCTGGAACACCCTGATGTGGACTTTGCTGTGTTAAAGGAGCGGGCTATCAAGGCACTACAGCCCCCAGCTGCTGAAGTTCTGGAACCCGTCCCGTGGCCCGTCGAGACAGCTCCCGTTGTGGCGGCCCCAGCCAAACCAACCTCCTTAATACCTGCAGCCCCGAGCAGCACAGTGGAAGAACTGGCAGCCCAGGTCCGTCGCATGGACGGAGACCTTGCCAAGATCCTTGCTGCGCTACAACCTCTGACCAGATCTCAGCCTCCAGCGCAGATACAGCTTGCTGACAGTCCCGAAGATGTTCCCTGGATGCAGCGGAGAAGCGCTAACAACCCGCGGAGCAGACCCCCAATCTGCTACAAGTGCCGTAAGCCGGGCCATTATTACCGACAGTGCCCGTTAAACGAGCAACCCCTGGGGCCCCGGGCCAATCCTCAGGAGTAGAACACCGTGGCCCCCCGGACTGGCGAGACCGATATGTCGGGGCCCGCCCTATCATCCCCGTGGCTGTGGACGGCATACCAGTGATGGCTCTCTTGGACACTGGATCACAGGTAACTACCATACCGTACACGTTGTATCGGCAGTATTGGGCCACAGACGAGCTGGCGCCTCCAGACAATAGTATAAATTTGATTGCCGCTAAAGGACTTCCATTGACCCAGGTGGGGTATAAACAAGTGGCTATGACAGTGGGGCAAGCTGAACTGCAACACCAGGGTATGATTGTGATCATGAATGAACCCAGTGATCATAACCCGAAAATAGTGCTGGGAACCAATGTGATGGAACACTGCATGGTTGATGTGTTGAACCTATTGCAACAGCTAGCCGCCACAGCGGCGGGGAACCGGCAGAGGGCTGTGCAGCGGGAGATCCGCGCCCTGATGTACCGCCAGCATGTAAGCTCAACCGGAGGGGAGATTGGTGGAGTGAGAGTGATGGATGTTGCTCCATTGACTGTGCCCCCTAGGAGTGAGATGATGATTTGGTGTAGGGCAGCAGTAGGGCCTCAGGGGCGTGAAAACCCTGCGATGATGGAGCCCATGCCTTCCGAGCACTGGCCCACTGTAGTAGCCGCCCGAGGGCTGGTAGATGTGAAGAAAGGGAGAGTGCCCGTGAGAGTGTTGAACTGTGGGGAGGAAGAAGTCAGGCTCCCCCGGTATGCCACCATTGCCAAGCTGCTCACCCTGGACCCTCACACTATCCATGAAGCCAGTCCATCCACACTCCCACCTACCGTCAGCACTCCCCCACCCCAGGGGGACACAAAGGAGTGGCACCAACAGTTACATGTAGGCACTGATGATACCCCTACACATCACAGGGCAGGGGTATACAGGGTGGTGCAGGAGTACGAGCAGGTTTTCAGTAAGCACCCCCTAGACTTTGGGCAGATCAAGGGGGTCCAACACCACATTCCCACGGGTGAACATCCCCCTATCAAAGAGAGGTATAGACCTATTCCCCCTGCACATTACCAGTGTGCCAAAGATATGTTGAGGAATATGAAGGAGGCAGGGGTTATTCGGGACAGCTGTAGTCCCTGGGCCGCTCCGTTGGTACTGGTCAAGAAGAAGGATGGTACCATGCGGATGTGTGTGGACTACCGGAAAATCAACCAGATAACCCATAAAGATGCCTATCCATTACCTCGTATTGAAGAGTCTTTGGCTGCACTAAGAACTGCAAACTACTTCTCGACCCTTGACCTCACCAGCGGATACTGGCAAGTGGCTGTGGCCCCAGAGGACCGGGAGAAGACCGCCTTCACCACCCCGATGGGGCTCTGCGAATTCAATAGCATGCCGTTTGGGCTGTGCAATGCCCCCGGGACCTTCCAACGGTTGATGGAGTGCTGTCTGGGACATTTAAACTTCGAGACCGTCCTGCTGTATTTGGATGATGTGATTGTTTATTCCTAGACGTATGAAGCCCATCTGGAGCACCTGGCCGAGGTGTTCGCGTCCCTTGCCAAGTACGGGATGAAGTTGAAGCCCTCAAAATGCCACCTGCTGAAACCCAGGGTGCAATATCTAGGGCATGTGGTGAGTGCGGATGGTGTCGCCCCCGACCCTGAGAAGATTACTGCCATCCAGAGCTGGCCGAGACCAACTACAGTGAGGGAAGTAAGGCAGTTTCTGGGTCTGGTAGGGTACTATCGGTGCTTTATAAAAGGGTACACGAAGATGGCTGCCCCCATGCAAGATCTCCTCGTGGGACAGACCAAAGGTGGTAGACCCATTGGAGCCCCACTGTCGTGGGAGGACAAGCATGAGGAGTCCTTTTGCCAGTTGAAGGCGGCCTTGACCGGAGAAGAGGTCCTGGCGTACCCTGACTATGATATACAATATAGACACTGCACTCTCTACTCAAAATGAGGTATATATAAAGACCAACAAATTTGTTTTTTCAAAAATTTTTTTGTATTTTTATTTTTCAGTGATTTTTCAATGCTATAGGTAGATGAAAAAGTAGTAACAATAATACATATGGTGGGACGTTTCGGCCTTAACATCGGCCTTCACTGTTGAGGATAAAGAATTGAGTATCCAAAAATACTTAATTCAGCCATTTCATAGACTCAGTTATATAGTTCAGTAGATGTGAACTAACACACATATTTGTGAATGCTTTTGTTTCTTACTAACATGTATATATGTATATTGTATATTCAGTGTATTTTCCTTAAACTCAGTGTATACTAGGATATATATATATATATGTATAGCTTGAAGATGGCCACCATTTCCTGTTCTCCACCCAAGACAGATCGACAAAGAAATTCCTGGATCCTAGACTGACCAATCAACGGAGAATATGTAGATCTCTCTACGTCATGAAGCCCTGCCCTGCGATACTTGATTGGACTAAAACTTTTGTTTACACCCCTTTTACTTCGTGGTCTAATCGTCCGAGAATAAAGATTTTCAGTCTTGCCTCAGCCTTGGTCGTGAGAGGAAGAGTTTTAATTGATTTCCAATTAATTATCATTCTTTTTCGCCGTGCACAAACGACATTTTAATTCGGAACAACGATCAGATCGGGGAAAAAAGGGGATCACTTGAATCCTCAACAAATTGGAGGCACTGCTGAGATACCGTAAGAAAGATTGGCCGAACTTCTATCTCGGATCCGAGGGATCGTTTCCTAGTACCCACAGGCCACCGAAACAGGAGCTGATCACTCAAAATCGCAGGTAAGTGTCATATATAATGTATATGAGATTTGCCTGCGGTTTCGGAGACTTGTGGCGAAAGGTCTGATCCCTGAACTGAGGAAGGGGTTGACGCTATTGACCCTTAGCGGGCTTGAATCTTTCGCCGGTAGTCTAAGAACAAAGAGACGGACCCAGACCCCATAGCGTCATAGGGTCCGTGGGTCATACGATCTGATCGTTTGTTTTTTTTTTATTGCTAATTGTGAACGGTGTTTTTAGCTTCATAGATAGCTTGTAGATTCTACGCTCTGATCTAGTTTTCAAAGAGTTAATTGCCTGTAGTTTTTTCTTCTTCGCTGTGAACAAAGAAAGCAGGGGGGTTGATAGTTAATCCCCCCTTGCCTGCATTTCTTCACTAAGAGGAAAGTTTGTGTGTGTTAGAAAGCGGGGGGGGGGGGTTGTCGATCGCCCACTGCCTGCAGTTTTTTTTTTCTTCTTCACTGAGTGCGAAGAGGCAGACTGCGGGGGTCTGGTTCAGCCCAGGGATATCCATGACAGTCTTTCTATTGAGAACAAAGAATGCGAGGGGGGGGGAGCAGAAGCCCACTGAAGCAGCTACATCTTTACATTCTTACACTCAGAGGAAGCAAAAAGGTGGGGGCCATATGTCCACCAGCTGCTTGAGGCAGAGCGGAGATCAAGTTACACAGCTCGGTCTCTGCTGTCTTTTAGCTGAGAAACAGGGGGGTGGAGGGTGAAGAGGCAGACGCCGGGGGTTAAAACAGCGCAGCTCTTTGGAGCGAGGAGAGAGGAGGGGTCAGTGGGCTAATATACAGGAGATGGCTGCAGCCTTTGTATCGTAAAGCAAGCAGAGTTGTAATGATTTGAAAGAAAAACAAGTGTTATTTTAGTTTGGATTTGAGAGAAATTAACGGGTTCATGCATTTTTCAGTTTTTTAACTTGTTTGTTTTTGAACAGAAGTATGAGAACTAGCGATTCCCCTGTGTTGCGGACACAGCCACTGTTTGTTAGATATTAAACATCAGATATTAAATATTGAATATTAGATATTAAATATTGAATATTAAATATTGAATGTTGAATATTGAGTGTTGGATAGATAATAGACGAGGCGGGAAGGGTTCTGTTAACTTAAAGTGGATTTAGCGTATTCCCCTGCGGTTAGGCGCATGTCACTGTCTGCGTGGCAGACGAGGCGGGAAAGGAACTCACTGTAGTTAAGGTAAAAGTGTCGGAATTAGCGTATTCCCTTGCGTATTAAACGTGAGTCACTGTTATGAGGCGGTAGGTCTTCATAACGAGACGGGAAAGAATTTCGGTTGGAGCCGGCCGGTCCAATTAAGCACTGTATACTCTGTTCAAAAGATAAATATGTTGTTTTTAGTAGAAGCTGAGAACGCTGTCGCCCTAGTTACAAAAAACGGGAAAAATATAAAGGATTGCAAAAAGTTGTGTAATATCGTTGGACTACCACAAGATGGCAGGCTGCAACCCATGTATTGAAGTTCAGATTAATCTGTAGTGAGTTTATAATGAAGAACAAAGACCTCATTCACTGTCTGTTGCTGTTTGTAGAATCACTAAATGTGTTTCTCTAGCGGTGCCTCATTGTTCTGCTCTAGAAGTCATTATATCTGGTGCTAATCAAATCTCTCCTTTGTATGCTGGAATGCAAATTTACAGGCACTAAAGTATCCCTGGTTTACTACGTAGTTCCAGCCACTCCCAGTACACCCAGGGAGTCACAACATGGATGCTACACCCGGAAGTCAGGTGCCTGGAACTTCCTGTGGCAGCCGTCTTGCTACACCCACTGATGGCAGTACACCTCATAAGCCACACCCCTCGCAATGGCTCTTTGTTCAAAGCTCTCCACCCATCCCCGGTGGGAGGTGTTCTCTGGTATATATGACTAACACATTTGAATAAGCATAAATAGTATATTTGTTTACTCAGTTATCCCATAAATGCAAGTCAAAGATAAGTAAGTGAAACTTTTACAGAATTGATGAGTGGAAAAATATCTGTTTACATAAAATTAATTGGTATTTTAGAAGTCCTGCAGCATTATATCATAAAATAAAATAGAGGAAGGTAAATATATATATATTTTTGTACTATGTTAGTTAAGTTAAAACAAAAATCGTAAACGACTTACCCCTACTGATGTCAAAATGTATCAAATCCATTTGTAAAAAAGGAATTAGGAAAAATGTATAATGCATTCAATGTAGATATGGGTAATGGATGTGTTCCCTGCTACGTCTTTGTTATAACAAAGGATGAGTTTTTTTTCCTTCTTCCTCTCTCACTTTTAAGAAGTAAGAATGGAATGTGTCTCTCTCCAATAGTGACGTAAGTTTGGTTTAACCCTTAGAGTTCAGGGTTTCCCATTTTTAGTTTGCTGTTTATACCTGAATAGGGAATATTAAATTTTATGGGATGTGCGATATAATTTGTGTTGTTTTGTGCTTAATGGCGATTTATTTGAACAATATATTTTTATTTTGTGACTCTATCACCTTTTCTGTTTTTACGATTATTTCTAAACCATTCATATATTTTTTGCCAGTTAGTCGCCCAGTCACAGCTGTCATTTAATCATGTCTCAGTCGTTTCTACTATGAAAGGTTTTTCTTTTCTTTATGGATACAGTGTTGTTTATTGTAAAGTTTTAAAATTTCCCAGTAATGTATAGTGTTCTGAGATGTACGTTATTTTCAGTGTTTGTTCATTTTAGGTTTTAGTATGTGGCTAATTTATTACCTGCTGTTTTATCTTTTCTTTTAGGGAATACCAGTATACAAATGCTAAATTTTGCCATATTGGTAAATAAACAATTAAACAAGGGGGGAATAAGGTATTAATTATATTCTCCAGTTTCTTGGAGGGCGCAGCAGGCATATTAGATAGGTTTTGAATCTGACCTTTTTCCCATAGGTTATGTTTATTAGATTACTATGAGGTATATCTGTTAGCTGAAATAGGAAAGTCTTGTCTTATATGTTTATTTGTTTATTTATTTGTTTGTTTATTTATTTAGTATTCTCAGTCATGTGAAGTATAGATGACCACTAACTGTATTATGATCAGAGATGAAGTTATAAGAATGATCTAATGTATATTTTTTAGTTTTTGTTTTTATAGATGAAACCAGATGGTGGTCGATTCTGCACTGGATATGCTGCTGTTTACACCACATGAGGTAGATCTAAATTCGACCACTCCCTCCAATCCTATTGATACAGGAGACAATGATGCATTAAATGCCTCTCTTGATGGGTAGAACAGGAGTGGGTAAGAGTCTTTAGAGGTGTATGTAAGTTGTAGATTTTTTCCTGTTGTCAAATGAATTAGGTATGCCGAAAAGAAAGTCTAGATCTGAGCTGATGGATTCGGATGGAGATCCTCGCACAGGTGCAGCTGACCAAGAAGCAGTGAACGGGCCTAGAGTTGAGAGTCTTTCACCAATACCGACCATGCCTTGGTGACATTGGTCACGTCAGTGACTTCTGTCACTCCTTGTGTTCTTAAATCCCTACAGGAACAAGCGATACAACAAGGAATGGATTGTGACATGCAGGGAGCCAGCTGACTGAGGAAGGTCTGTGGACAAAGGGTGGTAAGCTTTCTCTGCCATGAGAGCTCTTCTTAATGATGGCCCAGGTAACATCTGTGAAAGACAATTGTCAGTGTGTGCTTTGGTGACACCGGGTTCAGTACCCAGGTGGGCAGATTCACCCAGTCTTGTGAGACAAGTGCCTAGAACGAAGTGAGAAAAAACTGTAAAGAGTCCGTAGAAACACCCTGCACCTGCTCTACCCATTCTTAGAGACTGCAAACTGATTATAGATGTATATCATGAGCACGTTGTATGCAAGTCTGTGCGTGTTGTGTAAATTTCTCTCCAGGTTTGGTCAGAGGCATTCCAGTGCAGAAAACGACATTATTGTTGAGAAGCACATGAAGGTGGTATGTAAGAAAAATGTGTTTACAAAAAGTGTATATTTTATAGAAAAGTGGAAACTAGTCAATCGTGTACAAAATGTATATGTTTTGTTTTCTTTTTCCAATAAGCAGGTCTTTATGTAAGATGTTTTTTGGTTTAGCATAGACATGCATATTTTTATATAATTGATTGAATAGTGTGATAAACAGGTGTATTCTCCAATTCCAGATCTTAAATCAGAGCTATTAGCATATGGTCTCCAGTCAGGAGACTGATTGATCCTAAAGGACAAGCGAGAAAGAGCCATGAGTCAACACTAGATGAGCCGATCCAACCACAGAAACATCTATGGATCCACACCTCGCATTGCAGAAGGGTTAATCAACCAGAGCTGCACTGAGCGTTCTGCTCATACTTATCCTTTTCAGAAAACCCTGTATAGTCTTAGACCAGCATTGCCAGAACAGTTAGAAGAGAGGACTTAGAGAACCTTGAGACATGGGAAAGTCCAACTACAAAGGGTGAGGACTCGCCTAGGAGTCCTTGGTCTCAAACCGGTGAAGAAAACCCCTTTCCCCTTTCCGCCCATGTTTCAACGTTCAGTTAGGCAGGTTTTTCAACAGATCTTTCTACCTCTCTTCCTAAGGGAACACAGTACCCTTAGTATTTAGAAATGGCAGAAGTAAGTCTTTAGGGGGGACTGTTGAGGATAAAGAATTGAGTATCCAAAAATACTTAATTCAGCCATTTCATAGACTCAGTTATATAGTTCAGTAGATGTGAACTAACACACATATTTGTGAATGCTTTTGTTTCTTACTAACATGTATATATGTATATTGTATATTCAGTGTATTTTCCTTAAACTCAGTGTATACTAGGATATATATATATATGTATAGCTTGAAGATGGCCACCATTTCCTGTTCTCCACCCAAGACAGATCGACAAAGAAATTCCTGGATCCTAGACTGACCAATCAACGGAGAATATGTAGATCTCTCTACGTCATGAAGCCCTGCCCTGCGATACTTGATTGGACTAAAACTTTTGTTTACACCCCTTTTACTTCGTGGTCTAATCGTCCGAGAATAAAGATTTTCAGTCTTGCCTCAGCCTTGGTCGTGAGAGGAAGAGTTTTAATTGATTTCCAATTAATTATCATTCTTTTTCGCCGTGCACAAACGACATTTTAATTCGGAACAACGATCAGATCGGGGAAAAAAGGGGATCACTTGAATCCTCAACATCTTCACGCCGTATTACATTGTAGAGAGGGCAAAATAAGGTAGAATCAACATACATGAATAAAAAGAATTATTTACATATATTTACATTTATACATCATTTGAAAAAAGGAAAAACTTTCTATCTCGGGGAAGGAATTTTTTCCATGTCAACATTGAATCCTTGGACATATGAGATGCAACATTATATAGTAAGTTACCGTAGATCAAAAGCGACAGTAGTGAGGATAAAGAATGTAACACCTACCTCCATAGAAGTGAGGGAACTAGTTTCCAAAAGGTGCAAGGAGTGAATGCAAAAAGGAATAGAGAAGAGGGAACACTCTGGGTATTGTTTTTTCTCTATTGATCACAGAAAGCAATTCCTGTAAATAAAGGTAAAGAGTTGAATAGGTGGTAGACCAACATATAAAGTAAAGGAACCTATGGCGAAAGTGTATACATCTGGATTGGATTACCTGGTGGGAAAGGTATCTCAGGGTGCGTCTGCTCTGGAGAGGTCTAATGGGTGTGTCCATAGAACATTTGGGATTGAGGTCCCTATAGTATAGAATAAAGAGTCGTGATGGATTTAACCAGAAAAGGTTTACAATAGGTATCTATAGGATATGTAGTGGATAAACCAGCTACCTGGTAGTACCGTATATCTTTATTCCAATAACAATGAGCATAATGCAGAAACCTGTTCTGGATGTGATATTCTTGGTTACAATGTCACGCTGTTTGTCCTATAGAACAAGGGACGTGTATGGTCAGCCAATCATTGGAGCTATAGTGAGAGTTATGTAGCAGCAGAAATACCTTTTTGGATTCCACATATAGGTTATAGTTATTTGGATGTCCTGTGGTAATCCTTACAGAATGTGGTTCCTTAAAAGAAACATGAGTAGAGCATATTTAGGATTATCGTACATATGTGTGGTCATAAATGTACAGTATAGAACAACGGTACCTTGGAGCAGTCTAGATTATTAACCACCACTTGTTGCAGGGAGTAGTTGGCCAACAGAAGCTTGCTATAATCTAAGAGAGGTAGTATGAGTCAGGGTTGGAAACAAGTACCGGGTCATATAGTAGAGCTACTCAGCATAGTGTGCGTTACCTGTATTATCCTTATGTGAGAGGTATATATAGGAGAGTGTTTGGTATCCCTCTATGGGATAAATGGATAAAATTAGTAGATTGTACAGAAGATGTTTAGTACCCTGACTATGGGCGCCCGTTTATCCTCCACATGGACGCCAGTAACGTGGGGCTAGGAGCGGTCCTATCCCAGGTCCAAGATGGAAAGGAGAAGGTGATTGCCTATGCTAGCCGAAAACTCCGGCCGACCGAAAGGAACCCCGAGAATTATAGCTCCTTCAAGCTTGAGCTATTAGCGTTGGTATGGGCTATCACGGAGCGGTTCCGCCACTACCTGGCGGCAGCAACCTTCACTGCGTTTACGGACAACAATCCGCTGACCCACCTGAACACGGCCAAGTTGGGCGCGCTGGAGCAGCGGTGGGTAGCTCGGCTAGCCAACTATGATTTCACCATAAAGTACCGAGCTGGTCGTGTCAACATAAATGCTGATGCCCTCTCCCGGATGCCCCATTTGTCGGAAGAGGGGTGCGAGGATGACGACCTCGAGGAGATCGAGTTGCCTGCGTTTCACCAGCCGCCTACTGAGAGGGTACAAGTATGCCAGCAGAGGGTAGATCTGGACCCGCGGCCCAGTCAAGAGTGGCAGGACGCCCAGGACCAAGCGCCGGCTGTCCGCCTTGTCAAGACTCTGGTGGAACAAGGCGCCATGGGAATAGACCCTGGCGCTCCAGCCGAAGCCCAACGCTTGTGGAAAGAACGAAAACGGCTCTACCTACACCAAGGGAGGCTGTGCCGTGAGCTGATCAACCCAAAGACCCATGAGAAAATATGCCAGTTGATTGTTCCTCAAGCTGAGGTCGCTACTGTCCTGCGGGCATACCATGATGGTGCTGGCCACTTCGGGTGGAAAAAGCTGGAGATGCTGTTGAGGGAGCGGTTCTATTGGAGTGGGATACGTGAATCGGTGGAAGCCTGGTGCCGAGAGTGCGGTCCTTGTACACTGAGGAGAAAGGACGAGACTAGCCAGAGGGCACCGTTACATCCCATCGTTACCCATCAGCCGCTGGAACTGGTCGCCCTGGACCATGTCAAGCTCACCCCTAGCCGAAGTGGGTACACCTACGCATTGACCATGGTAGACCACTACTCAAGATTTATGGTGGTGGTCCCCGTTAAGGACCTAACTGGTCGAACCGCTGCTCGAGCGTTCCAGGCTTATTTCTGCCGACCCCATGGGTACCCCGAGAAGGTGCTGACTGACCAAGACCCGGCTTTTGAAGCAGAGGTGTTTCACGAATTCTGCCAGCTGTACGGCTGCAAGAAGATCCGGACCACTCCATACCACGCCCAAACCAACGGCATGTGCGAGAAAATGAACCACTTGGTCCTGGGGCTCCTCAAGACGTTACCGCTGGAAGAACGGAACATGTGGCCGGAAAAGCTACCTGACTTGGTCGACATGTACAATAATATCCCGTCCAGCTCGACGAAATGCACCCCAGCGTATTTGATGAGGGCTCGGCCTGGCCGCCTGCCGGTGGATCTGGAGATGGGGTTGGAAGCTCCGGAAGCACTGCCTTCAACGGCGGAGTGGGAAAGTCGGAGGAGGGCACAGTACCGGCAAATCCAGGAGTATGTGGAGAAAAACCTCAGTCGAAGTCGAGAGCAGCAAGAGCACCGGTTCAACCAGAAGACGCCCGCAGGTCCTTTCCAGCCAGGAGATGTGGTGCTGAAACGGAAGCGAAAAACCCACAAGCTGGATGATCAGTGGGAGCAAGTCCCTTATGTCATACAACCCACAGAATGGGGAGATGGGAAAACCTACCAGATCAGTCGTGACCAAGGGGGCACCCTAGCCACAGTTTCCCGGGACCATCTAAAAAAATGCCCCCCAGCGCTGAAGGCAGAGGCTGAAGTACCGGTTCCTCCACCAGTGGAGAAGGCAGCAGAGGTAATCCACACTGTAATGGGTGACTTCCCAGCAGACTGGCCTACACAGAACGGCGCGGTGATACTTCCAGTGATACTGTTCCCACAACCCGTGGATGAAGAAGTAGTGGAAGCGGTTAACCGTGAGCCAGAACCAGTGCCAGTGCCCAGGGATGAACCTGTACCCAGCCCACCTGCACCTCCGCCTGCTCCACACTATAGCAGGGAGGAGGAACCAATTGTTCCCTCTACCCCACTGTCTAGCACCACTGACACCGGGCCCCGAAGGTCCACCCGTTCCAACCTAGGTAGACCCCCACTTAGGTACAGGGAGACCGTTCTATGAGTAAAAGGGGTCCGCAAATGTAAAAGAGTGTTGTTGTTTGTTTGAAAGTTTTGAAAAATGATAAGGAAAATGAAAATGACCGAAGTTTAACCTGATTTGCCTTTGTGATTGAACCGGCAGGAGCTGGCACCGTTGTCCCCGTGGGGACCGTTTAAAGTTTATTGGCATGGGAACTATCCATGGACAAGCCCGTGAACTTGCAGGGCAACCACAAACATTAAGTGGCTTGTAAATATGTTGGGTACCGTTACCGTTTCCGCAATACCGTCTCCGGAGAGGCAGGTTGGAGGGAGGGCCCTGAGCAGAGCAGGCCAGGGCCCAGCCACCAAAGGAACCGGTGGCCACCCTCTGGAGGGAAGGACAGATCCCGCTCGGGTACCGTGTGCTGGACTGTGGGTCAAGGGGTGCTGCCTGGGTTTTAGGGGCAGCATCAGGGCCAGGTTGCTTGGGTGGGAGAGAGCGGAAACAGTGACCGTATACCGTTGCAACGTTTAAGTAAATGTGCCTCCCGTCTTGGGAAGAGTTTTGATTAAAAATGTTATTTATGTTTGCTTAACCCTGTTACCCCCTTTTTACAGAAAAATAAAAGGACGGCAGCCCGCGGACGGTCTGCATTTTGCTAAGGGGGAATGTGTCGCCCTGGGCAAGCCAGGGGACACAGGTCACACACCACCACACCCCACACTCCAGGTAGGCACATTACAGCTAACCTACAAATCCTTGTTGCCTTCCTCCAGGAGTCTGATGATGCACACCAGGGGGTGGGCCAGGCGGTTGGCTCCGCCCACCGAGGAGCTCACAACTCTGGAGGCAGGAAGAAACCAGGCAGTTGAGTCCAGGAGGAGGAAGTGGAAGGAGTAACAACAGAGATTAGCCCAGGCAGGGCAAGAGTGAAGTTGAGTTAAGTGGAGGAGCTAAGAAAGTGAAAGTGAAAGTAGTAAAGGAGGAAAGCAAGTGAAGTGACAGAAGAGAAAGACAGCCTGAAGGGTCCAGCTTTGTGTAGGGCCAGAACAGCAAGGTCAGCAACGGCGGTGACTGTCTGGAGGGGGACTGTTTGGAAGTTCCTGGAAGGACCCCGTTGGCTGTGTGCCCGGTGGTCTGGAGCAGTGTTCCGAAGGACAGTCAGCACCAGGGCAGGGGCCTCTCGGACCCCGGCAAGGCTAGGAGTCGCCAAATTTGCCGAATCCGTCAGTGACGGGGACGCAGATCCCCCAACAACCAAGTCCCGATTGAAGGCAACAGCCCAACCCGTATTGGAGAGACACCGCCACCGCCACGGCACCAGTTTCTCAGGGCCAGCGCCTGCGGGCAAAGTGTAGAGCTCCTCCGGCCCAGATTGCAGCCGGGGAGCGGGTAACCGGAGGGAATCCACCGCTACCACAAGTCAAACAAAGGTGCAAGGAAGAGGGACATCACCGTCACCTACCGGGAGTGCAGGTGCAGCCGTCTGTGGGACCGTCCTACCAGCCGTTTGGTTTACCGTACAAACTGTGTCCGTGTCTCAGGCTGAGTGAGTACCACAGTGCCGCAAGGCACAGCGCTGCCCCCGCGTCCCTGCGCCCTCCAGGCCCTACACTTTACATCTCATCACTGGGCCCCGGGATCACCAACCCCTACCCACGGAGGGGCAACACAACACCTGGCTGCTCCGCATCACCATCCCCGGGACCCCCATACTGAGCAGCGGTGGTGCAATCACCACAACCGTGGGTGGCGTCACGAACTATAACAATCCCCACACCCAACAAACCCCCTTTCACTCACGGGCGAGGAGTGTCGCTCGAGAAACCCCGGGATCCGGCCCAGAGCTCGAGCCACCACTGAGCAGCTGCCGGACCCGAGCAGAAGGGGTGAGCGCAGTGTGCTGACACCCTCCTCCCCGCTCGCGACACACCCCCATGACATTATATCCGGCCCACACATATTTTTTCCCCATTGATCCTGCTACTGGTCTCGTTAAACAAATGCGTGCGTTGACACTGCAGGTAGCTGAGCTCAGGGAGGCGGTGCAGCTACTGGCTCAATCAGCCACTGCAGCACATGGCACAATAGTCGTCAGTGCACTTGAGCCTAAGCTGCCGCTTCCTGAGCGGTTTTCGTCGGAACGCAGTTGGTTTGTCTCCTTTCAGGAGACATGCAAGCTGTAGTTATGCCTACATCCCCTCTCCTCTGAGAGTCAGACTCAGTGTGTGGGTATTGTTGTGTTCTCACTCAGTGGTGATCCGCAAGCATGGGCTTTTTCCTTGCCTTTTGATTCACCGGTGTTTGGGACAGTGGACATTTTTTTTTTCAGCACTTGGCTTGATTTAAGACATCCCCAATAAGGTGTATTTGGCCGAATCTAAATTCAGTTCACTGAAACAGGGGAATCGGCCAACAAAGGACTTCTGTGCAGAGTTGCGAGGCTGGTCGGCTAACATGCTATTTAACGATCCTGCTCTAAGGATCCAGCTCCTTCAGGGCGTTTCTGAGTGGGTCAAGGAGGCTTTGGTAATGTATGAAACTCCTCCCTCTCTGGAGTCTGCCATGGTGCTGGTTGTCCGCATTGACCGCTGATTTCACCAGAGGTCTCATGACACTACTATATCCTGGGAGGGAACAGTGGCACCAAAACCTCCTTTGGAGACCTCGTCGGCCCTCTGTCAGACAAGAGGCTTGTGTTCTGAGAACACTGGGGCAATGTTTTTTTATCTGTGGCAAGAGGTGCATTTCATCAGTGTTTGTCCTCTGGTCCCTAAGAAAGACCAGCAGTCGGCAAATTTCTAAGCCCATGGGAATTAGAGAGTTCCTGCCTGGGCTTACGTATCTCTTCCATGATGGTCACTTAGTGTCTGCTACTCACCATGGTTAAAGTTGGGGGCCAAGAGGTGGCCATTAAGGTGTTTTTGGATAGTGGTGCAGGGCCAATATCATTGACGAACACTTTGCTCGCTCTTCTGGTTCAGGGTAGACGAGCTGCCCAATCTGATTTCATGGACGTGTTTTCTGAAAGAAGTTGTCAGTTGTTACCGCCACTTACAACTGCACTATTCAATTGAAACCTGGGGCTGGTTACCCAAGTGTAGATTGTACAACCTGTGCAGTCTGGAGAGACTGGCTCTCAAAGAATATATCACTGAGAGCCTGGCATAAGTTCACATTAGGCCCTCTTCCTCTCCAATTGTGACAGGTTTATTTTTTGTTAAAAAAAGATGATAGATTACACTGGTATCTGAACTTTCGGGAGCTCAACCAGATTACAGTCCGTGATCCATATCCCATATCTCTTATCAAAAGGATATGAATGAATAGGTCCATACTATTGGAAACCTGTATATATGAATGGTCACCAAAAAGGACACACAAGAGAGAGAGAAAGAGACCTTCAAAAATTCATGATTATCACACTAATATCATAATAAATCCAGGAAAATTCCATTTCATGATCATAAAGTGCAATTTAATTCATCATATAATAAATTTGACAATAGATTTAAAGGGATGTCATTTGGACACACAAAGTGCAGAAGTGTCTGTAAAATCACAACCAGGGAGGTGTGCCTGAGGAATCAGATCCAGGGGTTTGATAAGACATGTACATACAGTTAGGTCCAGAAATATTTGGACAGTGACACAATTTTCGCGAGTTGGGCTCTGCATGCCATCACATTGGATTTGAAATGAAACCTATACAACAGAATTCAAGTTTAGATTGTAACGTTTAATTTGAAGGTTTGAACCAAAATATCTGATAGAAATTGTAGGAATTGTACACATTTCTTTACAAACACTCCACATTTTAGGAGGTCAAAAGTAATTGGACAAATAAACCAAACCCAAACAAAATATTTTTATTTTCAATATTTTGTTGCGAATCCTTTGGAGGCAATCACTTCCTTAAGTCTGGAACCCATGGATATCACCAAACGCTGGGTTTCCTCCTTCTTAATGCTTTGCCAGGCCTTTACAGCCGCAGCCTTCAGGTCTTGCTTGTTTGTGGGTCTTTCCGTCTTAAGTCTGGATTTAAGCAAGTGAAATGCATGCTCAATTGGGTTAAGATCTGGTGATTGACTTGGCCATTGCAGAATGTTCCACTTTTTTGCACTCATGAACTCCTGGGTAGCTTTGGCTGTATGCTTGGGGTCATTGTCCATCTGTACTATGAAGCGCCATCCGATCAACTTTGTGGCATTTGGCTGAATCTGGGCTGAAAGTATATCCCGGTACACTTCAGAATTCATCCGGCTACTCTTGTCTGCTGTTATGTCATCAATAAACACAAGTGACCCAGTGCCATTGAAAGCCATGCATGCCCATGCCATCACGTTGCCTCCACCATGTTTTACAGAGGATGTGGTGTGCCTTGGATCATGTGCCGTTCCCTTTCTTCTCCAAACGTTTTTCTTCCCATCATTCTGGTACAGGTTGATCTTTGTCTCATCTGTCCATAGAATACTTTTCCAGAACTGAGCTGCCTTCATGAGGTGTTTTTCAGCAAATTTAACTCTGGCCTGTCTATTTTTGGAATTGATGAATGGTTTGCATCTAGATGTGAACCCTTTGTATTTACTTTCATGGAGTCTTCTCTTTACTGTTGACTTAGAGACAGATACACCTACTTCACTGAGAGTGTTCTGGACTTCAGTTGATGTTGTGAACGGGTTCTTCTTCACCAAAGAAAGTATGCAGCGATCATCCACCACTGTTGTCATCCGTGGACGCCCAGGCCTTTTTGAGTTCCCAAGCTCACCAGTCAATACCTTTTTTCTCAGAATGTACCCGACTGTTGATTTTGCTACTCCAAGCATGTCTGCTATCTCTCTGATGGATTTTTTCTTTTTTTTCAGCCTCAAGATGTTCTGCTTCACCTCAATTGTCCCTTGTCCAATTACTTTTGGTCCCTTGAAAAAGAGGAGGCTATGCATTACAGAGCTATGATTCCTAAACCCTTTCTCCGATTTGGATGTGAAAACTCTCATATTGCAGCTGGGAGTGTGCACTTTCAGCCCATATTATATATATAATTGTATTTCTGAACATGTTTTTGTAAACAGCTAAAATAACAAAACTTGTGTCACTGTCCAAATATTTCTGGACCTAACTGTATATAGGGAATATTACAATTGCGGGTATACAATGTTCTGTAATACAAACATTGTATGCAACAATTTCATTTCATCAAGTTAATCAAGTATGTGACATCAGCCACTATTCAGCAGTCATAGCTCATAATAAAACATGATATACAAAACAAAGTATTATCCCTATGAATAGGGAAGTGCTGTCACAACCCGAATCATGAGCATTGCAATCAGGGATCAATGGGAATCCCTTAGTAAAATTCCAGGCTGAAATGGCAGACAAGGTAACCTACCACAGTGACCCCTGGACCCGGTACAGACACACCACCCTGCATCTCGACGCGTTTCGCTATCGCTTCGTCGGGAGGTGCAGGAGTGATGTGAGTGACAGCTATATATCCGGAAAAGTGTCACTTACGAGTGACACTTACGGATATATTTCAGCCTGGAATTTTACTAAGGGATTCCCATTGTTTGCAGGCACACAAAGGAAAGGCTGAGACAAAGTCCACAATGCTCTTGGGCAGAGTTGGCAACCAAGAATGCCTCGAGATGAGAAGCGTCGCCGTCTTCTGCTCGGCATGACCGGCCAGCTTAGGTGAGTCCCCCCAGTGCAACACATGCTTCCTGTCTTCTTCTGCAACTAACTTATTTCCGCATGGTATCTCAGACAAGCTTACTGGAGCTACTATGAGCGTATTAGAGGGCTTAATGAGGTATTGAGGCTCGTCCTCCTAGTCGGCCAACAAAGCCACTCATCCAGAGCCATGTTGATCTCTACCAATTGTCCGTCACCAATCATGTAGTTGCGCTCAGGAGCAGAGAAGAAATTGGAAAAGAAGGTTACCATCTGGTTCGTAGAAGACTTCTGCATGAGGACCGCCCCGACCCCAGGGAAAGAAGCATCCACTTCCAGTAAGAACTGCCTGTTAATCTTTGGAGCTGATGAGAGGGCCTGCTTGAAGGAGATAAATGCACTCTGTGCTTCAGGAGCTCACATCTTAAGATTCGCCCCCTTGACAGTGAGGGGAGTGATAGGGGCGATCTTGGATGAAAAGTATGGAATTAATTAGTGGTACTAATTGGTGAAACCCAGAACCCGCTGAATCACCTTCACTTCGTCAGGGTGAAGAAACTTCAGAACCACCAACACCTTCTCCGGATCCATCTTCAGACCAGTGTTCCAGACAATGAAGTATATAAAAATAATGACCAGCTCACCATTACTGCTATCCAACTTACGTTCAGAGCACAGGCAGCGGCTCCGCTATGGCATAGGTTAAATGAAAAGTAAAATGAGAAAGTCTGGCTCAGTGAACAAATTCTTCTTTATTGCTTGTAAAATCTTGCTCATGGGAAATCAGGTATTTGCAAGGAAAATGCTATAGTACCGTATGCATCAACGTGTTTCTGATTTTTAGTCATGATGATTATACAAACTGACATTAGCGTTAAATGCAGTCTTATTCCAGTAAAACACAAGTTGATCAATTAATGTAACACCTCAATAGGAGCTCAGATAAAACTATACACAAATTATGCACCCAACAAAGTGAATTCAATGAGGTTAAAATTTAATGAAAATATGAATAAAATTCCACTTAAACACCATGCATTGGCAATGCTACTCAATCATGTGGATCAGCCTTTGATTCCATATATTCATGAATTCATAAAGACTGAAGTTTGCAATTATTAAATCATCCTTAAGTTTATTTATATGTATTATGTTAATTATTGAGCTAAATGTCATTATTTTATCTCTATTTAATCTACTTTTATGATTTATATATCTTTGAAATCCATAGTTTTCATAAATTGTTAATATTGTGTATATAATTTCATATATAATTTAAATATAAAAAACTAGCTCTAACAATTTAATCATCTCCAAAATAATTTATTAATACATATATTAGTACACAGGAATATAATTAGGAATATTGATTAATTTATATGGATAAAAGTTGATTCCATGAGATAATGTAAAGTACGCAGATTCAGTTAATTGCTACCAGTAAAGTATTTGCATAAACAGTTAATGATTGTAATAGAAGCTAAATAGTGATGGGTGAACATGCCTGGCAGTGCTCCGTACTCGATCGAGCATTTTGCTTCTCGGACACAATGCTTGAGTCCCCGCCCTGCATGTTTTCTGGCTATTTATCAGCCAGTTAACACAGTTAACATGCAAGGTGTGAAGACACAGCCCTGTAAAATGACTGTTAGGGGTTAATATTCTTAATTGGCCAGACTTGGATTCATGTGGTGTGTTAACTTGTGTTTGTTGAGTCATTGTGTTCCCCAGGAGCCAGCCATTGTCCGAGAATGAGGATTTCTAAGTTAATGTATCTTCCCCCAGCCTCTCTGTCTACCTAACTCAGATGTGAATCCTACAGAATTAACTAGCCTTAGTCACAGCCTTACTCCACCAATCCAGTAAGACCACATACCCTGGAATGAGTGCCTCAGGAGATATAAAAAGGGGCTGTTTGAGTCACCAGGCAATGTTCTTTGGCTACATGGTTTCAATCTAGGGGTTTCAATCCCGATTGGAAGTCTATTTGTCTGTCTCGGATGGTGACTATCCACTCTCCAAATAGTATTGCTGCTAATTTGTTTATGGTAATTGCAGTATTGTACTTTTTTTTTTAATAACACCAAACAACGTTATATCCAGAAAATGTACCTCTTTTGAAGGATCAGAATAGGTGAATTTCAAAGTAACATCATTGTTATTGATATATGTGAAAAATGGAAATATGTCAACGATGTCCTGATGCCACATTATCAGCACGTCGTCAACATATCTACCGTACCAGACAATATTATTTTTAAAAGCCCCTCATTGAGAGAACACCAGGTTTTTTGAAAGACACCGATTCGGTAATTAAAAGTATGAACCAATTCACATGGACAAAAAATATGCAGTTTGTGTTCTGCAACATTGTTAACTTATTTTCCTGCATTCCGCACCATTTAGCACTAAAACGTATACAACACCATTTACTAAAATATAGTGCTTATGAGTGTAAAACAAAAGAAATGATTTTGTCCAGTATTAATTATCTTCTGACACATAATTTTTTTTATGTTCAACAACAGTTTTTTTCTACAGACCAAGTGAACCCCGATGGGGTCACGCTTCTTACTATCATTAGCGATTTTGTAGCATGGTGGGAGGAGTTTGCAATTTTTCTGACAATATTCCTTTTAAAAATAATATTGTCTGGTATGGTAGATATGTTGACAATGTGCTGATGATATGGCCTCAGGACGTCGTTCCATTTTTCACGTATATCAATGACAATGATGTTGCTTTGAAATTCACCTATTCTGATCTTTTTTTTTTTTTTTTTTAAATTCTTTATTTTAAAGACCGACACGAGAACATACAAAATAACCACTGTTCCACAAAGAACAGAAAAACAGATTTCAAATATTTAACATTGACATATATCCCACCCTTCCGCTCTCCTGTACATATCTAATAACTGCAACTGCTCGAGTCACTATTCTGATCTTTCACAAGAGGTTAATTTTCGGGATATAAAGTTGTTTGGTGATATTCAAAAACAAAAAGTGCATTACCGCAATTACCGTAAACCCATTAGCAGCAATACGATTTGGAGAGCGGATAGTCGCCATCCGAGACAAACAATCAATTCTATACCGCAAGGAGAATTTATCCGCATCAGTAGAAATTGTTCCAATGACAAATGTTTTCTTGAAGATACTATGCTGACAACCGCCCGGTTGTTAGATAGAGGCTATAATAAGCATGCTATATCAAATATATTCATATACGGCCATATCCTGGGAAGGTGGCGTGCAGAAGGAAAATATCCACCCCACCAATGTCTAAAACCTCCTCCTCCACATGAGAGAAGTCTGCAGGAGCCTTTATCAGATGGTGTTTATATACATGTTCTCTTACAACCACCCAAACGTCTATGTGATCCACATGAATATATAAAGATAAAAGCTGGAAATCTCTTCCATTGGAATACATGTACACGAATTCCTTCCAGCCAAAGGAAATCTAACCTGCTTCTAGACTTCATCCTCTGGAAAATCTTGTATCATAAACTATTCTTGGTGGTACTCCTTCCATCCTGCTCCATTATTTTCTTCTCTTCTGAAACAGCCCTCTTGTGGAGCGACTATACATGATAAAGGCCGTTGGGCCGAAACGTCCACCATCTTTTGTCGCCATCAAATAAATAATCACTTTTTTGCAAAGAAAAAAACTTTTTGTCTTCATTTTATCAACAAGAGAGTGCAGTGGCTGTCACAGAGTGGGCGTCTGTGATTGAATGCTGGAGTAACCTGAAACCAGCCCATACATTCTAGCATCTAGCATGTATGAGCAGATTCCAAGTTACTCCAACAGCCAATCACAGACACGGCTGTGATTGGCTGTTGGTCCCTGCCCTGACACATATAGTAGTGTAAAAATAAATAAATAATTTAAAAAAATTATGTAACACTCCACAGTATTTTTGATTCTCAGCGCAGATAAAGCGGATGGCTACAGGCTGCTACCCCCATCTTCCTGGCTTTACTTTGGCTGACAATCAAAATACAGGAAGCCCATTATTTTTTTTTAATTATTAAAAAAAATAATAAAAAATAAAATGCGTGACCTCCCGCTGTATTTTGATCTCCAGTCAGATAAAGCCAGGCAGCTGGATGCTGGGATTCTCAGCATAGTAAGGCCCAACCATTCTGAGCCTCTCACGCTAAATATGCAGCCTGCAGCCGCCCCTGGAAATAGCGTATTGTTTCTTAGCGCCATTTCCAGGTGCTTTACCCAGCTCATCCAATGACCCTGATGGCGGTGGAGCACTGGATAATAAAGGGGTTAAAACCAGCTTTGTATTCTCAGCTGGTACTAAGCCCGAAATTCATGGTATCACGCCGAATTAGACATGGCCACCATGAATTGCTAGTAAACAGTAAAAAAAACATAAAAAAAAATTTCTATTAGAAATAAAACAAAAAAAATGTAGAGACCCCATCTTTATTATAAAAAAAATCCTTAGTCTGACGTAGTCCACAGGTAGAGCAGTGGCAGGTCTGCTTCATCGCTGTGTATAGACAAGTGTCTCTACAGAGAGAGAACCAGGGAAAGCCATGTCAGCTCTGCTTCATCGCTCTGTACAGACATATACAGAGCAAGAAGCAGGGAGAGCCATGTCAGCTCTGCTTCATCGCTCTGTACAGAGTGAGGAGCAGGCTGACACTGAGGGTATGATATCACTTGCGTATGACTCAGGCATTCACACATTGCATCACCCCGCACGGCCTGACACTCATCCTGACAGGGGTGGCTCAGCTGCATGGAAATACATGCAGCCAACCTGCTCATGTTGGGAGAGTGTGTGCGCCGTGGTGGCTGATGCAATGCGACACTCACACAGAGACAGTCAAAGTTCAATCGAGTCCATGAGCCATGGACTCGGGTGAACCCTGACGTCACCGCAAACACAGTCGAAAACAGCCGAAGACTGCCAAGTGACGAGCAGTGCAATGAATACCCCCGGAAGTTAACAGGACCTTCGATGACATCAAAGCCATGTAACCAGTCTGTAAGCCAATGTCTGTACAACATTCACACCAGACTGGTCACATGGCTATGATGTAATTGAAGGTCCATTAGTTAGTGGTGGTTACCCTACCCTGGGGCACAGCAATGATGAGATGCGGAAGCAGAAGTGGCTGGGAGAGAGAGTCTGCAGGACTCAGAGCGGAACCTGTAAGTATAATCAGAATGTTTTTTAATAATGTGCTTTTTTTATACAGCCCATGGACCCAAACTAGACCTGGACTGTAAAACAAGCTTCCCAGGAAAGCTCATGTTCGGGATTGTGTGCTCGAACACTATGTGTTCGGTACGGACCCCGAATTTTACAGTTCGGGTTTGCCCATCACTACAGAATAGCACTAGGAACACATGGCTCTAACTGAACATAGAGCCAAAGGAACTATAAAAAAAATAATAAAACAAACAATAACCTGCACAATGACCAAGACAAGCTGTGGAAATAGTGCAAGCTGCTGGTCAATAGGGGCAGAAGCAGTCCCAGCCCCCCGTGTATCTGCCTTATTCTTGCCCATGAGAAAGCCACTTTTGTGGCGATATGACTGCTACAATTCCACTCCCTAAAGTTACAGCCCTGAAACAAGAGGTATTTGTAGTGTAGTCTGCCATATAATATTGTTCAAGTTAGGTTGTTTATTGCTCTGTTCACATTTTAAGGCCGCCATCACACTTGCAAATGGCATCCGATGAGAGAGCATCGGATGCAATATGCTAATGACACATGCTCTGCTGCGAGCGTGACCCGAGTGTCATGTACTGTGCTCTGATCTTGCAGATCACAGCTGCGGAGGAGAGAGTTATCTCTCTATCTCCTCCATTGCCTGCCTTTGCGTATATCGCACTGCACTCTGATGTCGTCTGAGTGCAATTCCATGTTTCACTCGCACTCATAGACTTGTATGGGTGCAAGTTAGCTGAGACTCACAATCAAGCATGCTGTGATTTTTTTTTCCTCAGTCCGATTAGGGCTGAGGAAAAACTCGCACATCTGAGCTGTCTGTTTGGTTAACATTAGGCCTAGTGCAATGCGAGATTTTCTCACATTGCACTCATGCCAGTCAAACACCAGTGTAACACTGAACTTATTCTTACTTATATATAGTTTTAAGACATCAGTAGCACCAGACAAAACTATATGATTATTATCAGATCTATCTGGCTTTCATCATGGTGTTACTGTATAGGACAAAATTGCGAGTATTATATTTTTGGATTGATAGTGTTTCTCAGCAAAGCTTTATTTGTGTAGGAAGTGATTGTTAGAGCTTGAGGAATGAGAAATATTTGGTGGATACTGCGGACATCACAGTTTATATAACAAGGTTACATTGTTCATGTCTTCAATGTTGACCTAGTAACATTCTTCATCGGGTTTCCTAAAATTTGCAGAGCTGTTTTCTCTGAAATGGGTTTATTATTCTGCTTATTTTGTAGAAATCTATTGTATTGTAGTTCTGGAGTGACCAGTTTTTGGCACAGCAACTCATCATCCTTAGATAGTCCAGCCTTCAGGTTGTAACCAAGGATTCTGGCATTCCCAGATTGATATGGCATCATTGACTTGTCTTTTATTTTTTGAGGGTGTACCTCGTCCTCCAGACATTTCTCAGACATTACAGTCCTCATTCTCTGGAGCTCTTTAACCTCACGTTCCATACGTTCCATTCCAAATGTCTGTACACGTTTCCAGAAAGAGCTATTAAAGTAGACATACATCTCCCAGTCCAAACTATTCCATGATTTTATCTTTTCTTGAGTTTCCAGACTTACCGTTTTCTTAGTACTGTTGCTTCTACTATTGAGAGGGAAAGACAGGACATCGTGGAAAGACCAGCAGAGAGCGTCCTTCAGGAGAATAAGAGACTCATCATAATATTCTGTGATCAGCACCAGATCAAATATGTTATCCATAGCGTGCCATGCTAATACTGACTGCTCAGTGGAACCATTAGGCTCAAACCCTAGATCAAACGTTATCCAATTCTTACCAAGATAACCAAATCCATCTGTACCTTTGTAATAAATTATTGAATTTTTTAAAAAATCTTCCAAATTTTTTGCCATTTTGAAGGGTCCATTGTTCTTGTTGTAGGAAAAAGATGATTCCATCCGAGAGATTGGGTTTCGCAGGATGGTGAAGTAGAACGTGTCCTCTGGCATTACTTTTTCAACCTGTTGAAAATTAATTAATTAGGTAACTAATCCATTATAAAAACTTAATTTCAATAAAATCTAAATTATAATTAGGCTAAATTTGTGGCAGCACGCTGACTTAGTGCTTAGCGCAGTAGGCTTCCAGAACTAGGTTGAAATCCACCACGCACAACATCTGCAAGGAGTTTCTAGTTCTCCCCGTGTTTGCATGGATTTCCTTGCACACTTTCAAGACATACTGAGAGAGGGAATTTAGATTGTGAGGTTCAATGGAGACAGTGATGCTGATCAGATCTGTAAAGAGCTGTGAAAAATAATGGAACTATATAAGCAAGTAAAATAAGTAAATCTGGAGCAAGAGAGTAAAATGATAATATTTATATATTCACTTATATAGCACTATTAATTACATAGTGCTTACATACATCAGAAACGCCATTGGGGCTCACAATCTAAATTCCCTATCAGTATGTCTTTAGAATGTGGGGGAAAACAGAGAACCTGGAGGAATACCACACAAACATGAGGAGAACAGACAAACTTCTTGCAGATGTCGTCCTCGGTGGGATTTGAACCCAGGACCCAGGGCTGCCACTAGGAATTTCAGGGCCTCTGACTGGCATAATTTTGGGGCACCCATGAGACTCCACCCCAGCTCCGCCTCCATCCCTGCTCCGCCTCCACTCCTCACACCTACCACAGTCCTACCGCCAATCTTGGAAAAACTCCACTTGTGCACCACATCCTCACCAATTGCACATTAAAGCTATGACCCCACATGCCACAAACCTTCAAATACACATACAAGATGATCGAAATGTAGCTTATTCGACAATACTACATTTATGAATACCATACTTGGTGAGTACGGAGTACTGAGTTGAGGCTTGTGCCTTCTTGCACATTAAGGCAGCGCTAGCGGAAGTGAGTAGCAGAACTGAAATAATTAATTTATGAGATAGGCTTATCCCTATGCACTATGTAACATGTAATGGTAGTCGGTTCAATTATTCTAATGCAATAGGAGTAACATCTGAATATATTTTAATATGTACTAACAGTTAGGGTTAGTCACAAATTTCGTTCTCATGTTCGGCAAAATCATCAACATTATCATTTGCCTCTCCTAGTCCCAACCCAGCTGCTAGTCCTACTGACTCGACCTCAGTTCGAGTTGCAGATGTTTTGTTTCCAGATCCGATAGTTGCACAGCCGTGTTCTCCGTCTGCGGGCCGCAGATCTTCATGTGGCAATTTCTCGCGGGATGTTGATGGAGAGGAAACATCTTCCGGTTCAGCAGATGTATTAGGCTTAGAAACATCACTTTGTTTAAATAATTTGGCAATTACATTTTTGCTCTTCTGTTTTATATTCCCGTTTCTCCCTCTGTTTCTTTTCACGTTGCATTTGAGAACCAGACTTGTATCGATTCATTATGTTCTATTTGGATCTGTTTGCAAATAATGATAACTTTATTATTCACACGTAGGGATAAGTAATGCACCCCGTAGTCCTCCATATAGTATAATGCACCACTATATAGAATAATGCATCCCATATTCCTCCATATAGTATAATGCAGCCCCCATAGTCCCCCATATAGTATAATGCAGCCCCCATAGTCCCCCATATAGTATAATGCACCCCCATATAGTATGATGCACTAGGATAGTCCCCCATATGGTATAATGCACTCGCATAGTCCCCCATATAGTATAATGCACCTCCTTACTAGTCCTCCATATAGTAGAATGCACCCCATATAGTATAATGCTCCCCAACAGTCCTCTATATTATACTCCAGCCTCATACATAGCACTCTATACAGTATAATGAAGCCTTATATTGCCCTAGTTCCCCTTAGGCCACCATGCACTCATTGAATAAAACAATAAACAAGTTACTCACCTCACGGCACGGTAAGATTCCTCCAAATGGCTCCGGTCCCTGCTGTGTGAGCCTCCTGCCTGCAGCGTGGTGACGTCACTATGCTGAGCTGCCACAGCGCAGGAGATGCAGCCAGGAGAATGAGTCCGTGCCGGATAGTGTCGCGCTTACTCATCCTCATTGCGGGGAGGGGAGGGTCAGCCGCAGTCACAACGTAGGGGACGGCGGGTCCGTGTACGGGCCCTGGGCCCTGTCGCACTGAGTGGCGCAGGCAACGCCCTGCTGCGACCACGGTAGTTACGCAGCGCCCCTGGTTTGTAAGCCAATAAATGAAGTGTGAAGGGGGCCCCATTCTGTTGCGGCCCTGGACTAGAGTCCTGTTTGTCCCCCCCTGGTGGCAGCCCTGCAGGACCTCAGCACCACAAGATGGCAGTGCTAACCACTGAGCCACTCTACCGCCCAATGATAGTAAATCCGCAGTATTTTACAATGCCAATACTTTGGATGAAATCTTATGAATTCTCTTCCATACAATGTGAGAAAAATGCTCAGTGCAACTTGATCTGCTGTGGATTGAAATTGTACAGAATAGCTTAATGTATACTGTCACTCATCACTGCATGTTTATTTTCATTTTTTTGTGATGCAAGGGATGAAAATTTAATCTATTACACTGCATTTCCATAATAAAATTTGCTCAATTTTCTGTGGATTTTGCAACTGTGCAATTTAGAAAACTCACAAATTCTCTGTGTTGTGATTAGTGATGGTCGAATAGTAACTACAGTGGAGCCTTGGTTTACGAGAACAATCCGTTCTGGGAATGTGCTTGTAAACCAAGTTACTCGTCTAGCAAAGCAAAATTTTCCATAGGAAGTAATGCAAGCTCAGACAATTAGTTCCACAACTTGTTCAATGTCCCATCCTGGTCCCCTATTGTGCCATTCCACACACGCACAAACACACACAAACATGCACAAACACACATATTATGCTCACTTTACCTCCCGTTCCCTCACTGGCCTCCTGGTTCTTGTAGTCCGCCGGTACAGGATATGCATCGGGTAACCATCGCGACTGTTGCCGAAGCTTCCGCTGCCAGCGCGCTGCCTTTGAGTAGCAACTGACAGCGGAAGTTTCTCCACCGTCGTAATGGTTACCTGATACACATCCTGCACTGGCAAACTACAAGAACCAGGAGGCCGGCGAGAGAATGAAAGGTAAGGTGATCCTAATATGTGTGTGTGCATGTGTGTTTGTGTGTGTTTGTGTCGACTGCAAGAGCGGGTCAGAGCGCGATGAAAGTACAGAACCGGAAGTGTGTGCGGCGAGTATTTGTTCATACAGCAAAGCTTGCTCGTAAACTGAGTTACAAATTTACATCAAGCTTTGCTCGTATAGCGAAATGCTCGCACACCAAGTTACATGTAAACCGAGGTTTCACTGTATTTGTGTTCAGATTATTTGTAATAAATCCCAAAGTACTATTCTGTTATTCGTCACTAATAATGATCCCAATGCAAGTCTATGGGGAACCGGAACATTTTTCTTGTCATGAAAAACACTGGAATAGTACTTGATATTCAGCAAGCATTTTCCGAACGCGAATAGTTACTATTCGCCCATCTCTAGTTGTGATTACATAGTTACATAATTATTAGTTGAATACAGACAAATGTTCAAGTTCACCTGAGGGATGGGAAAGGACAAAGGCAAAGATAAGATGCACAACCACAATGCATATTCCATTCCACCCAAAAACCACTAATGTTTCCCTCAGGATCCCAACTGTCCATTCACTTGAAAAAACATTCTGGAAAGAACTATTGGACATTTACATAAGGAAAAAAAAATATATATCTGTTTACCGTGTTAGCCAGTAGATAAAAAAATATTAAAATTTGAAAGTGCTCAGTGGTTGATACCTTCTAATGAATACCTGAAAAGATGGTAATAATAGCAAGCTTTCTCGACTACTCAGGTCTCTCCATCAGGCTCAGTATAACACAAAATCTGAAGAGTGATATTATATTTATACACAACACAACATAGAATAGTGCAGTAAATAAGACAAGTGACGTGAAGCAGAACCATCAGTATCTCCTGGATCCGTGCTTTCCTTAACCAAGATTCAGCAAAAACATTAGTGCATGCCCTCATCATCTCCCGCCTCGACTACTGTAACCTCCTGCTCTCTGGCCTCCCTTCCAGCACTCTTGCACCCCTCCAATCTATCCTAAACTCTGCAGCCCGCTTAATCCACCTCTCCCCTCACTATTCCCCAGCCTCGCCACTCTGCCAAGCCCTTCACTGACTTCCCATCGCCCAACGACTCCAGTTCAAAACATTAACCATGACATACAAAGCCATCCACAACCTGTCTCCTCCTTACATCTGTGACCTAGTCTCCCGGTACCTACCCGCACGCAACCTCAGATCCTCACAAGATCTCCTTCTCTACTCCTCTCTTATCTCCTCTTCCCACAATCACGTACAAGATTTCTCCCGTGCCTCCCCCCATAATCTGGAATGCTCTAACACAGCATATCAGACTCTCCCCTACCGTGGCAAGCTTCAAGAGGAACCTCAAGACCCATCTCTTCAAACAAGCCTACAACCTACAATAACCCTCAGTCCAGAACACCACTGCGCAACCAGCTCTGTCCTTACCTATTGTACCATCACCCTGTAATGCTGCCACCAGAGGGAGCCAGAGCTCTGTAGCATAATACACTACACAGAGCAATGAGAACCAGGAAGTGAATTCACAGCGTTCTCATGCATTACCTCAAAGCACAGCTGAGAAGCAGAGCTGCAGAGCATGCAAGGAATAGTCACACAGGCTGGGTCAAACACCGTACGGGCAGAAGCAGGACCGAAGGAATGAGCAAAAGCGGAGTCAAAGTCAGGCCAAGGTCAGTACCGGAGGAAGCAACCGAGTGGGGAAATAGGAGAGGGGACAGAGGACAGGAGGGACGACCAGGGGATGGAACACAGACAAGAGCACGGGGGCACAGGAACAGACAGATCAGAATATCACTCACAGGACCAGCAATCACAGGCAAAGCAGTGCTAAGCTTATAGTCGGCACTGGTTCACTGGAAATGCCAGCTTTTAAGGCATCCAGGGTCTGGAAGTGAGGCTCGAGAGAAGGCTCCGCCCCCTAGTCATGTGGACAGGGAGGTGAACCATGACACACCCATTCCCTATAGACTGTGAGCCCTCGTGGGCAGGGTCCTCTCTCCTCCTATACCAGTCTGTTATGTACTGTTAATGATTGTTGTATGTATACCTTCTTTCACTGTAAAGAGCCATGGAATAAATGGTGCTATAAAAATAAATAATAATAATAATAATAATATGGGAAGGGGACAAACAGTTGTGGCAGTAATTACTGGAGCAGTTCATAGGTAAGAAGTGTGAAAGTTTTATTTAAGCATTTAAGTCTTCTTGGAAACCCAGGGTCACTGTTCCATAAATTGATTCTTATGGTAAAGGAACCCTGTCTCCTCTGGAGATTGAACTTTTGTCCTCCTGACTGAGGAAGTGTCCTCTTGTTTTTTAAGGGAATTTTACATGAAACACTTTTGACCACACATTTTGGGTCACTATGTACTAGTACAAGGTAATCAAGCTCTCTCTTATTCATCAGTTCTCAATACTAAATGAATGTATTTATTTTAATATTTTCTTATAGATAAGATCCCCCATGCCTTTTATCAGTTTTGTGTCTGTTCTATAAACATTTTCTTACTCCAAAGAATTCTTTCTATAAACTTGAGCCCATAACTGAACAGCATATTTTAGATGTAATTGCCCTAACACATTGTATAGTAGTAATATTACATCCATATCCCGCAACTTTAAACCTCATTTAATAGTTGACAATATACTGCTGGCTTTAGAAGCCGCTTATTGACATTACATGCTGTTATTTACTCTATGATCCACAAGTACCTCCAGATCCTTCAGGGACAGCCCATATGATGATGTCATGCCTTTGGAAGCATCTGATAGGTTTATTGGTAACATCTGATTTAATTAAAGCTACACCTGTGGCTGTATCTTAATGCACACCTAAAACACACTGCTTCTTTGTGTAACATCATGGGAAAATCAAAAGAAATCAGCCAAAATCTCAGGGAGAGAATTGTGGACTTGCACAAGTCTGGTTCATCCTTGGGTGCAATTTCCAGATACCTGAAGGTGCCTTGTTCAGCTGTACAAACAATTATACGCAAATACAAACAAGATGGGAATGTCCCGCTATCATACCGCTAGGAAGGAAGGAAATGGGTTCTGTGTACCAGAGATGAATGTGCTTTGGTCAGACATGTGCATATTAACCCAAGAACAAAAGCAAGAGACCTTGAGAAGATGCTGGTGGAAGCTAGTAAGATTGTGTGATTATCCACAGTGAGATGAGTACTGTATCAATATGGGCTGAATGGCCACTCTGCTAGTAAGAAGTCATTGCTCCAAAAGAAACATAAAAAAAGACAGATTAATGTTTGAAAATGCAAAAAATTACAAAAAAAAGAGTTTGCACTCTGGAATGCTAAAGCATGAGAACCATGAATGTAATGCGGGCGTCACACGATACGATCTATCGTGCGATCGCACGAGCGATCGTACCCGCCTCCGTTGTTTGTGCATCACGGGCAATTAGCTGCCCGTGGCGTACAAAGTCGTTAAACCCCCGTCACACGCACTTACCTGCTGAGCGACGTCGCTGTGGGCGGCGAACAACCACTTCCTGAAGGGGGTGGGAAGTTCGGCGTCACAGCGACGTCACACAGCGGCCGGCCAATAGAAGCGGAGGGGCGGAGATGAGCGGGACGTAAAAATCCAGCCCACCTCCTTCCTTCTGCATAGCCGGAGGGACACAGGTAGCTGTGTTCATCATTCCCGGGATGTCACACGGAGCGATGTGTGCTACCCTGGGTATGATGAACAACTGGCGCAGAGAAGAAGAAACGACTTTTTGAAAATGAGCGACGTGTCAACGAGCAATGATAAGGTGAGTATTTTTGCTCGTTCACCATCGCTTGTAGCTGTCACACGCTACGATATATCAAACGATGTCGGCTGTGCGTCACTTACGATGTGACCCCGCCGACATATCGCACGATATATCGTCTCATGTGACGCCCACATAAGAATATAGACATGCATTACTGCTAATAAAAATCTAGGAAAAATTGAGATATTTAGCATATAAAAATGATCATTTTTATACCTGCCCAGTCGCTACGTCCCATTGGTATGCTAAATATTTTAATTTTTACTAGATTTTCTTTAGCACTAATGCATGCCTGTATTCTTACATTCATGGTTATCATGCTTTAGCATTCCAGAGTGCAAACTGTCATTTTTTTGTAATTTTATGTCATGTTCAGTTATGCACCTGTTCACATTGCAGTTTTGGGAGTGCTGTCAGGCTTTTGTCTAGATTAATGTTTGCAAATACACTCAGGAACACAGACCTTATGTTTTGGAAACATGTCCTGTGATGTGAGAAAACTAAAATTGAACTGTTTGACCATAATGACTATTGTTAAGTTTGGAGGAAAAAGGAGATGCTTTGAAGCCTAAGAACACTATCCCAACTGTGAAACACGGGGGTGGCAGCATCATGTTGTGGGGTTGTTTTGCTGAAGGAGGACTGGTGCACTTCACAAAATAGATGGCATCATGAGGAAAGAGGATTATATGGCAATGCTGAAGTAACATCTCAAGACATCAGCCAGGAACTTAAAACTTAGGCGGAAATGGTCTTCCAAATGGACAATGTCTCGAAACATACTGCCTAACTGGTTACAAAGAGGCTTAAGGATAACAAAGTCAATATTTTGGAGTGGCCATCAGAAAGCCCTGATCTCATTACTATTGAAAATGTACAGGCAAAGGTGAAAAGGAAGATGCGAGCAAGGCGACCTAAAAACATGGCTCAGTTACACCAGTTCTGTCAGGAGGAATGGGCCCAAATTGCCACCAGCTATTATGAGAACGTTGTGGAAAGATATCGAAAATGTTTCACCCAAGGCATACATTTTAAGGGCAATGGTACCAAATACTAATGAAATGTATATAAACTTTTGACTTTGCAGAAAGTAATAAAAATGCTTTAAAACATTCTCTCTCTCATTATTCTGGCATTTGGCAAATATAAATAATTTTGGTAATCCTAGGAATTTTATCAAAAAGCAGAAAGCAGTAAAGTAATTAACACATCACTGGAATAAGTGTCTCTGCTCCCCTATTTCATGATTTGCACAGCTGCAATAGCAGAAAGATGGTGATAGATTCTCTTTCCTGAAATTTGCTTTGTTAGAAACCAAAGCCAAAAGTTGAAATATTAAATGAAGTCTAGAAGTTCCCTTAAATTACTATTCAATCAATCAAAACTCACCTCTGAAATTTTGAAGCGCATATGATGACACATAATATTAAATATCTTTTTTGTTTCTTCAGAGAACCCATTGACATAAGAAGCTTTGAAAAAACTGGGATATGAGTAGTGAGCACCGCGAACAGGGAAGGCAAAGGTTAAGTTGTGAAATTCTCCATAGCGGAACAGAATGTTCATGATTGAGCTGCTCGCTGTCTTGTGAGTTTTTAGGAAGAAGATGTTGTTCTTGGGTTGACAAGATTTTGTGTCCTGTTCACTCTTGATAGCAGATTCTTTAGTAAAATCTGTGTCGCTTCTTATTATTGACTTTAAATTCCTTAATATTTCTTTCCATCTCGGCCATTTTAACCTCTCAGACATGTATGAACCACTAGCAATTATTGTATAGAGTAGTAGTTATCAAAAAACCACTATTAAATCTACTCTTATAAAATCGTTTATTATATTTAATTAAAACAGAACAAAAAAATTGTTCTTCTAATAAATATTACGAAACATAGAAAACATATATCAAGTGCAAGTGTCAGACAAACAGTGCCCTCGCCTGGGAACCGCCCCAGACAGTGTTAATGAACAAGTGAAGTGGGGGCGTTGATTCGTCACTGTCAGAGTGATACTGCTTGATATATGCTGTGACTACCCCTCATAGGTTAGATTTCTTCACTAAGTAGAGCCTGAGATAACGCTGTAGGTGTATGTCAGTCTCACCGTCCTTGCTCATCTCCAGCGGGGGCTACCACCACCAAAAAATCGTGATAAAAAGTGTAGTACAAATATACAGAACCATAGACAACAGAGACAATAGGCGTTAGATGTCCAGGGTTCTTCTATTACATAGGTTTCCCTAGTTTGGAAGTACTGGAAGGTTAGGTTAGAGCTTAGAGTACCACTTAGCTTGTGGATCTCCTAGCTCGCCCGACGCGTTTCACCCCCCTAACGCAGTATGGGGGATCATCAGGGGATATAGAGGAATCACTTCTTGGAAAGAATGACACCTGAAATAGATGATGCGTAAATAAACAAAAGTATGAATATAATTTCTGGACTGCATTCATTATGAGGCCAGAGCCCTCGGAACAACTTACAAGATAGTTGATCCCTGTGATTAAGTACTTGAGTTCTTGTAGGGTGACTATCTCCAATCTAGATAGTGATCACAGTTTCCCATCAAATTAGTACCTGTATGTCAAAAGGACAAATGAATACCCATTGTGTAATGATAGATCATATCTCATACGACATATAGTGTTATAGAGAGTCTCATTAGTGTGAGGCTATCCATCTGTTACCTTGACTCTCCGTAGTTGAATGTTCAAGCATAACGGGTATGTCTATTGTAGCCGGGAAGTTGAATCCATTGTTCGAGTTTTTGCACTATGTGTCTGGGTCAAAAACAGGTCCTATGAACAATATATGGTAGGTATGAGCCTATATCCCATCTCCCAGATTATACTATATTATGGGTAACAGTTACCTTCTGATAACCTGACAGATCCACCTATATGGTTTGGAAAGATATAGTTCCTCAGGGTATGGCTGACCACTGGTTTTTTGCCTATAGGAGAAGTATAATCTTACGTTAGATGTCCTCTTAAATCTCAAGTCAAACATCTCAGTACACAACCAAATTTGAGGCTTTTTACCTGTAGATAGCAAATCATATAAAGATGTATGACAAGCAGGTGTCCCTAGTTGCCTGCCTTCAATGACATGTGCAGGGTTTAATCCTTTCTCCTGTAACCAATTATTATACCATACAGTTAGGTTCACTGAGTAATGCTCAGTACATGCACAGGTTTTTAATATACACTGATATATATGGGGTAATTGATCTACCTGTGAGGAGGCGGAGAGGGCAGGTCTGTCATGGGACTTATGGCTATATGTAGACTTCAGGTGTATATTCCCTGTAACAGAAAAAAGTGACCTGTATTCATGTATCATATTTTTAGATTCCATATATATAGCCACAGGGGGCTCAGTGTATGATCCTGTAACCATTAGTATATTATATAGTTAGGCTCATATAATAATTAATATATGCATTAGAGTAGCTATAGGCCTTCTATAGTGATACATATGGAATAATCATTATACCTGTACGGGAGCGACAAACGGAGGCCTATGTAGGAGCTGTGATGCCTTGCAGACTCCAGGTATATACTCCCTAGAAACACAGACGAGTGTCCTGTATTAATACACTAAATTTTTCACAAAATCCCATGCGCACTGCCACAGAAGGGGGGCATGATATAGATATCACATTAAGGGCTTAAGGTAAGTTTGGACCAGGTATGTAATCATCCTGCCCCCTACACTCTAACAACAAGTGTAGTGTCTATACTCAGAATGATTCCTGATGGTTGGCAGGGTGGTTGGCGTTATATATGCTACTATCTAGGAGGTCAAATCACTTACCCTGCTGTGAGCTCAACCAGCAAAGACTGTCAGTCCCGAGTGGAGCACTCTATACACGCTGGGAGCCCACGGTCCACGGACGTCAGGGGAGGATGCCAGGGGAGGATGCCAGGGGAGCCACCTTGTCTGCTAGTTCCTGTGCTATCCGTCCCTCCGGATGAGGTATTTAAGCCTTCTCCGGGCAGGATTGAAAATCCCGCCCGTAAACCGGAAGTGCCCCGTTGGCCGGATGTGACGTATCGCTATGTGTCACATGCATCGTTGGCCGGATGTGACACTGTACGTCACATGCTTAGCAGGTCAGGTGACTGACCATGGGCGGTACTAAGGGATGTGATTGATCACATACTTGGAGTGCATAGCGATAGGTATATCACTGCACGTCACATACTGCATAGGTCAGGTGACTAGCCGTGGGCAGGTACTATAGAAAGTGATAGATCGCACATTTGGAGCGCATAGTGATAGGTATATCCCTATGCGTCACATACTAAGCAGGTCAGATGACTTGCCAGGGACGGTACTAGGGGTGTACTAGATCGACACTGGAGCACACAGCATTCCCAGTGTAGGCGGGGTCAAATATGGAGCGCAAGCTTGCGTTCCATACGGACACATGATCATTGATGTCACAGAGTGGTTAAAGCAGCGTTGTATCAGCCAGGCGCACCTTATTGGCACGTCAGTGTCATATTATGTGTGTCATAGTGAAGTGCACAGGGGGGACTATGGTTTACGATTTTAGTAGCCATCCAAGTTTTAGATCTGAAAGTGAGATAATGATCAATTATTTGCTATCACTAAATACACAAGGAAATCTCCATTAAAGATGGGAATGTAGTAGTAAGTCGTATAAGTGGGATGTCCCGTGAATACTGCAGTCTCATGTTAAATGTTGAAAAGTGCATGGTATACAATGACCATACGCGGGGTATATAACATAAAAACAAAACCTATCCTGTCAGTTTAAGAACTTTGTGGTCAGAATCGCTATATGAAGCTATGAAAGCTGATCATCTCATTAAGGCCATTTGGGGAGACTGTATCCAGCAGAAAAGTCCATCTGGCTTCCCGCTGTAGGATTTTTCTATCCCAGTCTCCCTTACGTGGGGGTTTGGGAATAGCCTCTATAACCTGAAAGGATATACTCCTCAGGTCTCCTCCGTGAAAGAGGTTGACATGTCTGGCTATAGCTGTGTCTCTTTTATGTGTGATGTCCCCTATGTGTTCCCCAATTCTTGACCGTAATTGTCTCTTGGTTTTGCCCACATATCCACGTGGACAGGAGCAGGTGCACAGGTATACCACGCCTTCCGTTCTACAGTTCGCAAAGTCCCTGATTTTAAATGTTCTCTTAGTTTTTTGATTACAGAAGGTCTTATTTTGACTGATATAGGGACAGTAGGTGCATCTGCCGCACCTAAAAGTCCCTATGGGTTTCCTATCCAGCCATGTACCTGTCCCTTTCTGTGGTGTGAAGTGGCTGTGGGTAATATAGTCCCTAATGGACTTCCCTCTTCTAAAGGTGACATTTGCGTTGGAGGAAATAGAGTCGCATATATCTGGGTCAGCTTTCAAGATAGGCCAATGTCTTCTCAGGATTTCCATCATCCTCATGTTCTGGTCGTCGTATGTCGCAATGAGCCTAATGATGTCATTCTTGTTCTCGTTCTTTTTAGACATTAGTAGGTCTTTTCTATTCCTGTCTTTGGCATGTCGATAAGATTGTTCCACAATAGGGTCAGGATAGCCCCTACTGTGGAACCTCCCCTTCATATCCACCGCCTGTAGCTCGAATTCTCTCAAGGATGAGCAGTTGCGCCTAAGGCGCAAGAATTGTCCTTTAGGGATGCCTCTTTTTAGGGGTGTGGGATGATGACTCTCCCATCTAAGAAGACTGTTAGTGGCTGTAGGTTTTCTAAAAATAGAGGTGGATAGTGTTCCATCCCTATTCTTAAATATTTTAACATCCAGAAATGCCAATGATTCACCTCCAATGTCGTGGGTGAATTTTAGTCCTAGGTCATTAGTGTTCAGTTTTTCCATGAACTGGAGGAACAAGGAAGTCCCCCCTGTCCACAAGACGAGGATGTCGTCAATGTACCGACCCCACATATGAATATGAGGACAGAACGTAGTGTCCTCTTCCCTAAACACAAGCGTGTCCTCCCACCAGCCGAGGAATATGTTAGCATAAGTGGGGGCACACGGTCTCCCCATTGCCGTGCCCCTCAGCTGGTGGTAGAACTTCCCCCCAAAGAGGAAATAGTTGTGTGTCAATACAAATGTAAGCATCTCGATCACAAAGTCATTATGTGCGACATATTGATTCCCTCTTGTGGATAGGTAATATCGTACCGCCTCCAACCCTTTTGCATGTGGGATGCTGCTATACAGCTGTTCCACATCTATCGAGACTAATATGGTTTCAGAGTCCAAGACGATTCCATCTAGTTTGGATATTAAATCGTTCGTGTCTCTGACATAGGACGGTAAACTGATGACAAATGGGCGAAGGATTTTATCCAAATAGACACTAGAATTCTGGCTTAGGGCATCTATCCCTGACACAATCGGGCGCCCCTTTAGTGGGGATAGGCCCTTATGAATTTTTGGGGTGGCATAGAACGTAGCTATTACTGGGTGTTTAGGGAGAAGGAAATCCAATTCCTTATCAGATATAAGTTTAAGGTCTGAGGCTCTATCAAGAGTATCTTTTAACAGGCCTGTATATTCATCTGTGGGATCTTTTGTTAAAATTTCATAGGTCGTTACATCCGATAAAATTTTTTTGCACATGATCGGGTAGTTTATCGTATCCATCACCACAATATTTCCGCCTTTATCTGACGGTTTGATGGTCAAATTCGTGTTTTTTTCCAAATCCCTTAGTGCTCCCCATTCTTCCATTGTTAGATTAGGTTTAGTGGATCGTATTCTCGGTTGGATGGCACATAGATCTTGCGAGACTAATTTGGAAAAGATGTCCAAACTGCTACAGTCAGTGGCCGGGGGCATTTTAGTGCTTTTGATTTTCAAATTAGTGAAAGGGCCCTTTCCTGTATGATTCCCATTATCATTGGATAGATCTGCCAGCAGTCTGACATCCTCCAACATCTCCATTTCTATTCCTAGCCTTGCACATTCGGCCTTATCGTTGTGTTTGAAGAATTTCCTCCATCTAAGTTTTCTAATGAATAGTTCCACATCCTTCACCCAGTTGAAAGGATCAAACCTTGTTGTAGGAACAAATGATAGGCCATAACTAAGAACCCGTTTTTCAGTGTCTGTAAGAGTATGACAAGATAGGTTAATTACCTGGTATCCCATCGAATCCTGAGGGACTATCTTCTCCTGGGGTTTCTTGGTGTATGGTTTCGTAAATTGTATGGGTCTCTTGTCCCTAAAAAAGAGGATGATGTTGCTGGAGGGGGTAGTGATTGTGACAGTGGTAATGGTAGGGAGGGGATAGGGGCAGTTGAAGGGTTTAGTATGGCTCTCTGCCCAGATCCATGTCCCAATGGTCCATAAGATAAGGATGAGTTGGGTTGCTGTTGTTCCTGATCCCATTGTCTCGGCTGTCTATAGTTTGGTCTATTCCAGTTGTTTCTATTTCTATAGTTTCTTCTACCCCTGCTTCTACTCCTGTTAGGTTGACCCTGAGGTTCCGAATCGGAAATGTCTGATGAGGAGGGGTCAAATGACGCTCCTCTCGTCGGCACTGACAGGTTATTACTCCCTGAAAAGTCCCCCAGATCTCTAAGGAAGTGCTTGTGCTTTCTTGCCTTTAAATTTTGCTGATATTTATCCACAGCTATTTGTAATGCTATTTCTTTAGTGCAGAAGTCTGAATCACCTTGATGTTTTAGGGCTTCCTCCCTCAATGTTTGTAAATCTTTGGAGGTTTTTTCCAGGGTGATTTTTTCTTCATCCACTAGAATGGTCATCAACCTAATGGATGAGTTTGTCAGTTCTTCTTCCCACTTTTTGAGAAGGCTTTCTGTCCTGGAACGTTCCGCTGGGACTAGGTTGACCCTCAACCCTCTAGGTACAATTTTTTGTTTTATATATTGTTCAAGGGACTGCACCTCCCACCACGATTTTATGTTGAGCTTATAGGCCAACAATAGGTCTGAAAATATGTTTTTTAGGGTGTTTTTGGTGTTCCCTAGGCCCTCTGGTGTTTTTTCTGAGAAAACTTCATCAGCATCATCTAACCACTTTGTGGTATTAATGGGTCCTGACAGGAAGCCCGCCATAAATAATGTATGAACCACTAGCAATTATTGTATAGAGTAGTAGTTATCAAAAAAACACTATTAAATCTACTCTTATAAAATCGTTTATTATATTTAATTAAAACAGAACAAATAAATTGTTCTTCTAATAAAAATTACGAAACATAGAAAACATATATCAAGTGCAAGTGTCAGACAAACAAGTGCAAGTGTCAGACAAACAGTGCCCTCGCCTGGGAACCGCCCCAGACAGTAGATAGTAGCATATATAACGCCAACCACCCTGCCAACCATCAGGAATCATTCTGAGTATAGACACTACACTTGTTGTTAGAGTGTAGGGGGCAGGATGATTACATACCTGGTCCAAACTTACCTTAAGCCCTTAATGTGATATCTATATCATGCCCCCCTTCTGTGGCAGTGCGCATGGGATTTTGTGAAAAATTTAGTGTATTAATACAGGACACTTGTCTGTGTTTCTAGGGAGTATATACCTGGAGTCTGCAAGGCATCACAGCTCCTACATAGGCCTCCGTTTGTCGCTCCCGTACAGGTATAATGATTATTCCATATGTATCACTATAGAAGGCCTATAGCTACTCTAATGCATATATTAATTATTATATGAGCCTAACTATATAATATACTAATGGTTACAGGATCATACACTGAGCCCCCTGTGGCTATATATATGGAATCTAAAAATATGATACATGAATACAGGTCACTTTTTTCTGTTACAGGGAATATACACCTGAAGTCTACATATAGCCATAAGTCCCATGACAGACCTGCCCTCTCCGCCTCCTCACAGGTAGATCAATTACCCCATATATATCAGTGTATATTAAAAACCTGTGCATGTACTGAGCATTACTCAGTGAACCTAACTGTATGGTATAATAATTGGTTACAGGAGAAAGGATTAAACCCTGCACATGTCATTGAAGGCAGGCAACTAGGGACACCTGCTTGTCATACATCTTTATATGATTTGCTATCTACAGGTAAAAAGCCTCAAATTTGGTTGTGTACTGAGATGTTTGACTTGAGATTTAAGAGGACATCTAACGTAAGATTATACTTCTCCTATAGGCAAAAAACCAGTGGTCAGCCATACCCTGAGGAACTATATCTTTCCAAACCATATAGGTGGATCTGTCAGGTTATCAGAAGGTAACTGTTACCCATAATATAGTATAATCTGGGAGATGGGATATAGGCTCATACCTACCATATATTGTTCATAGGACCTGTTTTTGACCCAGACACATAGTGCAAAAACTCGAACAATGGATTCAACTTCCCGGCTACAATAGACATACCCGTTATGCTTGAACATTCAACTACGGAGAGTCAAGGTAACAGATGGATAGCCTCACACTAATGAGACTCTCTATAACACTATAAGTCGTATGAGATATGATCTATCATTACACAATGGGTATTCATTTGTCCTTTTGACATACAGGTACTAATTTGATGGGAAACTGTGATCACTATCTAGATTGGAGATAGTCACCCTACAAGAACTCAAGTACTTAATCACAGGGATCAACTATCTTGTAAGTTGTTCCGAGGGCTCTGGCCTCATAATGAATGCAGTCCAGAAATTATATTCATACTTTTGTTTATTTACGCATCATCTATTTCAGGTGTCATTCTTTCCAAGAAGTGATTCCTCTATATCCCCTGATGATCCCCCATACTGCGTTAGGGGGGTGAAACGCGTCGGGCGAGCTAGGAGATCCACAAGCTAAGTGGTACTCTAAGCTCTAACCTAACCTTCCAGTACTTCCAAACTAGGGAAACCTATGTAATAGAAGAACCCTGGACATCTAACGCCTATTGTCTCTGTTGTCTATGGTTCTGTATATTTGTACTACACTTTTTATCACGATTTTTTGGTGGTGGTAGCCCCCGCTGGAGATGAGCAAGGACGGTGAGACTGACATACACCTACAGCGTTATCTCAGGCTCTACTTAGTGAAGAAATCTAACCTATGAGGGGTAGTCACAGCATATATCAAGCAGTATCACTCTGACAGTGACGAATCAACGCCCCCACTTCACTTGTTCATTAACACTGTCTGGGGCGGTTCCCAGGCGAGGGCACTGTTTGTCTGACACTTGCACTTGATATATGTTTTCTATGTTTCGTAATATTTATTAGAAGAACAATTTATTTGTTCTGTTTTAATTAAATATAATAAACGATTTTATAACCTCTCAGACAATCGATCTTTCGTCAAATAATGCAACAGTTCAGATGCAATATCTTGTTCTCCATCTCTCAAAGTGTCACTTCTTTTGAGTCCGTAGATAAATCCATCTCTATTATTAAAATTTAACATAATTGGTGTTAAAACGCATGAGATTATTTTATAACTATGTGAGAAAAAAAAGTTTTGAGGCACATTGAGGCACATTATAAAAACGGTAGTGGTCACATACTGCACATTATACATATAATTTAGAGACACAAGGATCGATCATTTTTTAATTCAATCAATAGTGGGGTAACTCCCTATATACTTGTATAATTAGAAAAATTCATATGGAGTTTTTTTCTGCCCAATAACACCTATAGTCAGTATAGAAAGTGTTAGAGTCCCATTTATAATGCAACAAATTTTATTTTTAAATTAGGTATAAACGGAATTATAAATGACATGTAGAATATATGTGGACGTTATCATAATAAGTTACAGACAATTACAAAAATTAAAACAAGAAGAATGTGAGGACACAGAGAAAATAGCCCTGAAAAAAACAGCACCCAGGGTCTGATTAATTAAATCAAGGGTTAAAGTCTCTTAAAAATGTACTGATGGGTCACAGAGTCAGTTCAGGAAAAAATAAAATGCATGTAGTATTCACAAACGACCACAAGGTAGCAAAACAACCCATATCAAACAGCCTAGGCATATGAAACTATCATTGCTAATAGAAGCATAGCTGATGGCCATGAGAAATCATGATCAAGACTAACCCATAAAGTGCACTAGTGCCTGGATGTGTTATAATGCACCGACGCGCGTTTTGCATGTCTTCCTCGGGGGACTTTTTGAGTCATTAGACGTAAAAAACTCCATTTGAATTTTTCTAATTATACTGTACATTATAGTAATATGTCTAATTAATTTACACATTGAACTGAACATGCTATAAAAACCTGGTGCAAATATGTTCACTGCACCCCTAGATGAATTCATTGAGTTTGTACTTTGGTCACTTTTTTTGGGGAGGGTCTAAGTTTCTGCCATGTCAGGGTCTCTGTCAATGTGCCATGGCAAACCTAAACCATTCCAACTAAATCTGATCTCCAAATAATATTGCTCCTTACCTTCTTATTTTTGCATTGTGCCTTAAAAGTAGGAATTAGTGGACCAATGGAAGGTTGAGTTGGGCCGGACTTTAAAGTTCGGTTTGAGATCCATACTTGGCCCAAATTTGACTCCCGGACCTCAAACCCCATATAAGTCCATGGAGACCTGAACTTCTGTGCTGAAAATGGTTGTAGTAAGGGCTAGGTGCTGCAAAAGGAAGCAATATGAGGGCAATTGCCTTGCAAACAAATATGGATACGCTGCAATCCTAAGCTGACAGCTTTACCTCAGCCGGTTATCAAAAATATAGGGGGATAAATAATAATTTATTTAAATAAATCATTTTAAAATATGGCGTGGGCTCCGCCCTATTTTTGATAACATGCCAAGGTTACACAGACAGCTAGGCTGGTATTATCTGACTGGGAAGGCACATGGTTATTTGGCACCTCTCAACCTAAAACACGAGCCCGCAGCTGCTCAAAAATTGGTGCATCACATTAGATGTGCCAATTCTGGCGCTTTGTCCAATTCTTCCCGATTGCCCTAGTGTAGTGGCAATCGGGCTAATACTTTTAGGGTTAATATCAGCTGTGAATTGACAGCTGGTATTAAGCCCAGGGGTCAGTAATGCATAGGCATTAGTGATGGGCGAATAGCAACTATATGTGTTTGGATTATTCGTAAATAATCCAGTATTCATCACGAATAGTTACCCTGATGCAAGACAATGGGGATCCTGAGCATTTTTCTTGTCATGATAAATAATGGAATAGTACTCATTATTCAGTAAGCATTTTCCAAACAAATAGTTATTATTCGCCTGTCACTAATAGGTGTCTATCTGACACCATATTACTAATCCAACAAGTATAGAGTTAAAAACACACACAGGGAAAAATAGTTTATTTGAATAAACGCTTCTCCCACACTCCATTCACCAATTTATTGAATTAAAAAATCCTGGAAGGTCCAATGTATTTAAGTGGAAAGAACATCATTTCACCATAAAGCAGCTACGACCAGGTGCTCCCTGTAAGATTGTAGACAGAGGAGTGAAAAGAATTATCAGAAGAGTTTTCCAAGAGCCAAGAACTAACTGTGCAGGGCTGCAGAAATGCCTGCAATCATCGGGTAAAATTGTTTCAAAGAAAGCAGTAAGTAATGCATTCGTCTTCCATGGTCTGTATGCACGTTCACCACGCAAGACTTCATTGCTGAACAAAAAGCACGTCTATATTATTGCATTCATGGTTTGCATGCTTTAGCATTTCGGAGTGCAAATGTCATTTTTTTGTTATTATATGCCATGTTCAGTTTTGCACCTGTTCAGACTGCATTTCAGCCTTTTTTGCCTAGATTATGGAGTCATGCCCCCTGACTATGCACCCCTCACCCATTGGCCACAGGTGATTTTTCTTCTTCAGTAGCAGGCTACTACATGCATATTTAGTTATTTACAACCAATAAATGGCCAAAATCATATAGTAGCTAACAAATACCTATAAAGAACATAGAGTAAATAGCCAAAAAATGGAAGCAAATTATATCTTTATTGAATACAAAATCAGCAAGTTAACAAAAAACAAATGGCAAACAAAAAAGGGGGTATAAGCCATGAAAATTATTTTCATCCATAAGCATTCTGAAAAGCACACTTGTATCACCAATAAATATTTAATGAAAGATATATAAATTGACCACTAGGGGTCCTCAGTGCAGAGAAATTTATTAAATATTGCACTCCCCAAAGTATTGCACGATCACAGAAACAGCCTTATAAACACTCTCAAAAAGACATGGCTAGATAAGAAGACATGGCTAGAAAAAATGGATCAGGTATATGAAACAAGCCCACCTGTGCAAATTATACAAAATAAAGGGAAAATGCAGTATATGAGCTGTAATTTAATAAAAAAACAAAACAAATGGTATAAGTAACGTTGCCCAATATTTATTGCACTGACCCAATGATTATAAATAGCAGCATGATGGACAAAAAGTGCAAAAAAATATCAGTATATATAAAATATAGCCCAATATTTATTGCACTGACCCAAAATACCTACATAGCAGCAGAAAAGTAATAGTCATTGCACTGACCCAAAACACCAAAAAGCAGCAATTTAGCAGCAACAAAGGCAAAGAAATTATTGCACTGGCCCAAACTCCCAGAAATGCAGCCACAGAAGCATGGAGAGGCAAGGGGATACAGGTGCAGCCATACAGACCAGTGTCAGGCTGCCAGAGTAAAGTGCAAGGAGCAGAGGAAGAAAATAATATACCCTAACGCGCGTTTCGCCAGGGGCTTCTTCATGAAGTACATGCACATTTACATTGAGGTTTGTAACCCAGAGAGAGGCTTCAGTTTAGTGCAGGTTCCTGGTAATGAGATATGCCTTGACGTCACTGCTGGGCAGATATTAAGTTGTCCATTTTTGTATGCTAAATATTTAAATTTTCCTAAATTTCCATAAGCAGTAATGCATATCTATATTATTTCATTCATGGTTTGCATGCTTTAGCATTTCAGAGTGCAACTGTATTTTTTTGTTATTATATGTCATGTTCAGTTTTGCATCTGTTCAGACTGCATTTTGCGAGTGCCGTCAGCCTTTTTTGTCTAGATTATGGAGTCATCAGTCATCAGCAAAAAAGGCTTTTGTGCGAAGTATTAAATAATTTCAATAGGCATGTTCAATACTTTTTCCTGTGTCATTTCTCATTATTACACATCACTAACTTTATGGACATCTATGGTTTGATGTTTTTGCCTGTGTAGATTGGATGGGTTGTTACTGAGATCTGGTGAGAATTTCATGTCAATAGCACCTTTAGGCTATGTGCGCACGTTGCGTAAATACATGCAGTTACGCTGCGCTTTGTAGCGCAGCGTAACTGCATGCGTCCTGCGTCCCCTGCACAGTCTATGGAGATTGTGCAGGGGCCGTGCGCACGTGGCGTTTTAGAGCGCAGCGCTTCGGCTTCTGCCGAAGCGCTGCATTCTAAGAAGTGACATGTCACTTCTTCCGTGCGCTTTGCCGGCAGCTCCTGCTCTGTCTATGGCAGGAGCTGCAGGCAGAGCGCATGGAATCGGCTTTTTTTTTTCACTACGGACATTTCTGCAGCGATTTAAAGCGCACATGTGCTCTTCAGATCGCTGCAGAAATATCTGCAGTGACTGTATGCAACGTGCGCCCATAGCCTTAGAAATATTTAGAAAATTGTTGATGTGTTCAATACTTACAATACTTATTTCTCTTATTTCACCCACTGTTAGTGATGGGTGGACCCGGACTGTAAAAGTCTGGATCTGCACGGTTTCAAAGTTGCCCGGGTGTTTGACCCAGATCTGGCACTCGAGAGAAAAAAAAAAAAGGCAAAATAAAGAAAATAAGAATGAAGCAAACTCTTCATACTTACCAAGGCTCCGTCGTGGCTATATGCTGCTCCTGCAGCCTCCCTGAGCCGCTCATCATTGCTCATACATATGCACTGCTTTCCCAGTTTTCCCCGCCCACCAGCGAGCCTGGCCTCTGTGATTGATTGCAGTCAGACGCGAACGAAGCCTGTGTTAGAGCGTCTGCCTGCAACCAGTCATCACTCATCACGGCTTATTAATTCTCTCCCTGGAGCTCACATTGGGCAGACATGCTCTATGGCTGCTTGCTGTGACTGAGATGTAGCAGAGCTGGAATTGCCGTGGGACCTTGTGTGGATTACGTCAGACCTGCAGGGTGTTTAGGGAGTTAATAAAGTGGTGAAAGACGGTGTTTTTTGTATTTTAATCCAAATATAAGATTTTTCGATGTCGGTGTTTATTTACTTTCACTTATAGATTACTGATGTGGTGTCTTATAGACACCTGCCATTGCTAGTTTAGGGCTTAGTAACAGCTGTGGGCTGTTATTAACCCCTTATTACCCCGATTTCCACCATACCAGGGCAATGGGAAGAGCCGGGTAAAGCGCCAGGCATGTTACATCTAATACAGAGGTTCCCAACGCCAGTCCTCAAGGCACACCAACAGTGCATGTTTTCAGGATTTCTTTAGCATTGCATGGGTGTTGGATTCAGCACCTTTGCAGGTGATTAAATTATCACCTGTGCAATACTAAGGAAATCCTGAAAACATGCACTGTTGGTGTGCCTTGAGGACTGGAGTTGGGAACCTCTGATCTAATGGATGCGACAATCATGGGTGGCTGCAGGTTGCTATTTTTAGGTTGGGGGCCAATAACCATGGACCTCCTCAGTCTGAGAATACCAACCCCAAGCTGTAGGGCTTTATCTTGGCTGGGCATTTATTTAAATAATAATAAAAATAAAAAGCTGCATGTAGTTCCTCTTATTTTGATACACAGCCAAGATAAGCGCAGGGCTGGGGCTCTAGCCTGTGGCCGTGAGCTTTATCTGTGCTGGTATCAGAATACGGGGGGACCCTATGCCAATTTTTTTTATTTATTTTTACTGTATGGGTAGAGTCACACTGAAATATGACTCACACAAGTGCAGTGAGAAAATCTCGCACTGCACTCGGCCCCATGTAAGACAATGCTGTAGCTCACATCTGTGAGTTTTTCCTCAGCCTTAATCGGACTGAGTAAAAAAAAAAAAATCGCAGCACGTCTATGGGTGCAAGAGAAACATCGGACTGCACTTGGATGTTATCCAAGTGCAGTGCGATATGCGCACAGGCTGACAATGGAGGAGGTGGGGGGATTATTCCCTCCCTCTAATCTACAGCTGTCATCCAATCGCAGGATCGGGTTACAGTCACATGACACTCGGACCACAAGCAGAGCGACAGGTTCCGTTTAAAAAGAACAAATATTTATTTTAGTATTAGACACTTTTTCTCTCACCTTTCTGACTCGCTGGTTTTCATAATTTGTAGGGCCAAAAACAATACTATTGTAATTAGCAAAATTACTCCAGAGATTTTCAAGCACTGAATGTTGCTGCAGAAAAACCTGAAAAATAAGCCAAAATATATTAATGTCCATTTTATCATACATTTATAACAAGGCTGTGTAATTTACTCTACTATATAGTGCAAATGCCAAAAAAGCTCATCCTCCTCAGCTGTGGAACCGGCTCCTCTCCGAATGAGCAGAAATTAAATTAACAATTCTCCTCTCCTCTGACATCCACAGGACTCATACTGGTAACCTCCCTTTTCACAATCAGCACCCCTGATCCAGTCCTAATGACACAATCTTACCAGCTTCCGCCAGCATTGTCACAAGGTCTTTTGCTTTTGTTCTTGGGTTGATAGGCATATGTCTGACCAAAGCATGTTCAATTCTGGTACCCAGAACTCATCTCCTTCCTGAGTGGTATGATGGCTTGAACATTCTCATCTTGTTTGTACTTGCGTATAATTGTTTGTACAGATGAATGAGGCACCTTCAGATATCTGAACATTGCACTCAAAGATTAACCAGACTTGTACACATTCACAATTCTCTTCCTGAGATCTTTGTCTTTCCCATGATGCTACACAAAGAAGCAGTGTGTTTCAGGTGTGCATTAAAATACATCCACAGGTGTGTCTCTAATTAACTTAGATGTTGCCAAAATAAACCTATCAGAAGCTTCCAAAGACATGACATCATCATATGGTTTGTGCTATATTGTATAAAGGTATAGTACTCGGTGTATGTAAACTATTGACTTTGCAAAAAGCAATAAAAATTCCTGAAAACATTCTCTCCTCTCATCATTCTGGCATTTGGCAAATATAAATAATTTAGGATCCTAATTGATCTAAAACAGGAAAGATTTATTATGATTTCATGTCAGATAGTGAGAAAAACATGCAGATGTGTCTTTTTAGATAGTGTATGTAAACTTCTAGTTTCAATTGTATACTTTATATTTCAATTCTGGTATCAAGGAGTCATCCAGTCCTTGATAGCGAGATCAAGGTGACATCTAAAATAAAGGCAGTAAGGTGAAAAGGGAGGGAGAGGAAAGTAAAAAGGTAGAAAAATTGCTATTATTTCCCACGAACAAAGTATATTTTACTCTTATAATATATTTAATCTCATAATTCAATATGTTAAAAAAAGATAATCTTATATTAAGTGGAGAAAATAAGTATTTGATACACTGCCAATTTTGCAAGTTTTCGCACCTACAAAGAATGGAGAGGTGTATAATTTTTTATCGTAGGTACACTTCAACTGTGACAGATAGAATCCCCCTCAAAAAATCCAGAAAATGCTATTGTATGATTTTTAAATAATTTGAATTTTATTGCATGAAATAAGTATTTGATCACCTACCAACCAACAAGAATTCTGGCTCTCGCAGACCTGTTATTTTTTTTCTTTAAGAGGCCCTCCTACTCCTACTTATTACTGAGCAAACCGATCAAGTTTCGGTTTGGATTGACCGACTTTCCCGGTGTTCGCCGAACAACTCTACGAACATATCCGAACATCAATGAATTTAATGGGTGGCAAAACATATGTGTTAGTAAGGGCTAGGGGGTCTTGTGTTAGTAATAGCTAGGTTTGTTGTAAAAGAAAGAAAATAAGTAATAAAGCAGGACAGTTAAGGGTGCTTTACACACTGTGACATTGCTAGCAATTGCTAGCGATGTTGCGCGCGATAGCACCCGCCCCCGTCGTGTGTGCGATATTGTGTGATCGCTGCCGTAGCGAACATGCACACACGCACATACCTGGTCAGCGACGTCGCTCTGGCCAGCGATCTGCCTCCTTTCTAAGGGGGCAGTTCGTGCAGCGTCATAGTGACGTCACACGGCAGCCGTCCAATAGCAGAGGAGGGGCGGAGATGAGCGGCTGGAAAATGCCGCCCACCTCCTTCCTTCCGCATTGCCGGTGAACGGAGGTAAGGAAATGTTCGTCACTCCTGCAGTGTCACACATAGCGATGTCTCATAGACCCCTCCCATTACTGATCTAGGGCTTAGTGGCAGCTCTGAGCTGTCATTAACCCCTTATATTATCCAGATTGCCACCACACCAGGACAATCAGTAAGAGCTGGGTAAAGTGGTGGTCTTATTGCATCTAATGGATGCAACAATTCAGGGCAGCTGCACGCTGCTATTTTTAGGCTGGGGGGCCCAATAACCATGGGCCCTCCCTAGCTTGAGAATACCAGCCCCTAGCTGTTAGCTTTATCATGGTTAGATATCAAAATTAAAGGAAGACTGCACAACATTTTTTAAAAAGCTACATGGGGTTTCTTGTAATTTGATACACAACCAAGATAGGCACAAAGCTGAGGGCTGCAGCCTGTAGCCATATGCTTTATGCACACTGGGTATCAATATACAGGGGACCCTATGCCAATTTTTAATTTACTTATTTATTTTTAAACTTCACTCGGGCAGACAGACAGCTACTTTGAGGGCAACCAGAGACACCGGCATGCCAACAGTCTGACTGTAGCCAATCACAGATGCTTTGTTATGGATGGACCTACTGATATGGTAAAAGTTGAGAGTAAACCAATATCAGTGTGGTCAGGGTCCACCGTGCAGTGGTGGTAAACTGCAGCTGATAAAATAAGGCTCTACTGATATTCAACAAAGCCCCAGGTAATAATATACGCCTGTGTTACAGGTCACACAGGTGTTAACACAGGTATAATAAGTACTCAGAACCTGCGTGTACAGTCTCTGTGTACTAAGCTACACAGAAGCTGTAGCATAATATAGCGGGACCCTGTTAACTCACAGGACCCGAAGCGGGTAATAATAATATGTAAAGGACAGGACCCTATTAACTCACAGGACCAGATATGGAGCAATGCTCTCCTGTGACTTCAAAGAAGTTAATATATGTTGCATACACAGTATTGATAGGGATAGGCCTGCAGAACACTACTCGTATTCTGCTAGTATATGCTCTGGGTGTATGCAGGAGTGAGTGTGTAGGGTACTGCTCCTATATCGGGATGTATTAGTGTGGCGCCCCAGGACCTGGTCGCCACAACAGCATTGCCCCTCCAAAGGGTTAATACTGAGCCTGGAGGTAATTGGGGAAATCATTGGCCAGTAGGTACCAACATCCAACGCAGTTTCTCTCTCAGGCCAGCAGAGGGAGCTCTGAACCTGGAGTTCCAGGGAGCATTCCTCAAGCCTGACCTGAGGGAGGAGTTAGTGTTCAGTCTGAGAGGGAAGTTGGAGAGTGAAGACGCAGAGTAGTGCTGTCCTGTGGACTGGGGCCTGGAGCTAGAATAGCTTGGCCCAGTGAAGCAGGATTGGCAGAGAGGCACAGAAGAGACTTAGACATCGGAGTCTGTGGCCGCCAGGGCCTAAAATCCTACCACACCTACCTACCTACCTATCACATACCCAGAGGTGGTGCCTGCAACACGAGCCGCTGCAGGGGCTGAGGCGCAGACCCTGGATAAAGATCCCACTGCGGAGCTGAGACAACAGGTCCAAGAACTGACAAAGACTGTGGCTGCCCTTGCAAAGACCGTACAGTCTCTACAAATGACCCCACTGCCGGCGAGAATCGAGTTGGCCTCCAGTCCAGATGACGTCCCGTGGATGCGACAAAGGAGGATTCCGCTGACCAGAGGAAAAGATACAGACCGGTATGATTCTGCTGGACAACCGATCTGCCACCGCTGCAGCCAGGCGGGCCACTTAGCAAGGCACTGTTCTTTAAATAGGCCAAACCTGGGGCCAGGAGCCAACCCCCAGGTGTAAGGAAGCCCGGCTCAACTCCCTGTCGCATCAAGTATGTGGGAGGACGACCGGTCCTTCCTATTGTGCTGGATGGGATCCCTTTGAATGCCCTCCTGGATACGGGGTCCCAGGTAACAACCATCCCTTACAAACTGTACAAAAGATATTGGGCTGATTCAGACATTGACCATGGCCCAGATGATGATTTAACAATTGTAGCCAGTAATGGTCAGCCCTTGCCTCAAATTGGGTATTAGGAAGTAACCATTAAAGTGGGGCGGGTAGAATTGCCATGTCAGGGGATGATAATTGTAGATATTGATCGCAAAGAATCTAACCCACTGCTAACCATTGGTACAAATGTGATGGAAAATTGTCTTGCCAAAGTGATAATTTTGTTGCAACAGGCATCCGAAAATGCCAGCTCCGAGCAGCAGCGTGCCCTACAGAGGGAGATCAGAGCCCTGATGAGAAGGCAGCAGGTAGAGCTGTCCGGAGGAGAAATTGGCAGTGGAAGGGTAAGTGACCCTCTCCCCATTGCAATTCCCCCAAAAAGTGAAATGTTGATATGGTGTCGGGCAGCAATAGGCCTCAAGGGTCAAGATTACCAGGCCCTGGTGGAACCTGTGTATTCAGACAGTAGGCCTGGAGTCCTGATAGCCAGAGGGGTAGCAGACATCCGCAAGGGAAGAGTGCCCGTCCGCGTCCTGAATTGTGGGGAGGAGGAGGCCAAATTGCCCTGGTACGCCACTGCAGCAAAACTGTACACTGTCAGTAACAATACCATCAAAGCAGTGGAACCCTTGATCCCGTCCGACCAGGCGGAAGGCAATGGCCCAAGGGACAGCTGGAGGACTGGTGCCAAAAATTACATGTGGGCACCGACTCCACCCCCTCACACCAAAAGCATGGGGTTTACCGGGTGGTACAGGAATACGAGCGGGTCTTCAGCAAACACCCACTAGATTTTGGGCAGGTAAAAGGTGTTAAACATCAAATCCCCACTGGTGACCATCATCCCATTAAAGAGAGATACCGCCCTGTACCCCCAGCACAGTATCAGCGTGCTAAAGAAATGTTACGGGATATGAAGGAGGCTGTGGTTATCAGAGATAGTTGTAGCCCCTGGGCAGCTCCACTAGTGCTCGTAAAGAAAAAAGATGGCACAATGACAATGTGTGTTGACTATAGGCAAATTAACCGCATTACACATAAAGATGCTTATCCACTACCCAGAATAGAAGAATCATTAGCAGCTTTGAAATCAGCTAACTATTTCTCCACGTTGGATCTCACCAGTGGGTATTGGCAGGTTCCCGTGGCAGAGGCGGACAAGGAGAAGACTGCATTCATGACACCAATGGGCCTCTGCGAGTTCAACTGTATGCCATTCAGGCTCTGCAACGCCCCAGGAACATTTCAGAGATTGATGGAGTGCTGCTTAGACCATTATAACTTTGAAACAGTGCTATTGTACCTGGATGACATCATAGTCTACTCCAAGACCTATGAAGACCACCTGAGGCACTTAGCAGAAGTGTTCGAGTCCTTGTCAGAGTATGGCCTGAAGATAAAGCCGTCCAAATGTCACCTCTTGAAGCCAAAGGTACAGTACCTGAGTCATGTGGTCAGCGCAGAAGGTGTGGCACCTGATCCAGAGAAAGTCACAGTAATCAAGGACTGGCCGAGACCCACCACGGTAAAGGAGGTGCAGCGGTTCCTTGGGCTGGTGGGCTACTACCGAAGGTTCATTGATGGTTTCACAAAGATAGCAGCGCCTCTTCAAGATCTCCTGGTGGGCCAGCCAAAGAAGGCTAAGAAGCAAAGCCCTCCATTTGAATGGAACAGCCAAATAGAAGCATCCTTTTTCCGGCTAAAAATGGCTCTCACTGGAGAAGAAATTCTGGCCGACCCTGACTACAGCCAGCCGTTTGTGCTGTACACAGACGCCAGCAACGTGGGATTGGGAGCAGTTCTGTCCCAGGTGCAGGGAGGTAGAGAGAAGGTGATAGCTTACGCCAGTAGAAAGCTTCGTCCCACAGAAAGGAATCCAGAAAACTACAGTTCCTTCAAGATGGAGTTCTTCGCTATTGTCTGGGCAGTGACTGACCGCTTCAAGCACTATCTGGCGTCGGCCAAGTTTACCATCTTCACGGACAACAATCCGTTGACTCACCTGGCAACAGCTAAGCTAGGTGCACTAGAACAGCGATGGATGGCTCGACTGTCCAACTTTGACTTTACCATCAAGTACCGGGCTGGCAAGAAGAATAACAATGCAGATGCGCTGTCCAGAATGCCTCACTTACTCGAGTCTGGAGAAGACCTGGATGAACTGGAAGAGATAGAGTTACCAGGTTTCCATGGACAAGGTGTCTCCCAGTGTGAGCATGCTGTAAGAAGAAAGCGCTCGAGTCAGCAAGAGGTTTCTATCAACCCATTACTCCACCATAAATGGGAAGAAACCCAGGACAGTCACCCAGCCGTCCGAATAGTTAAAGAAAAGCTGGCACAAGCCGAAACCAATCTTGGTCCTGATGCTCCACCAGAAGCCCAACAGCTGTGGAAGGAGAGAGGACGGCTGTTTCTCTACAAAGGCAAGCTCTGCAAGAGATATGTCAACTGGCGAACGAATCAACTCGTCTGGCAGATAGTGGTCCCACAGAGGGATGCTTCAATGGTCCTAGCAGCTTACCATGACACAGCAGGACACTTCGGGTGGAAGAAGTTGGAGGTCCTACTCCGTGATCGGTTCTACTGGGTGCACATGAGAAAGGCAGTCGAGAAGTGGTGCAGAGACTGTGGTCCATGTAACCTGAGGCGGAAGGATGATACCAGCCAGAGGTCTCCCCTACAGCCAATTGTCACAAAGCAGCCCCTAGAGTTGGTGGCCCTGGACCACGTGAAACTAACGCCAAGCCGGTCAGGCTATGTCTACGCCCTTACCATAGTGGACCATTACTCTCATTTCCTGGTAGTAGTGCCTGTGAAAGACCAAACAGCCAGAAGAGCAGCTCGAGCATTTCAAGCATACTTTTGTCGACCTCACGGTTATCCTGAAAGGGTACTGACTGATCAAGGCCCTGCATTTGAGGCAGAAGTGTTCCAAGAGTTCTGTAACATGTACGGCTGTAAGAAAATAAGAACAACACCGTACCACCCCCAAACCAATGGATTGTGCGAGAAGATGAACCATGTGGTTATTGATTTGCTCAAGACTCTACCTCTGGAAGAAAGAAACCAATGGCCAGAGAAGTTACCAGATCTAGTGGACTTGTACAATAATATCCCAGTAAACTCGACCAACTGCAGCCCTGCTTACCTGATGCGAGCAAGACCTGGCAAGTTACCTGTAGACTTTGAAATGGGAACTGTGTCACCTGAAGTGGTTCAAGATATAGAAGATTGGGATACAGAGCGAGAACAACAGTACCACAAAGTTCAGGAATGCGTGGAAAAGAACCTGTCCCAAGCCAGAATGAGACAAGAAAAGAACTACAATCAAACAGCCCCAGCAACTCCCTTAGCACCTGGAGAACAGGTCCTCAAGAAAAAGCGGAGAATGCATAAATTAGATGATCAGTGGGAGAATGAACCATACACCATCATCCCCTCCAATTTTGACAATAGTAAAGTGTGTCTCATAAGCAAATATGAAGGCAAGACCTATCAAGCAGTTTCTAGAGACCAAAGAAACAACAAAGAGCCAGCACCAATGTGCACTAAGGCATCAAATATTCCAAACTGCATTATAAAAAATTTTTTTTTTTTTTTTTTTTTTGAGATTTTTGGCAAAAAATTGCAATTTCTTGAGCTGCTTCGCCACGTCACGGCAAATCTCATTTGAAGCAGTCCTACACTAAAATATTTTTATAAAATGTGCCATGCGGCCTCACATATAAAAAGTTTCTAGAGACCGCCTGAAAGTGTGCCCTGAACGGTGCAAAATCCAAAAGGAAGTAGAAGAAGTACAAGAAAGTCCCCATATTCAAGAAAAAGAGGAAGAGATGATCCAAACAATACTTGGAAAATTCCCCAAAACATGGACCCAAATAAATAATTCTATAGTGGTACCAGTATTGACATTCCCGCAAATGGTCGAACCAGCAGCAGAAGAGGTCCCGGATCCACCTGAAGACAAGTCGGTCCCAACAATAGATGTCACGCCAACAGCGGAACAGGAGAATCAACCCCCTGTCAGTGGTGAACCTGTCGTTCCCTTGGCGAATCTCAGACCCCGTAGGCAGCAATCACGCATACCTATCAGAGTTAGGCCTACCAGTAGCACTGAGGTAGCAGACACTGCAAGTAGTCAGGGACAAACACTAGAGCTACGCAGGTCCCAACGTAGCACTCGGGGACAGCCCCCTCCAAGGTATAGAACATAGAAAATAGAATACCTAACAAAGTGTATATAGTTATTTAAAATGTCTCGTATAAAATGCTTTTTATTTTAGGTTAATTAAGTAAATGGCCAATTGGGCCACTGGACTATGGGTGGCCAACACTTTAATTGTACATAGTTAGCATCAGTGTGCTCAGCACCCCTGAAGAAAAACCCGTCCGGCGTGCATAGAGTGGGGTCATCAATGCTCTGACGCACGCCCAGAGCCTACGTTGGGGGTTTTATCGCGGCGGGTCCCCCATGGAGCAGTGTAATGGACACCCGGCAGGGAGCCACACTAGACTCATTATAGTTGTTATTTAAGTTGTAACGTTTAAGAAAATGTGCCTCCCACCATGGGATGAAATGTTCAAATATTCTTGTTTTTGTTTCCTCAGTCCGGGAGTACTGGTTTTAACTAAGGGGGAGTGTGGCGCCCCAGGACCTGGTCGCCACAACAGCATTGCCCCTCCAAAGGGTTAATGCTGAGCCTGGAGGTAATTGGGGAAATCATTGGCCAGTAGGTACCAACATCCAACGCAGTTTCTCCCTCAGGCCAGCAGAGGGAGCTCTGAACCTGGAGTTCCAGGGAGCATTACTCAAGCCTGACCTGAGGGAGGAGTTAGTGTTCAGTCTGAGAGGGAAGTTGGAGAGTGAAGACGCAGAGTAGTGCTGTCCTGTGGACTGGGGCCTGGAGCTGGAATAGCTTGGCCCAGTGAAGCAGGATTGGCAGAGAGGCACAGAAGAGACTTAGACATCGGAGTCTGTGGCCGCCAGGGCCTAAAATCCTACCTGGTAGCCAAATCCAAAGGGCAGGAGGACTGCAGGTCTCCTGGCCCCCAAAGCAACCTGAAGGTACAGCTGTATCACCAGGGCCCGGTGTGGACTTCAGCAGAGAAGCACCAGAGAGGGCCTGCGCAGCCTACCACACAGGGAGAAGGACGTACCACCGGTCCCAGCAGCAAGAGGGCCATTGCTAACTCAGAGTGTAGGGTCCTATGAAAGCAAAGAAGGAACAGGGAGTAGGCCTCATACTCAGCTGGCCAAAAAGATACCTCAGTTACTTCCAGGCCGGCCGGAGCCCTCTACCACTTGTAACGGTCTCCCAGGACTAACCGTTTGCACAGTAAAAGAGGAGAAGGTAAAGAGACTGTTGTTTGTGTCCGGTCCTTTCACCGCCCTGTCGGCCCTGCATTACACCGCAACTACATCGACACTTACAAGCACCAACTGTTGCCCCGGGATCCAGCTCCACCTGTGGGGAGCAGTACCACCATTGCTGCCGTTCCATCACCCCGGAGGCCCCATACAGCAGCGGCAGCTTAATAGCCGCAAACCACAGGTGGCGTCACGAATAATGTAAACTTTAATCACCCCCACTGAAGCCATATTAATTGACCCCACCAGGGTACGGAGTCGGGCCCAGCCACCACTGACGTCCCCCGGACTAGTCCGGCCCGGCATCGGGTGTCCCATAGCCCTGGGGTGAGCGAGTCATTAGGGTGTAGCCGGTTAACCACCGGTCCCTTAGTGGCACAACCCTGATATCTATGGAACCCTGCCTAATCGGCTTCTGACCCTAACTCGGTCTAGATGTGACCGTGACGCCTCACCCTAACCTGCCTCCTGACCGTCAATCAGTCCAGTTGGACCTCGCCGTGTATCCCTACCTAAGATAGATGTGTGCTGCTGAATGCACAAAGATGACTGCGCACCTCCATGTGGGCGTTAGGGCTTTTACCACCTCTGTTCCGCCCACAAGATGGAGGAACCACGTGTGGCCAATGAGAGTCTTACACATCAATGATGATGTCACGGTGGCCAATAAGAACATGCCCCATCACTGATAATGTCACCGGCCAATAGGAAAGTGCCACATCACCGATGATGTCACGGCGGCCAATGGGAACGTTCCACATCACCGATGATGTCACTGTGGCCAATAAGAACGTGACATCACTGACATGCTCAGATAGTGTCAAAAGACACATAGGAATCCTGCACATGCTCAATGGGCTCTTTTTGACAGTGTCAGAATTCCAAAAAGTCCTGGTCACCATCCCTGGCTCAGGAGATCGGGCCGAGCGACCTCGGGTACGGGGACGAACAGCTCCAGAAGACAAACGAGGAGCCCCCGTACCCGATTCGTGACAGTACCCCCCTCTCTAACATCCCCTCCCCTCCGACGCTCAAATACCGCAATTAAGTCAGGGGCATGAATGTTCTCAATCGGTTCCCAGGAGCGATGCTCGGGACCATAACCTTCCCAGTCCACTAAATAATATTGTCTGCCCTTGACCACTTTGATCTTCAGAATGGCTCGAACTAAATATTCAGATGATGATGAATTAGGCGACGAAGGCTCCTGTCTAAGACTAGTGGACAAACACACTGGCTTGAGTAGCGACACATGGAAGGTGTTATGGATCCGGAGATGGACAGGCAGGTGTAACTGGTACACTACAGGATTTATTTTTTTAATGGCTTCAAAAGGGCCCAAATACCGTGGAGCAAATTTGGGTGACTCCACTAGGAGCTTTATATTCTTTGCAGACAGCCAAACATAGTCTCCCGGAGAGAAGATAGGAGCCGGGCGTCAGAATCTATCTGCTCCTTGCCTCATGCGCTCCTTAGCAGCTGCGATGGCTGCCTAGGTGTCATCCCACATCTCCCTGGCAGAGGATGTCCAATCTTCAATCGCAGGCGAAGGAGAAGAGACGGGCATGGGTACTGGTACCTGGGGATGTTGCCCGTTATTTAAGAGGAAGGGTGTTTGACCCGTAGCCTCTGAGACAGAGTTGTTTAAGGCAAATTCTGCCCAGGGTAGAAGCACTGACTAATCATCATGATTAGCACTTTCAAAGTGCCGTAAATAAGTTAGGAGAGATTGGTGTGTGCGTTCCACTAAACCATTGGTCTCAGGATGATAGGAAGATGAGATATTTACCTCAATACTTTAGAGCTGACACAAAGCCTTCTAAAACCTGGAGGCAAATTGAGGGCCTCGGTCACAAACAATCCTGTCGGGTAACCCATGTAATCGAAAGATGTGCTTGATGAACAACTTGGCCAAAAGGCGTGAAGATGGTATACAAGAGAGTGGAACCAGGTGAACCATGTGGGAGAAATGGTCGGTCACAACCCAGATGACTTTGTGACCCTGGGATCTCGGAAGATCAACCACAAAGTCCATTCCCATGATTACTACAAGAAGATGACCAGCATGGGCACATTACTACAGGATGTGGACAAGGATGCGGCACCTTTCAACAGGATGGTGAAAAGGATGGAGCACATTACTACAGGAGGGGACAAGGTATATAATCGGTAGTAGCACCAGAGGACATTGAAAGTGAGAAATTGTTGTGGTTAGCTGACAGATGCGGAACCTACAATAGTTTAAAATCTCTAGGTTACATCCAGGCCAGTGGAACCTCCAAAGGATTTGCACCTGGGTTTTATCTATTCCCAGATGACCACCCAAGACATGAGATTTGGCCATGTCTAACACACTGCACCTATAGGGCCCTGGCACAAATTAGTTATTGGATTACCTCATCGGTCAGCAGGGTAACCCAATATAGTAATTCCCCATTTACTGCAAAGTAGGGGAACCTGATGTCAGTCTCTGGCTCTTGGGCAACGCCATTTATAACCCTCACATTTTCAATTGCCCCCTGTAACATCATGTCCCTCATTTGAACAGTCTCAAAGTTCCCCCTGGATATCGCCAACTTCGGGATGTTGGCCTCATGGCTTGCTGCCTCATCCTCATCGCCAAACAACAAACATAGTGGTAACTCATCTGGCTCTGACTGAGACTGTACCGCCCCTGCAGCAGTCAAACTGCTCGTATCCGGGGTTGCCATGGCTCGAGGGTCTCCAGACCCGGGGGCTTGCAGCCACTTCAAAGTGTAAAAGGAGGGATAGTTACAAGGGAAAGTTCGTGACGCCACCCTTGGTTCGCGGTAAGGGGAAGTACCGCCGCTGCCAATGGGAGTACCCGGGGGAGATGGAGTAGGGCAGCCAGGTGATGTTCCCTCCACGGGTAGGGGAGACCCCCAGGACTCGAGGATAGGTGAGAGGATGGCGTGATGCGGGCTGTACGCGGGGAGAGCAGTGTACTCACTCAGACTGTGTGGATGTTGGTGCAACATGAAGCAGACTCTGACACAGAAGTAAACCAAGTCTCTGGGTGCCGCTGCCACTCTGGGGAGCTCGTCTGGGAATCTGTCCTCGCTGATATTGTCTGGTGGAATGGAGCCTGCCTCTATGCACATGTAGATAGATGTTTCTGAGTGACCCCTCGGCCTGAAGCTGTCGGGGTCCCACTCCCTATATTTAAATAGGGAAGCTGTGCTCTCAATGGCTGACACTTGGGATTTCTGTAGGCCGCATAAGCTGGAAAGCTCTATCCCCCTCGTTGTGTTGGTGCCTTTGATCTCTGAGCTCTTGGGTAAAGTTCATAAAGAGACTATCCTCCACAGGTTGCGTGAAGCTACTTCCTGATCTAGGGTCCTGTAACCTGCTGTGCTCGGTACCGGTCCGGTTACTGGACTTTCCGGTGCCAACCGTTCTCCAAAACTAACTCTGGGCACCCTTCTCTAATACCCTGCGACCGGGATTATGACTCCTCTGGTCCCAGACTACCGTCTTAGAGCTAGCCAAAGTCTCCCAGGGAGCTACAACTCCCTCAGCTCCTCACTCTCTGAGGGACTGACTATGTCCCTCCCACCAGTCTGCCTGACCCCTAGGCGGGTGGCCCTTTTCCAGCTAGACCACCCACTGGTGTGCCTGACAGGGTGTGGTGTGAGGTGTGGCTAGGATTTGAGTGCTGATGGGAACAATACCAGAGTTAGGATCTCAGAACCATGGAGGTTGAGTTCTGCACCATAAGAGAAAGGAGTGCAGTTCCCTGTGACACCCTGATGAGGTCAGGGGCGTCACAAGACAATGTCTTACTGATGCCTGTCTTTTATCTGAGACACTGGGTGCCGCCACCTTTTGCCTGTCTTTTATCTGAGACACTGGGTGCCGCCACCTTTTGCCATAAGTACCAGAACAAAGTAAAGTCCTGCCCTATTATCACTGGGTGGAACAGGTCTTTCACCACTCCAATCTCAGAACACTGACCCACAGTTTGTTTATATGATCACAGTGGCAACAGGACAGTCCTTGGCATCCATGTGGATACAGCATACGTCCATCATATTCCTTGAATTCTGTCAGTGTGGGAGTGTGTCCCTCACCAGGGTCATCAAACTTTGTCCAGCAGTCCTGTTACTCTTATACCGTCAACTTCCATGAGGCATGTCTGTGGCCCCTAACTGGGTTGATTGTCCATGCTGCAGACTGGGTAGGCATAATATGAGGAGTTACGACCAATGCTGCAGTCTATTGGCTCAGTGGTCAGGGGTCAATGGCCAGCTATATTACCTGGGCTGTGACACCTCCAACAGATTATATTATATATTAAAGCTGGTATCTTTGCCAAACCCCCATTGATGCAGTAATTCATGCAAAATGAGCCCTGACCAAGTGTTGAGTGCATTTACTGTACATACTTTTCAGTAGGGGCCAACATTTCTGAGTGTAAAATACTTTTTTCAGTTGGTCTTATATAATATTCTCATTTTCTGAGATAATGACTTTTGGGTTTTCATTGGCAGTAAGCCATAATCATCAACATTAACAGAAATAAAGACTTGAAATAGATCCCTCTGTGTAATGACTTTATATGTTTCCCTTTTTGTATTGAATTACTGAAATAAATTAACTTTTTGATGATATTCTAATTTGTTGAGATGCATTTGTAAGTCTTCTCGTAAAACAGAAATTAAAGGGGGTTGTACCAAGTTTGGAAGTTATCCCCAATCCACAAAATAAGGGATATGTTCCAGATTGCTGTGAGTCGAACCACCAGGAGCCCCAGTGATCCCAAGAATGATCCTGTCATTCAAAATTGTCCTGAGGAAGGGGGCTGAGACCCTTGAAACATGTATACCTGTATATGCTTTTTGAATAAAGGACATGGATTAAAACCATTTGCCTTTTGAATGGTGATAAGAGCGGCATGAGACCTCTCCTTCCACACTAATATTGAATCTAATCCTGCGGGGCTGCAGCTATTCACGCTATCACTACTAGTGATGAGCCACCCCCCTAGTGTTCCAGTTCGGTTCGGAACGGCGGGTGTGTTCGACGAACGTTTGATGAACACCTTCGAACCCCATTGAAAACAATGGCAGGCAAACACAAACACATACAAACACATTATACATATACACATACAGTTAATAAGCATTGCCGTTATACTTACAGGTCCCTGCGACATGTCCTGCACTCTGTCTTCCCCCGCTTCTCCTTACGTTCTCCTCATGACTGTGCCCTCCCGGTAACCAGCACTGATGATAGGACCTTCCGTGACATCATAGCATGTGACCAGTCACATGTGTATTATCTCATTGGCTACAGACTGGTCACATGGCTAGACGTCATGCTAGGTCCTGTCAGTGCATCTCTCCGGTACGCGGTGCTCGTTCGAGCATCTCCGTGTTCCGGTGAGATGCTTGGGCACATGCTTGGCTCCCCATTCCTGCATATCGGCGCTCTTTATAGTGTCAGCCCACATGTAGGGACTGGATGCCACAGCCGGTGAATATCGGCGCCGGGAATCAGGTGATCGGAGAGCACCGTTGCTATAGTAACCCACCTGTAAGGTTACTATTGTAACGGTGGCAGCGGTGACGTCACTGCTTAGAATCTGCAGCCTCTGCTCACTCACTGAGTGATTAGACTGTACGGGAGCAGCAGCATCTTCCTCCCATGCAGTGCTGTCTGATGTAGCAGAGCTGCATGGGTTGAAGGAGAAAGAAGACAGAAGAGCAGGATCGTGGAGGGGTGAGAGGGAGTAATAAACATGGAGTCTCTAAGTGTGTCTGTGTATTTATTTCTAATAAAGTATTTTTTCTCTGTGTGGCGTCTTTTTTTTTAACCCTTTATTGGAGATGCTTAATGGTCGGGTCAAACTGGCCTGACATTAAGAATCTCTGGCTTAATACTAGCTAGTAAAATAAAGCTAGTATTAACCCTTTATTACCCAGCGAGCCACCCGGCATCAGGCCTGCTGTAAGAGTTGGATACAGCGCCAGATGATGGCGCTTCTATGAAGCTCCATCCAGGACTGTATGCAGGAGTTTTTTGCCCCCCAAAAAAATTACGTGGGATTTGACATATTTTTGTATGCTAGCCAGGTACAGCAGGCAGCTACGGGCTGCCCCCAACCCCCAGCTGCCTATTTGTCCCGCCTGTTAAAAAAGGGTTTCCCTATATTTTTGGTTATCAATTATTTCACGAATTTCATGAAATAATTAAAAAAAAAATGACGTGCGCTTCGCCCAATTATTGTGTCCAGCCAGGAACAACTAGGCAGCTGGGGATTGGAATCCGCAGCGCAGGGTGCCCAAGCTTTCTGGCCACTCCTGCTGTTAATTGCAGTCCACAGCCGCCCCAGAAAATGGAGCTTTCATAGAAGTGCCATCTTCTGGTGCTGTATCCAACTCTTCAGCTGCCCTGGTGATGGGTGGCCACCATGAATTTCCAGTACAGATAAAAAAAAAACACAACACACAGAATAATATTTTTATTAGAAATAAAACACAACACAATTAG